>NC_058130.1:421151564-421385400 GCF_016433145.1 Gracilinanus agilis
AAAAAATCAAGCCATTCCCCAATTGATAAATGGGCAAGAGACATGAATAGGCAATTTTCAGGTAAAGAAATCAAAAGTATCAATAAGTACATGAGAAAGTGTTCCAAATCTCTAATAATTAGAGAAATGCAAATCAAAACAACTCTGAGGTATCACCTCACACCTAGCAGATTGGCTAAAATGAAAGAAGGGGAGAGTAATGAATGTTGGAGGGGATGTGGCAAAATTGGGACATTAATGCATTGCTGGTGGAGTTGTGAACTGATCCAGCCATTCTGGCTGGCAATTTGGAATCATGCTCAAAGGGCTATAAAAGAATGCCTGCCCTTTGACCCAGCCATACCATTGTTGGGTTTGTATCCCAAAGAGATCATAGATAAACAGACATGTACAAAAATATTTATAGCTGTGCTTTTTGTGGTGGCAAAAAACTGGAAAAGGAGGGTATGTCCTTCAATTGGGGAATGGCTGAACAAACTGTGGTATATGCAGGTGATGGAATACTATTGTGCTAAAAGGAATAATAAACTGGAGGAGTTCCAGGCGAACTGGAGAGACCTCCGGGATCTGATGCAGAGCGAAAGGAGCAGAGCCAAAAGAACATTGTACACAGAGACTGATATACTGTGGTAAAATTGAATGTAATGGGCTTCTGTACCAGCAGCAATGCAATGACCCAGGACAATTCTGAGGGATTTATGGTAAAGAAGGCTACCCACATTCAGAGGAAGGACTGCAGGAGAGGAAACATATAAGAAAAGCAACTGCTTGAATGCATGGGTCGGGGCGGACATGATTGAGGGTGTGGACTCGAAACTACCACACCAATGCAACCACCAACAATTGGGAAATTGGTCTTGATCAAGGACACATGACAAAACCAGTGGAAAAGTGCGTCGGCCATGGGTGGGGGGAGTGCGGGGGGTGAAGGGGAAAATAGGAGCATGAAACATGTAATCATGTTAAAAATGATTATTAATAAATGTTAAAAAAAAAAGACCAGAATTCAAATCAAACCTTAGACATTTACTAGCTGTGTGACCTTGGGCAAGTCACTTGACCCTGTTTGCCTCAGTTTCCTCACATGCAAAATGAGCTAGAGAAGAAAATGGCAAACCATTGATATCTTTGCCAAGAAAACTCCAAATGGAGTCAAAAAGAGTGGAACATGATGGAAACAAATGACGACAATGCAATCTACCACTGTGTAACCTTGGACAAGTCATCTATCCTTTCTCTGCACCTCAATGTCTTCATATGTGAAAAGATGGAGTTAGAGGAAATGACCTTTCCTCTCTCTTCCTGCTCACTCCATGAATATGAATTATATGTTAATGTCACTGAGGGCTGATGCTCCTACTTGGACACTGTTGGTCCCTGAATGCTTTAAATTGCAATGACAGGAAAAGAAAAATGAAGCAAGGGCATTCTAGGAAGGGACCATCCAATGAAGGATAAATGAGTAAGAGCCTTCTCAATAGTCCTCTGACAGGTCCTGCAAAGAGATCCTATGAGAAGTGTCTGTAAAAGATAGTTTGACCTTCTTTCCCTGAAATAAATGTTAGTACAGAGTAGTGTCTATACCCCTTTTCCAACCTTGCCCCTCTAATGCCTATCTTCTTGTTGCCTTTGACTTTTGATTTGCTTTTCTACTTTTTGAGTTTATATTTTAAGAATAAAAATTCCAATTATATCATGTCTAAAGTGTTTTGTACTGGACCTTGGGGTCCTTGGAGGAAAGGTACTATACAAAAAAAAGGGACCGAACTATATGATTGCTAAGGTCCTTTCCAGACTTAAAAGTCTACAAATCATATCGGTCTCAGTAAGGCTTAATCAAAGAATCAAAGGAGGAACAAATGGTTAATCAGCCCATTGGCACTCAATAGTAGAAATCTTTACCTTTCTTTATCTTTCCACACACAGCAATATCCTGTTAGAGCTGCCCCAGGCAGGATGCCCTGTGAATTTTACACACTGACAATCTAATCCACAATAGCTGGAGCCTCAGACTGAGTCCCAACCTTCCTTTACATTTCATGTAGTACTTTTCGCATTACAAGCACATTTACACAGCATTTGCTCTGCACAACTCTATAGAGTGGGCAAATTGAGTCACTATTTTACAAAGAAGAAATGAAAACTCATGGGACTTAATGTCACATAAGGATATTTTGGAGAAACTTGGAATGTTTAGGCTGGAAAAGAAAACTTAGCAAGGACCTGACAGAGTTGTTTAAATATCCAAAGGGTTTTCATGTTGGAAGAAAGATTAGATTCTTATATGAATCACTAGGAAATGCTGTACAGGTTGTAAGCAGGCAGATTTCAGCTTTATGGAAGGAGTTGGCAGAGGTGGATAGAGAAGAAGGTGGGAGAGAGAAAAAGGGAAGAGAAAAAAACGTGACAGAGATTATGGATTTCTGGCTATGAATGACATGACCCGATACTATTTGTGACTAATTATCATGCAGTATAAAAACAGTCCTACATATCATTTAATATGTATTCACCTTCACTTTCTCCTTGCCTTGAATCTTGGTAGAAAAAAATAGCCAGAAGTGACCAAAACAGATTCCAAAAGAGAATTTATAGTTATCTAAAGCCTGATAATTGATGTCTTTCTATAATATATATTACACTCCACTCTCTTCTCTAATAGACTCTTTCCTCCTACAAAACAATAAGGTCCATGAGGGAAGGAACTATGCCTAAACTCTATACATCTCCTGATATTTAGAATGGTGTTTTGCATACGGTAGCCATTTAATAAATATTTGTTGAATTTGAACTCTTTTTTTCCAACCAGGAGTACCTATCAAAGTGGGACTGTTCTTATTTGGTTCTGATTACCTGTATAAACATACCTAGTAGAGCCAGATATAGCATCTAGCACCTGAAACCATTTCCCTTCTTTTAATTAACCAGGAGTCTAGAGGCAAGAGTCATGAGTGAAGTTTCTTAAGTCATTTCCAGAAGAGCCTCATTTGGTATTTTTCATTTGGTTGCTTTCTGAACAGAAATTCCTCAAGGTCTGAACTGAACAGGGGAGATAACTGAAGCCTGTGAAGCCAGCCTGGTTCCATTTCAAGCCAGAGAAGACTAATCACATGGAGACTGAGTTCTGTGATGTGGGATCAAAAGAATGGTATCCAACACTAGTAGTTTTGCAAGTAATGAAGCCCTCTGCTGTGGAACTGGAATCTAGCTGAAGCAAGAATAATTTCCCCCTTATGTGGGCAGCAGGTGCCATCCAGCATACCAAATAGTCTAGGACTGTGGGGCCAGAAACCTAGAGCATATGTCATTGGGCTTCATCCAGAACTTTAAGGACTAAAGATCAATTTTTTAAAGACTTTTGCTTCTTTCGAGCAAAGGGATGTCTTTCTCCAGTGAGGTTCTAATGAAGAGAGAAAAGAACCTTGAGTTAACGCCCCAGATATCACTCTGAGCTCTCCTAGGCTATTAAGGAATTCCTGGTTCAGAAGGTACAAGGATTATTTTTACCACTCCTGGAAAAATGATAATAGCCCTGACCTTAATGAATTAAATCTTGAAAAATTCTTTTTTGGCATAGGGGAGAGGAAGTACAATTCGGGATTATTACAGGGATGACTTCATACTCTACCAGGGTTTTTTACAATACAGTAGGAACCTTTTGATTAATGATAATATTCATTCCCTGGACACCTAGTAAAAGAGCTCCACATTAGAGCTATTAGCATATTCAGCAATATCCATATGCTGCTTATATATGTGATTAACATATATAATGATTAAAACATTTTCCTCAGAGTGTTTAATCCATATTTTGTGAGCAGAGAAGAAGAATTACTAAGGGTATGTACTTCCCCAAATGGAATATAAAGAGATCTATGCTTTTCCTATGAAGAGATTACTAGACTAAAGGAAATGAATTGCCTATTTATAGATAATTAGAAGTGGACAAGTCCTACTAACAGCTAACAGATGGTTCTTTTTATGCCATAACAGAAAGACTATAGCCAACATACTTTTGCAAGATCATCTTAAAAAGGAGAGAAGGGAATAAAACATTTGAGTTCTCCTTGATACTAATTGCTGTAAAAGCAGAAAAGGCAAATGATATATGAATAGAGAACAGAACCTAACAGTCCGTAAGACATGTATTCAAATCCTGCCTCTGGCACACACTGGTTGAATGGCCCATGGTCAATCACCTCCTTGTAACACTCTAAGGCATTGGTTCCCAAACTTTTTTGGCTTATTGCCCCCTTTCCAGAAAAAATATTACTTAGCCACCTGGAAATTAATTTTTTTTAATTTTAATAGCAATTAATAGGAAAGATAAATGCACCTGTGGTCATCACAGCTTCCCTGGATTGCTGCAGCACCCATCAGGGGGCAGTGGTGCCCACTTTGGGAATCACTGCTCTAAGGCCATAAAACAGTTACTGATCTGCATGACTAAAGGTAGTCCTCTCATCAGGAGTTCTCTACAACAATAAAATCATAGGTTTGGTGAGAAAACAGGAACAAGGTAATATTCCTCTTCATAATTTTGGTCTTACTCTTCCACACACTTAATGAGACAAGTAGACCTTCACAGTACCATGGATGCAGCATCCATGTATTAGGTACATATGGAGACAAGGGGCATCTACTTACCCTGCAAGTCACCACACTATGGATGCTACTATGAAAAAGAATAATGCAATTCCTTCTTTTCTTAAAAGTAAAGGTGGCAGGGGGCAGCTGGGTAGCTCAGTGGATTGAGAGCCAGGACTAGAGACGGGAGGTCCTAGGTTCAAATCCGGCCTCAGACACTTCCCAGCTGTATGACCCTGGGCAAAGTCACTTGACCCCCATTGCCTACCCTTACCACTCTTCCACCTATGAGTCAATGCACAGAAGTTAAGGGTTTAAAATTTTAAAAAAAGTAAAAAAAAAAAAAAAAGTAAAGGGGGCATCTAGGTAGCACAATAGATTGAGAGCCAAGCTTAGAGGTGGGAAGTCTTAGGTTCAAATCTAGTCTCAGACACTTCCTAGCTATGTGACCCTGGACAAGTCACTTAACCCCTAATGCCTAGTCCTAAGCATTCTTCTGTCTTGGAAACAATACTCAGTATTGGTTCTAAGATGGAAGGTAAGAGGGTAACGGTTTTTTAAAAAGTAAATTCTCCTTTTGGTTATTTTCCAGTGAAAAACAGTAATCTCCCTCACAAAAAGGAGCACACACACAGAGAATGTGGATCACCAGGGCATACACGTAAAATTGCCAATTTTTAAAAAGTCTTTTAATTTAATTTTTAAATTTTATAGATGTGTTTTGTTTTTACATTACTAACATTTTACTCCCACTTCACAAGAGCTCTCTTGTAACATTGTAAAAGTTAAGTAAAACTAATAATATCATGACTTCATCTGAAAGTACAGGCAGCATTTCACATCTGTAGCATACACTCTCATCTCTCTACTTTAAAAAAAAATAGATAGATAGAAACCAATATTTTCTCTCCCTACATCCCAATCCTATCAAAACAGAAAAAAATGTATAACAAATATGCATTCAAGCAAAATAAAATTGTTGATTATAAAAATAGATATCTAAATTGACACCCTCAATCCATCACTTCTCTGTCATGGAGAATATGTTTTATTACCAGTTCTCTGTACTGAACGTATAGTTCTTAGAGCTTAAAAGTTGTTGGTTTTCACAAGTTGTTATTATATAAATTGTTCTCCTGGTTTTGCTTATTTCATTCTTCATTAGTTTATAAAGTCCTTGAAACTTCTGTTTTACAATATATATAATTATAAATGCAATTTATAATTAAAATAATATTGATGTTATAATGTAATTGTTCTTTTAAATCTGCCTATGTCACTCTTTTGATTTCCTCATTTCTTACAGTTCAATAGTACTTCATAATATTCACATACCAAAACTTTTTCATACTTTGTTCAATTAATGAACACCCTCTCAATTTACTTTTTTGCCATCAAAAAAGATATGCTATAAGTATTACTATACACAAAGGAATTTTTCTTCTTTCTTTAATCTATTTTGAATATAAATCTAATAGTGTATACAGCTGGGTCAAAGGACATGTACTATTTAATAACTTTTTGTGTATAATTTCAAATTCTGTTTTAGAATATTTGTTCTCATTTATAGGTCTTCCAACAGTGCATCACTATGTCTCTTTTCTCAAAGTCCTCATAATAATTATAATTTCCCTTTTTTGTCATCTTTATGGTTCTGATTGGTCAGAATTTCTTTAATTAGCTTTTTTCTAATTAGTAATTATTTGGAGTATTTTTCCTATAACTATAAAAAGCCTAGGTTTCTTGTCTGACTAAATCCTTAAACCATTTATCAATTAAGGAATGGCTCTTTTTTCTTATGAATTTGAATATGTTCCTTATACATCTTAGAAACAATACCTTTATCAAAGAAACTTCCTGCAAAGGTTTTCTCATTTGTTTCTAGTTTAATTATTTAAATGATTTAATTTGTTTTTGTGGAATCTTTTAACTGTATGAAATCAAAATTATCCATTTCATCTTCTATGATCTTATGTTTTCTACTAATGCCATTATGCTAATCTTCACTGTTCCTTGGAAAATGACATGACCTTGCAGTGGCTAGCCTACTTGACAGTACTTTCAGCTCCTCCTCCAATCCACTGTGGAAAAATAAACCTCTCCTCTGTGGGGAGAATATATTTTCCTAAAACTTATCCTTCAGTTTCCTTCTGTGCCTCATGTCTAGTTTTCAGCTAATTTACTTTCTTCAGAGTTATCTGCAACTCTAACATCTCTGCTAGGAGTGTTATGGCTAATAAGCCTCTTCTCTGCAGAGAAACTGCAGATATCCTTAAGCAAGCAACAGTCAAAAGGTTTGTCTTTTCTAGTCCACTCTTAGGCAGTGGTCTGGGAGTTCTTCATCTTATCTAGACTGTATTTATAAGAACAGAAACTCAGATTATACTTTCAACACTTTTTTAAAAATTTTCTTTTTTCATACTCCTGTTAACTATATTCCTCTTTTAAACTCTTCTAATAACATTTCTTGCAACTTCTTAATCTCCTACTATTTACCAGCTATCACTAATCTAATGATTAAAAACCCATTTTACTCCCTTGAGCTTATTATACCCCTTAGTGAAGGTAGATATGTCAGAAGATCAACTTATTCAATAGGAAAAGAAGTTTTATGACACAAGTACTTTAACTTCCTCCCATTAGCCCCTGTATTCTATATGAATGGCTGAGCTGCTAGAGAAAGGTGGAAGCTGTTATTTGTCCAGATTCTCCCAACAATGTACAATATCTGTCTCTCCCATGTCTTCTTGTGTTTATAAAGTAACCTGCTTTTGTACATATCACTGTGCTAGACACTAAGAATAAAATTTTTAAAAAAGGAAATACTCCCTGCTCTCAGTGAGCTTATCTTCTACTGTGCAATATAACATGTGTATAGGTAAGTAAATTAAAATTAATTTGAGAACAAAACAAATGGCAGAGGGAGGAAATGAGGCAAAACTTTGTGTATAATATAATATTAGAATTATGACTTGAGGGAACAGCAAGTTTAGCTAAAATGTAAACTATGCAAAGGGAAGTAATATTGAATAAGGTTAAAAAGCTAGCCTGGAACTAAACTGAAAAGGATTTTAAATACCAGGCTGAAGAGTTGTATTTTATTTTAGAAGCTAAGGGGATCAGCTAAAGATTTCTGAGCAGGGGAAAAACATATTCAAATCTGTCTAGACTAGAGGATGGCTTAGAAAGATAACAGATTGGAGGTAGGAGGAACAATGTAAAAGCTATTATAATAACTGAGGTGAGATGTGATGAAAAATGAACTGGATGGTATGGATGTGTAACATGTATAGGGATCTATGGATAAAAAGAGACAGAAAAACAGACAAAAGACAGAGAAAAGACAGAGAGATAGAGACAAAGACATGGAGACATAGAGACAGACACAGACAGAGAAAGAAATAGAAACATGCATGAGTACCTTTTGAAAATCTCCAAAAGTTTAGGCCATTCATTTCTGTAGAAGTACGTACCTTTTCTTTTTGAACAGAACAATCACCTTGTCTTTTAAGATCAACCTATTTATTTTGCTACTGACGGACTTAAACCCTAATCTACTAAAATGCTAGCAACATGGTTTTAATTACATGGTGGTTTTCTGTTAGGAAACAGATGAGACACTGATCATCTTCAACATTTCAAAGTTTTTAGTATTTCTCCCAGTTAGGGACAATTGATTCAAAGAATTAAAGAAACAATATTGCTGAAACCTGCACTGACAAGTAATTCTTTGCATTAAAAAAAATCCCTGAGCCACTTAGGACTTTATACAATGGTTACTTTGTTAATCTTCCACACATCCCTATAAAGTAGTTGCCAAGAATTATTCCTAATGCTTTTTCCTTAAAGGGAAAAAAGTACAATCCCACACAACTCATGACACTGAAATGATTAAAATTTGAGGGGAAGGGTAAATATTTTAAAAAGAGAAAAGGACCTATTTGAACAAAAATATTTATAGCATCTCTTTTTGTGGTAGAAAAGAATTGGAAACTGAAGGAATGTCCATCAATTGGGGAAATGGCTAAACAAGTTGTGCAATATGATAGTTATGGAATAATGTGCTATAGGAAATTATAAGAAGGATGGTTTATGAAAAAGCTGGAAAGATTTACATGAACTGATGCAAAATGAAGTGAGCAGAACCAGAAGAATATTGTACACAGTAGCAATAATATTATATGATGAACATTTATGAATGACTTAGCTATTCTTAACAATACAGTGATCAAAGAAATCAAAGAAAAAAATCTTCCAGGACTCATGATAAAAAATGCCATCCACCTGCAGAGAAAGAACTGATGGAGTCTGAATACAGATTGAGACATACTATATTTCACTTTATTTCTGTGCTTTTCTTTTCTTTGTTTGAGCTCCCTTTCACAAAATGACTAATACAAAAAGAGGTTTTATGCTATTACATGTGATTTTAGATTGCTTGTCATCTCAGGGAGGGGGAGAGGAGGTTAGAAGTGAGAATTTGGTTAAATTTTTTATTAAAGGTTAAAAAATTGTTGTTTATGTTAATTGAGGGGAAAAGAAAATGTTAAAATGAAAATATGTGAGGGAATGTAATATGTATATATACTAATATGATAGTTACACATGTGGAATATATGTAATGTTTAAAAATATATAAATATGAAAAAATAATTTGAGGGTAAGGGATATAAGTAAATGGGGTAGCAGTCTGGAACAATGTAGGCAGAGATAGAGGATGATGAAAATTCTTGGATATACAAATTATTCATTCTACCAACTCATCTAACTAGAAAATAAATAATGTAATTTATTTTCTCCATTTTATAAATGACAAAACAAAAACTTTAGGAAAGTCAATGGCAAAGCTAGTTATAATATTTAACTTACACAGTGCTTTTTTTCCCCAAATAATTTTTCTTTCCATCTGACTTTGCAAAGAAAGGGGCCAAATACTGATTCTATTCCCAACTGCATTAGACTGAATCTCCCAGATTCCATATAGAAAGTGAAAAAAAATGCAGACCACAGCACAGCCTCAATTTGAGGATTGAAATGAATTCTGTTGCTCCATATTCTCAAAACATCTATCTAGGTCATATAGCTTCTTAAACCTATAGACATATATATGTATATAAGTATATATGCACATATATGCAGAGCTATAAGCTTTATGTAAAATGATAATTGTTCAAGAAAGTCACAATACTCTAAATAAACATTCCCTTGGGAAGGAGGTATGGATTTTTATTATCAAAATTTGAAAAAAAGTCTCAGAAGATGCTATTAAAAGGGAATAAATGGCAATTTTCCAAAGACAAAGGAGTATCATTTTCCAAAGATAAAGGAGTATCATCCATCATTATCTTGAGATAAAGTTCAATTCAGTTATTCCTGTGTTTTTATTTACAGAGCAGCAGAAAGTTAACAAGAAAAATATGTTGAGATTAAAATAATATACACAATATCCCTTTGACTTCCTGCATGCTGACTTAGTTTCTAAATCTTCAGTCGTGAAAGAAAAAAAAAAAAAGGAAAACCACCCACCATTCTAAGGAAGCTGCTCCATAAAAGGTCATCCTCTGTAATCTTTTGACACCATGACCACTCGCTCCTTGAAAATCTCTCCTTCCTTGGTATGCATGATATTGCTGTTTCTTAGTTCTCTGAATACTTCTAGGGACTGTGTCTTCTCTGATGATTGCCCCTGGCTACCAAGCTCTAGTCTCTGCCCTCTGCTCTTGGCACTTAATATTTAGTCCACTTGCAAGGCTTTAACTATCACCTGCACCTTGATGACTATAAATATACAGCCCTATCTTTTCATCTTATCTCCAATATCATATTTCCAGCTGAGTATAGATGTCCCATGAGAGGTAACATGGCATAGTAGATATAGAGCCTCACTCAGAGCTAAACAATCAATCAACAAGTATTTATTAAGCATTTACTTTGTGCCAGGCTCTGTGCTAGGCTTGGAGGAAACCTATAATAAATGAAACAATTGCTATTCAAAAGATGCTTACAGAAAGAATTGGATTCAAGTCTTGTCTACCCTCTGACACACATTGGTTACTCAGAATGAAGGAACTGGAAAGGATCAATGTGAATGACAACTATTATCAGCAATGCAAGGATACAGGACAACTCCAAGGGGCTCATGACAAAAAGGCTATCCAACACCACAGAAGGAACTGTCAGAGTCTGAATGCAGATTGAAGCACAGCATTCTTCACTTTATTTCTTCCATGAATCTTTCTCCAGTGTAATATATGTCTTCTTTCACAATATGATGAATATGGAAATATATATTACATGATAACACATGTACCACCTATATCATATTACCTGATGTTTTGGGAAGGGGGCAGAGAAAGTAGAGAGGAAGAAAAGTTGGATAACAAAATGTCAGAAAAAATTATTATTAAACATTGTATCGACATTAAAAAAAAACAACTGGAAGAGAATTCAGACATCCAGCTAGGCCAATCCTCCTCCCCTTCTTAAAGGTGTAGTAGAATAGATAGAACACTGAACTTTAAGTCAGAAAGACCTGCATTCAAAACCAACCTCAGAATTTAGGAAGTTATTTAATGTCTGTCTGCATCAGTTTCCTAATCTGCAATGAGGTGATAATAATAGCACCTACCTTCCATTGTTGTTGGGCAGGTCAAACATGATATTTGTAAAGCTTTTTGAAGACCTTAAAATGTTCTATAAATGCTAGCTATATGTAAATAAAGACAGCAAAGGAAAGAGCAGGTTAGTTAACTGGTTTGCCACTTCCTTCTCCAGATCATTTTACAGATGAGGAAACTGAAGCTGACAGAATTAAGTGATTTACCTGGTCAGTAGCTGTCTGAGGCTAGATTTGAACTCAGGAAAATAATTCTGACTCCAGGCCCAGCACAAGGTTAACTGACCCCAGCTTCTGAACATTTAGTAGCCAGAACTATAGTTCCCAGATCTTCTGTCAACAGATCCATGTGCTATGTGAAGAAGACTTTAAATTTCTTTTCCTAACTGTAAAAGTCCCCCATAATATTAAAATGTCATACCTAAATAACCTTATTTACCACTCTCCTCACTATTGCTTCCATAATTTTGTTTCTCTCTCTTCCTCAAACCCCTGACTCTAGGCTAACATGGAGAGATGCCCTTTAGTAGGAGCAACTGGATGTTATACTTGGAAGGGAACTAAGTATGAGGAGAGCAACAAGACCATAGCAATAATGGTCATCATCAAAAAGAAAAAAAGAACCACTCAGGGACAGAAAACAGAACCGAGAGTAAAAAGGAATTAGGATCAAGGATCAACTCTGTGAATGAGCTAAATGACTAAAGATGGTAAAGCAATCAGGCAAAGAGTGGACAGACAAGTCATTAACCTATGCTCTGGTAGGTCTTTTGAGATGGCTGTCCCTATATCAATCAAAGTTCTTTCTTAAAGAGACAGCACTTTTTTCAAAAGTAGGGTTTCCTACACCATCTTCCCCTTCACCTAAGCTAGTTCTCTCTATTTACCTAAACCTGATTTTTTCCTCCTATGAAGCTTCAGCCACTCTGGCTCACAACGATGTTTCTCTCCTCTTATTTTAGCACCAAAATAATGTGGACCACAAATAGTACTATACACACTTTTCCATAGTCTGTTTTATAAAGTTATTTCTTGTGTGTTTCTCTTATCTATCTCTCATAAATTGTTAGCTCTTTAAAGGCAGAAAACATATTTAATAGTTCTTTATATCTTCTACACCCTGTGCTTCATATACAGTACAAGCTCATTACTGATTGACTGAAATGTTGGGATTTGGTTTTAAAAAATCATGAATTGTAATTTTAAAAGAATCCTTGGTTTTAGAGAGAAACCCTCAGTTTCTTTAATTTAAATATCTCCCCCAACAATTTATGTCTCAGTTTGGCTAACTTTTGTTCCGGGTATCAATTCAGTGACTCCCTTTTTTCCTTGTCCAAGTTCTAAGGATTCACTCAGTTATTTCTTTTCATTTCTAAATTTTTCAATGAAATTCCCTATTTTTATATCAACTCCATATCATAATATGCCTCTCTTACTTATACTTCTCAGAGTCATCTCTCTCTTAAATAAAAGTAATATAGAAAATAAAGTAGTTCAACAAAGATGGAATAAACTAAGTCCAAAAGTACATGTAGTATTTCATAACCCTATCCCTCCAACTCTGTACAAAATGCCCTTCTTCAGGCTCAGGCATTTTAAAAAATCCCTTACTTTCTGTCTTAGAATCAATATTGTGTTTTGGTTCCAAGGCAAAAGAGTGAAGAGAACTAGAAAATAGGGGTTGAATAAGCCCAGGGTCACAAAGCCAAGTAGTGTCTGAGAACACATTTGAACCCAGGTCCTCCCATCTCCAAGCCCAATGCTCTATCCTCTGTGCTACATAACTGCCACAAGCTTAGTCATTATAATGGCAAGCAAGCCAGCCTAGTTGAAGCAAGAAGATATCCTGAGGGACAGTCAGGAGATGGCCTATGACAGCAAGGTTACTTCCACCATCTGAACCACCATTTCCACTCATACCCTGTGGGAGAAAGTCCAGGACCCTAAACCCAAGAGCTGTGAAAATAGCAATATTTCCCAAACCATGACAGTTATTTTTAGTCCAACTATGATAGCAATCAAGGAAGAGAAAAATCACATTGTGGAGAAGGGACCCACTGTTCTCACCACCACCAAAAACAACTGATGGCCAATTGCTATCAACAGGCCAATAAAAAGAAGAGCCTTGTGTCAGCAGCCCTCCAAACCTCCAGTCCTGCTTCCAGGCCAGTTTCCACAGCCATCATTAAGGAAAACAACTCCAGTGGAGAAGGGGCTAGCAAAATCCTCCAGCCATCAAATAACTACTACCTATGAGGCCAGAAAGTCAGCCCCACAGAAGCAGCAACAAACCCTGAGGGAGAGTCAAGAGGTAGTAAACCAGGCAAATAAAGCTGCCACCACCAGAATATGCTTTTTCCTAGTTGTTTGCCTCTTTTTTTGCATTAGTTCATTTAAGTTTTCCCCAACTTCTCAGCAGTATTCATCACTATCACTTCTTACACTGCAGTGACATTCCATTATATTTGTATACCATCATTTATTTAATTGATTGGTCAGCATTTTAAAATTTCTAGTTCTTTGCTACTGCAAAAAGTGATCCTCTTCAACGACACATGTAAAACCCAGTGGAAATGCATGTTGGCTATGGGAGTGGGGTGGGAGAAGGGGAAAGAAAGTACTTGAATCATGCAACCATGAGAAAATTTTCTTAATTAATCAATACATTTTAAGTGATCTTCTAAGTAGTTTAAAATATATGGGGCTTCTCTATCTTCATCTCTTTGTTGTGTACACCTAGCAATGGGGTTTATAGGTCACAGAGTATGGACATTTTAATCACTTTCCTGGCATAATTCCAAATTCACTTAACCTATTCCTTTCCATTCCTTCTTTCCTTGGGGAAAAGGCACCAGAGAAAGGCAAGTAAAAGTACTCGTATTGGTCCTACCTCCCATTTTCAAAGCTTTTGACTTTTCCCACTCTCACTTCTCATGCTCATTCCAATTATTAAGTTCTATCAAGTCTATCTCTACAATATCTTCATCCTCCCTAACCCCTCCAAACTATCAACAACTCTATGGAAAAAATGTTCTAAATCACTAACAATTAAAGAAATGCACATTTTTAAAACACTGAGGTTCCATCTCACAGCCATCAGATTGGCCAAATTGATAAAGAAAAATGACAAATGCTAAGACAGCTAAGAGAAAACAGATATATTAATGCACTGCTGGTGGAGCCATAAAGTAGTCCAGCCATTCTGGAAAAAAAAATTGGAACTAGGCCCCAAAAAGTTATTAAATGGTGTATAACTATTCTTTGACCCAGGAATACCACTACTAGTTCTCTAGCTCCAAAGAAGTCAAAGAAATCTGAAAAGAATCCATATGTACAAAAATATTTATTATCGCTTTTTTGCCATGGCAAATATAGGGAAATGGCTAAACAAGTTATGAATATGATATAATTCTATTGTGGTGTGAGAAATGATGAAGGGAATGGTTTCAGAGAAACATGGAAAGACATGTATGAACTGATCAGAACCAGGAGAACAATTTATACCATAACCACAATATTGTAAAGGCAAACAACTTTTGAAAGACTCAGAAACTCTGCTCCAAACAATTAACCACAATTTCAAATGACTCAAGCTGCCCAACTTCTGATAGAGAGGTGAAGGGCCCAGTACAGATTAAGAACTTTTTTTCTTGGACATGGCCAATGTGGGAATTTATTTTGCTTGACTCAATGTGTTTGTAACAGAGGCTTCGTTTTTCTTGTTTTCTCATTTGAGGAAAGCAGAGAATGCCATTTTGAAAAATAAAATATAATTTAATTTTTTAATAACCATAATATCCTCTGTAATTTCATTGCTTGTACTTTAGTACAGGTCCTTATTTCCATTTTTGCCTTCTTATTAAATTACATTAATCCCAAGTCTTCCTTCCTCTTCCTTATCATTCATAAGATAATCTGGCTCCCTTATTAACAGATCTCATCATATCAATGCTTGGCTCAAAAGTATTCTGTGGCTCTCTATTGCTTACCAAGAAGAGTTCAAACCTCTTTGCTAGTCACTATCCCGTGAGAATTAAATCTACTACCTTGCCAGCCTTAGTGCCTTGTATTCCCCATTATGTGTTCTATGCTACAGTCAAATTGGACTACCACCTGTCCCCCAAACTCAAATTGTATTTTGCCACCTTTGATCATGACATTCACTATTCCTGACATGTTCTCACTTTTTCTTCTCAATCAATCAACAATTCAATCAAGCAGCGATGAGTATGTAGCATGTGCCAAATACTACAAGGAGCTGAAAATATGAAGACAAAAATTTTAAAGTTCCTGCCCTGAAAGGATTTACAGTCTACTAAAAATATAACTTATCAGATTTACAGTGGAAAAGATAATTAGGTAAGAGGGAAGAGAAAAGAATAAAACTATTCTGTAATGTAGAGATAGCCATTCACCCCTTAGCTAGGTATGATAGGTCATTTGGGTCTGGTGCAAGAACTTACACTTAAGGGAGCTTAGATATATTTATGGGCACATAAAAATGTGACTCACTGGGAAAAAAGGATGCTTCAAGCTGGTTCCTGGACATCCCCAAATGTTCCCAAATGCCCCAATGGTGGTTAGTACCTTGTGGGAAGAGAACTCCAGTCCCAAATTAGGAGCCTCTCTTGTCATAGAATCATGTAATTCACCCTCTAAGCTTTTGTGGTGATTCCCCTGTAGAGCCATAATCCACATTTTCCAAGTCACATTTAATCATTTAATTCCAGGATAAAGCAGCCTGGTTCATTCTTCCTGTCTCAGCCTTGGCCTTTGCCTGCCACAGACATTGCCTGCATTCATGTCTGATCACATCACAGCCTACTTTAGCTTGGCAGGAGTTGTTCTTCATTCTAATTTTAATCACACACACACACATACACACACACCAATTCCTTTTCCAAGGTCATGAATTTTTTCAGGCCTATTAGCACATGCATAGGGTGGTCAGGACCTACAGGTGTTATTTCCTAGCTGACAAATTGCAGTAATCACTAGTAAGCCAAAGCTTTGATCTACAAGAAGACAACAAACACTGACCATTTTTGTTCCATCATTTTCTAAAATGTTTTTAAATGCAAGACAATTTTGAAGATACTACCAAAAGAAATGGAGGTGACTTGGTAAATATGCTGTGTAATAGGAATTACACAGATATTTAAACTAAAAACCTTTGAGATAACTATCTACCTTCATGTGCCAACTTTAGAGCTAGAGCGGATGTTATAGACTATCTAATCTATTTCTTCGTTTCATAGAAGAGAAAATTACAGCCCAGAAGGTGTAGAAATATGCCCAAGATTGCTGGCAATTTAGAGAGATCTGGGACTAACTTGAATCCAAGTCTTCTGGGTTAAGTGTTCTTTCCCCTGCCCCATGCTACTTCTACTTATATTACAACTAAAAAAAAAGGGGGGGAAAGCAACTTTAATAGACAAATGTAATGAACTGATGATATACATAATTCATAGACCTAGCAATCATGTTTGAATTACAAGATGCTGGAAGTAATGTGGATGACTTACAAGATAAGACAAGCTGTTTACTGAAGGATGAATAAGAGCAGATGGAAATCAGCAACCCCATGGTCCATTCCCACTAGCCTTGAAAATAAAGCCCCATTCAGAATAGTTGGCTCATTCAGAATAGAAAGCCTCATCTTCCCAGTTCTCTGAAGTTCAGTGCAGACTAGATTGATATCAAATAGGCATGGCAACAAGCAGGGAACTGCCTTGGTGCTTGTTTGATCCATAGCTTCTCTCAAAGGAGAGGTTTTTATGTCCAAAAAGAGAGCTAGATAAGAAAACACTAACTGTCCTCATAATTCCTCTCTTGGGAGAGTTTTGTACAAAGAAAGCACTCCAGAGAGAAGCAGATGACTAAGAGAAATTTGTGACAAGTTTGAAGTCCTTTAACATCTAGCTCCAGCCTATAATTCTAGATTAATTAATCACCACCCTTCCTACACAGTATGATCAATGCAAATTGGTCTCCTTGCTCTTCCCTCACATATAACATTCCATTTCCCATTTCTGTGCCGTTCCCAAAGCCCATTCCCTCTCCATTTCTCCTTATTAGTTTCAAGAGTCACCTACATGAATCTTTTTTTAAATTCCTCCTCCAAACAAATACCTTCTCTACCAAATTACCTTATATTTGACATATATGTGAACTATATTTCAACATGAATATTTAAAATAAAATATAGCTCAATAAATATAGATTTTACATATTTATTGCAAGTATATATTTAGTCACGTATTATTTCCTCTAAAAATGTAAGTTCAAGGAACACAGGAACATTCATTTTTATCTTCCTTTAATAAGCACCCGGCATATAGTAGGTACTTAGTATATTCTTATGGATGTTAGTTACTATGGATTATTGGATTATAGATAGTTGGATGAGGAAAATGAAATCAAGGGAAAAGTCTATAAGAGTTAATGACAAATGATACATGAGTGCCATACTGGCAATTACAGTCTATCAAGCCAGCTAATGAGTTATTAATCTATAGCCCTTTACATATAGACACACATGTCTATAAATACATATCCACAGTCATATACATATATCCACAGTCAAAAGGTAGAGAAGTGATAGATGTCCTTAATTCTCATCATATAACCTCATCTATAAAATTTCAATGGCTTTTTATTGTCTAAATTATTAAATACAAATTTTCTCATGGTAAATAGGGAGCCATCAGCTCCAAAGGAAGGTACATCCCCAGAGTCTGTAGAATTCAAATAAGTAGATTTCATGCTCTGAAACTGAAGATAAAAAAATAAATATCAAATGGAGGTGATTAGCTACAGAGGTAATCTATCCTAAGGAATAGTAAATGAATGGGCAAATAATGAGACAAGGGGTAAAAAGTTTCCCAACAGGTTTGACTACATGGATTTTGGTATCCCTTACAACTCTGAAAGCTTATAATTCTGAAATCTTATCCAATGTTTAGTATTCCACTCCAAATCTAATCAGGCAGACAACTATCTAAAATGTGTCTAGTATAAAATTAAAATTCAATTTAATTAACTGGAACATGGCCATTTAGAATATTAACTGGAATAATGAACTGGAGCATGGCCATTACGAGGCAATATTATCTTAAGAGGTTGTAGTCTACGTGAAACCCAGAAAAAAGTAAGCCAAAAAATAATAAATTGTCAGTACATGCCCAGCACTACCCAGTGGAGAGAGTGCTGTGGTTCCAGATCACTGATTCCAACCTCTTAAACAGAAACACAGAATGGCAAGGTATAATTCATCCAGATAGCAACACTTGATAGAATATCCTTTAAGAACATTCAGTTTTCTCTAGCCTAATTCTATACTCACTAACCTTCTGGTTTCATGATTTAGTCTCACTAGTAGACTAACATACCAGAAAGGAAGGAGTGTCATGTGTAGACTTGTGCAATCTTAATTAATTGGCATTCTGGTATAGAAATCACTCTTATGAGTTGCCCCAGGCAGCTCTCCAGGACTGTAAGCTGTAGAACAGTTACCAATCTGTATCAGTAAGACAGAATTCAACCAGATCTCCGTACTCCAATGAAACCTCAAGTAGGTACCCAAAAATTGTTTTGATTCATGTGAATTAATTTCCTGGTTTGGTCATCTCAAATGAATGAAAATAATTGAATTTGTGAATGCGCAAAGCCTAGAACCATACCCTGGCATTGCAGTGATCTCTCCATGAAGCCTTAGACAGATTTCTCCCTCTCTCTCCCCTTGACTGCACCATCTGTTTCTCAGGAATCCTTATGGCCTGTTCCATAGCCTGCCTCTGTAACTTTATTTCCCTTCTCCTCCTCTTCACACACCCTAGAGAAATTGGACTGCCTAAAGTCTTACAAGTACATCTTCTTCATTCTCCTACCTTTGCCCTTTTGCTCATGCTGTTCCTTCTGCCTGGAATGCTGTTTCCCTATTAAAAGTCTACGTATATTTCAAAACCCAACTCAACGCTATTTTACTCATAAAGTCTGCCCTTTTCTTTCCTCTCCTCGCTTCCCCTACTTCCTTTCATTCAGGTAGAAAAGTTTTTTCTATCTTCTGAAACCTTATAAACCTAGACTCCAGTAGCCTGTTTGAACCACTTGCTCCATTCTGCCTTGCATTAAGAAGCAATGCGATAAAGTGAAGAGATTGCTGGACTTAGTTTCAGGAACATGGGTGCCAATCTCTGGTCTATTACCTTGGGCAAGCCTATGTGACCTTACACAAGTTGCTTACCCTCTCTAGGCTGGAGAGGTTTCCTTATCTGTAAAATGGGGTTGGGACAGATGACCTCTGGAGGTATCTCCCAGCTATAAATCTATGATCTTACCATTCTTCTTTTGTATATGAATCTCTTTCCTGGATGGCATACTCCTAAAGGGTCACAATGTGTCTTGTTTATTTTTGTATACAAACAGTCAAAATAGTGACCTAAATTCTACAGAGGTTAGACCAAATGAATGAATTTTAATAAAGCTTTTGACTCTCTCCCGTACAATATTCTTATCACCACCTAGGAAAGTGTGGAACATGAATGAACAGCCAAGTTGTGTCCAAAAGGTAATTATAACTGGTTTGGAGTAAACTTGGGTGGAAGTATTGCATCAGTCCACAATAGAGCAGCCTGTTACATAAACTGTTGATGATTCAAGTAAATTATTATTGTTCTGGGGCCAGGCAGCCTAAGGTGCTGGCCGAGGACTATGCAGCCTCAGGTCAATAGTCTGGGTCATCAGAGCTAAGTATGAAGGGTTGAGCCAGGCTTGTGGTAGAGCAAGGGAAGTTAGTCATAAGGAAACCAGGGAGCACAGAGGCAATGGAGGATATTCAGGAGTCAGGGGATGGGCTTTAACAGACTCTAACACAGTCTATCTATTAGCTTCAAGACCTAAGGTGAAATGATTAAAACTGGAGCCCAACATAGCAAGGATCAAGGGGGTGGTCCCAAAAATCCAAGAGAAATTCTGAGCTTCTGTCAGCTTTTAAGTTGGGGTGACTCAGGAACCAAACTCTCTAAGCTGGAAGAAATGTTACTAGCTCCCAATCAGGTTTCTTGCTATCCATTTCCTCAGGTAAAGACATCTTTTCCAAGTGAAGAGGGAGGAACCTGGAGGGAAAGGCAATGCTTTCAAAGTGATCCCTTGTCATTGCTACTTTCTACCAAGACCCAGGAAGGTTCTCTGTCTTCAGAGACCCCGATTTGCTCATCAAATCTACATATATCAAATTTGACAAGATTGGTGATTTTTGCAAAAAAAGAGGAATACAATTCAAAATTACCTATATAACTTCCCAATGAAGCATGAAATGTCAAGGTGCAAGTACAATATTTAAACCATATAAGGATGCACAGAATGGAAAAAGACTGATCAGATAGAAACACAAAAGAAAAAGATCCAGGAGTCATAGTTGACTATAAGTTTATTTATAAATTAGAAATTTAGTGTTGCTGTGTACATTGGAGGATATAGATTAGGATGGAGAACTAGTATGATTCTCTACACCTGGCTCTCATCCACTGAGCCACCCAGCTGCCCCCCAGACACTGTATTATTAAAATAATATGGAAAGGCTATAAGAAACCCAAAAAAGGATAACTAAGATGGGACCATGATCAGCGACTTCCAACTTGATCCTCCTTAGGACTAAGGCCCATACTAGATAATCACCAACAGTTGTTTCTTTTTTCCTATTCTTGGGTCTCAAAGCAGGGCAACAGGAAAACATAAAGACAAATAGATCTGTCTCATTGCAAAAATCATGCTATTCATATTAATGAATGTCTCATTCCTCTCTGATTACAGAGGACACTTTCCACAATAGCTATTCCAAACTTCTTTTTTTATTCTCTTTAAGGCTCCAGTTTCCAGATGACCCTTCTTTTTTTCTAAGACTAATCCTCAACCCATATTGTAGATGTCATCCCTTCTTGACTCAAAGATTTCATGCCTATATTTATTCCCTCCCATAAATCATCTTTCCTTTCTTTCTCTTCAGGGATTTCTGATTTCAAACATGCACCGGTCTTCCCCATCATGGACAAAAAAAAAACCAACATGATTTCTCTCCTTTCCAGTGTAAACCTTTTTATGGTCTACCTCTTCTGCTTTCTTCATCTTTCTATCTGGTCTATTTTTCAGATCCAGCTCCTCTATAAAGTCTCCACCCCAGCCCAGATAACTCTCCCTGCATGAACTCATTAATTAGCATTTATTCTTAGTACCACTCATGGTATTTATCATAAGGTTTCTCATATTATTAGTCATCTTTTTATGCAAGGATCAATAACTAAAACAAACTTAAGCATATATTCAAAATGTTATATTACAAAATCATGAAAAAAGTTTTGCTAGCTTTAATTTCTAGAAATTATGAGGCCATGATGGTTCAGTGCTAATTAGTAAGATGCAGAATTGACCAGGGATCAGTCCATGGTCCTATCCTTTTTAATATTTTGGTCAATGACTTGGATAAATATGTAGATAGCATATACCAATCTAATTCACCTGACAATGCTAACTCACTAGATGAAAGAATCAAGATCCAGATAGATCTGGATAGGCTAAAACTCCAATATGAATCCAGCTGTTGAACAAATTAATGAATTTAGTAAGATTCAAAAGGGATAAATTGGGGGCAGCTGGGTGGCTCAGTGGATTGAAAACCAGGCCTAGAGAAGGGAGGTCCTAGGTTCAAATTTGGCCTCAGACACTTCCTAGTTGTGTGACCTTTGGCAAGTCACCTAACCCCCATTGCCTAGTCCTTACCACTCTTCTGCCTTAGAACCAATACACAGTGTTCATTCTAAGATGGAAAGTAAGGGTTTGTTTGTTTTTTTTTTTAAAGGGAGGAATTTTAAGAAAATCAACTTTATAATCACAAGAGGGGGATAGCATGGTTAGACAACTATTTATTTGCAAAATATCTAGTGGTTTTAGTAAATACCAAGTACCATTAGGAGTAAATAATTAATATAAGGACAGCTAGACCTGGAAATGGGAGGTCCTGGATTCAAATTTGGCCTCAGACATTTCCTAGCTATGTGACTCTGGACAGGTCACTTAACCCCAATAAATAAGCCTTTACCACTTTTCTGCCTTTGAACCAATACTTAGTATTTAAGACAGAAGGTAACAGTTAAAAGAGAGAGAGAGAGAGAGAGAGAGAGAGAGAGAGACAGAGAGAGAGAGAGGCAGAGAGAGAGAGGCAGAGAGAGAGAGGCAGAGAGAGAGAGACAGAGAGAGAGAGAGAGTAAAATAATGTGAGACAGCAGGCAAAAAGTTCAATTCCTCACAACACAAGTTGAGAAAGACATTGATAAAGTGGTAAGTTGGAGAGCAATCAGAATAATCAAAGGCCTTGAGTCCATGCCATATAAAAATCGGTTGAAAGAAATAAGAATATTAAGCTTAAAGAACAGGACTCAAGGAGAATGTGTCATTGAGTATTTGGAGGCCATGAAATTGGAAGAGGGATTCCACTTGTTCTCCTTGAGCCCAGAAAAAGTCAGAAGCAAAGAGTGAAAGGATCAAAGAGGTAAATTTATGCTTGATGTCAAGAAAAGCTTCCTAACAAGGAGAGCTGCCCACAAGTAGAATGCATTGCCTCTGCCTTTGGTCATCAGTCTTCAAACAAAGGCTGGAAGACAACTTATTGAGCATTTTACAGTGGGGTTTCTTTTTTCAGGCTGGAATTGTACTAGATGGCTGATGAGGACTCTTCCAACTCTAAAACTCTGAGTCTGTGAAAAGAACTTCATGGAGAAAAAAAAAAAAAGAACCACTTGGAGTATTCAGATAGGGTAAGGAGAGCAATGTTACACCTTTGAAAAATGGAAATTCATATCATTGTGGTGGTAGTATTTGGAGATCAGGGGTTGTTCTTATTCATCTTTGTACCTTTGTACTCCTTAGCACAGTGCTTTATACATAAGTGAGTTTCAGCAAACATTTGTTAAATGAATGGCTTCATAATTTCTGCAAATTAAAGCTAGCAAAACTTTTTTTCATCTGGAACAACCTCCAGGATTTGATGCAGAGTGAAAGGAGAAGAACCAGGAGAACCTTATACACAGAGAGAGATACACTATGGTAAAAATCAAATGCAATGGACTTCTCTACTAGCAGCAATGCAATGACCCAGGACAATTCTGAGGGATTTATAAGAAAGAACGCTATCCATATTCAGAGAAAGAACTGTGGGAGTAGAAACACAGAAGAAAAACAACTGCTTGATCACATGGGTCAATGGGGACATGACTGGGGACATAGACTCTAAGCAATCACCCTAATGTAAATATTAATAATATGGAAATAGGTCTTGCTCAATGACACATGTAAAACCCAGTGGAATTGCTCATTGGCTACAGGAGGGGAGTGGGAGGAGGAGAGGGAAAGAATGTGAATCATGTAACCATGGGAAAATTCTCTTAAATTAATCAATTAAATAAAATTTAAAAAAAAACTTCTGTTTATGATTTTGTAATACAGTATTTTGAATATATGCTCCCCACCTTGATTGTAACCTCCTCGAGAAGAACTAGGTCCTGGTGGGGGTGTGAGGGAGAAACCTAACCTTCTGTCTTAGTATCAATTCTAAAACAGAAGAATGGCAAGGGCTAGGCAACCCAGATTGAGTGACTTGCCCAGGGTCACCCAGCTAGGAAGTGTCAGAGGCCAGATTTAAAACCAGATCCTCCCAACTCCAGGTCTGGTAATCTATTCACTGTGCTATCTCATTGCCCCCACAGGGACTAGATTTTAATCATCTTAGTGTCACACACACACACACACACACACACACACACACACACACACACACACCCCTTGTACAGACCCCAGCTGAGTGCCTTCATGGCACAGAGTAGGCAGTCAGTAAATGTTCATTGATTGTTTCATTACTTATTTCCTCATTAACTGTCTTGTTTTATATCCAAGCAAATCCAGCAAGTATTTCTTAGCTGCTTAGTCTGGGCTAGACACTGGGAAAGCAAAGAAAAAATAAAAAACTATTCCCTGTTCTCAAGGAATATAACATACAACCAGATAAATAAATATATGATAATCTAAGAAATGGAAAACCTGATATTTAGGGCTAGAAGGACCTCCCCAGAGAAGACAGCACAAGATCTGAATTTTGAGAGAAACAATGGCTTCTAGGAGACAGAGGTAAAGAAAGAGCACCTTCCAGGCATGGAAGAAAGTCTAAACAAAAGCATCAAGCTTGGACTTGGCATACAAAATTCAAGGTTTACATTAATCAAAATTATATTAGTGATTGTTTACATGAATCAAAAAGGCACATTTGTGATGTATCCACAAATAGAGACCCAGTAAATGGGCCCCAGGAAAGGAAGGAAACTTGTGTGCCCAGTTCAGAGTTGTGCCTGCTGGCTGTGCTTATGCTCCCAGAAGAGTATCTAGTGAAGGAATTGTACACATTCTTCTCACTTGAAGCTACTAATATAGAAATGTGTGTGTGCTTGTTCCCTCCTCCCCAAAAGAAATCTGACTTTGCATTAAAAAAAATCACTATCTTTAACCTGGAGTATACACTGGCTCTAAATAAGAAAGAATTCCAGGGCTTCTACTATATTTAATTTAGCCACAGACATCCAAGCTGTCCCAAGAAAAGCAGGAGCAGCTGGCTGTCATCTTACTGGGATGGGATAGTCATCATCTTCATCTGCTTAGAAAGCTCATCTGTCTAACCCACTTCACAAACTAAGCTCCCTTACCACTGAGAACAGACCCACGGTTATAAACTGTTGAGCTTTTCTGAGTTAAGAACCTCCACTGAGCTACATGCTACAGGATGGGCTTAGGAAAATTGCAAAACGATGGACTCATCCAGTTTCTTTTCAAGCACCATCAATTCATACCAATTTGCCCCCAAGAAACCAATAAACAGTTGCATGTGATTTTATTATGAAATTGAGAGTCTGGTTCTAACCGTCTGAAAGTCAGAGATCAGCCCTGCATAATAAACCTGCTTGGTGAGCCCACACTAGACAACAAGAGCATGGGGGGGCCGAGGGGGGAGAACCACTGCTCACCCTGGCAGGAACAATATAAGCTACAGCATGCCCACGCAAGTTCCTGGGCTGCATCCATGCTGTGGAATGTTCCCCGAGCACTCTGGGGGAGCCATGCTACAGCTCCTAAAACCACATCACGCCCCTTTCTATGCCTCCACAGTCCCTGGGAGGGAAAGACTGGTTTTGCCTTCTGTATTCTGCTCCATGTGGACAATAAAGGTTTAAGGGAATCAAGGAAAGGTCTGAAACATTTTTTGGTCTTCCATGGACCTTCCAGGAGGTCCAGGTCCCTACTGAGGTAGAAAGTAAGGAAGCAAGTAATATAATCCTGATTTGGTTCAAAAAAATCCTTTGGGAAGACAAAACAACAAAAGGACAAAGCTAACACAAAAATAAAGAAAAATTAGATTAGTAACTGTGAAAAGCTAAAACCAAAATTTTGAATATGAAAGAGTTATTATACTGTCAATATATCAGAAGGCTTGGTGGGTTTATCATATATAATGAGGTTTATCATCCTTTGGCAGTATCGAACTGAAACCTGCAGTCCAAGAGTTAATTTATAATTCAATTGCTTATAACTCATGAGGCCCAGAAATAATGTCATCAATAATGATTATGTTTCCAGCCTACTCCACAAAATCCTATTTAACAAATTGAATAGCAAGCCTTTAATTGAGGGCAACCAAAACACAGCACTACGTTCTCTGCCTAAATGACCTGACAATATAATCACAACACAGTAAGTGCATAAGAGAGAGGAGAGCCAACATGCTAGCCCGAATCAAAGGAAAGATTTCTTCTAACTTTGGACCGGGGAGAAGTATGTCAAGGAAGCCATTGTGGCATTGTAGAAAAAGTCACATTTGAGCTAGGACTTAAAAGAGGGATTGAATTTTAAGGGGGAAGAAAGGAAGTGTAGAGTAGAATGGTGAATAACTCAGTAATTGGTGCACAGAACATACAGCAAGAAGAAATTAGGGGGCAAAGAACTGAACTCGAAGTAAAAAGTAAAAAAAGATCTAGGTTCAAGGATCCAACCTCTGGGACATCCTGACTGTATGAGGCAAGTTTTTCTACTTCAAAGGTGTCAGCCTCAAATAGAAAGTGGGGAAGGAAAGAGAGAACACTTAACTGTCTATAAGGATACCTGTTGGCTGCATAATTGCATAATGACTTAGAAAACCACATGTTAACATTATCTATGTTTTACTATATTTTTATTTATTTTGTTAAATAGTTCCCACTTATATTTTAATCTGGTTGGACTGCAATGGAGTGTTGGGGGCCAGCTTTACCCCTTTGTTCTTGGCAACTCTTTTAGACTATAAATTGCAGAGTAGGTAGCAGCCTGCAGTAGAAGAGACACATTCCTCTTCTCTCGTCATTGTTCAGTTATTTTCAGTTGTGTCTTGACTCTTCATGACACCTTTTGGGATTTTATTGGCAAAGATACTGGAGAAGTTTGCCATTTCCTTCTCCAACTCATCTTATAGATGGGGAAACTGAGGCAAACAGGAGTCAATTTGAGTTCGAACCCATAAAGATGAGTCTTCTTGACTTCAGGTCTGCCACTCTATCTATTGAGCCACCTGCAGCCCACTCCTACCCTGAGAGTTCCCTAAACTAAACTAATGAAATCACCTATCCAGTCTCCATCTCTGGAACTACTCAAGAAATCTATGAAAAATAAGTCAGAAAAGACTGGAAGATGACAGACTATGGAGGGTCCTGAATGCTAGGCTAATGAATTTGGACTTTTATCCATAGTGTCCCTTCTAACCAAGGATTAAACAATTTTCAGCCTATTCCCTAAGAGTTGAACAAGAAAGAGGAGTCATAACTATTCAAAAATACTCAGCCTCTTACTGTATGCTCATTCTTATGCCTCTAACTGTGGTTATCCCCAAGACTCTCTCCTAGGCATTCCTCTTTTCTTTCTATACCATCTCATTTGGTCATCTCCTCAGTTCCCATGGGTTCAATTATCACCACTATGAAGATGATTCCCAGATTTATATTTTCAGCTCTAGTCTCTCTTCTAAGTTTCGAAACCATCATCAGTTGCCTAATTGGAATTTCAAACTAGATATCCCAAAGATATTCTAAAATTCATTAAGTCCAAAATTGCCCACTCATACATACTCCAATCCCTCCCTTTTCCAAATTACTTTTCAATTGTTTTCAATAGTATTATCTCAGCCACCCAGATTCTCAAATTTGACATCATCCTCAACTCTTCATTCTTAGGCACCCTACATATCCAACAGGTTTTGCCAAATCTTGTCATTTCTACCTTCCCATTTCTCCTATATATCCCTTTTATTCCACTCACCCAGTCACTACATTATTTCAGGCCCTCATCACCTCTCATCTAGATTATTAAAAGAGCCTTTTAATTGATCCCTCTGCCTCAAGTCTCATTCCACTACAATCCATCCTCCACTTAGCTGCCAAATTGATTTTGGTCTGACCAGGTCATGCCCTCCTCTATCCCCACCCCAATCTGGACAATAAACTCCAAGGATTCCCTATGATCTCCAAGAGCAAATATAAATTCTTCTTTTGGCTTTTAAATGCTTCACAACTTAGTCCCCTCCTATATTTCAAGTATTCTCATACTTTGCTCCCTTCTATACATTCTAAGATGCAACTACACTGGCCTACTTATGATTTCTTGCCTGGGATTCTACATTTCCAGTCTCTGCACCTTTCCAGTGTCTGTCTCCCATGCCAGGAATGCTCTCCCTCCTTATTTCTACTGCTTAGAATCCTCGGATTCCTTTGAAACTCAGCACAAACTCTATGCTTTCTACATGAGACTTTTCCCAGGTTCTTCATCCATTAAGCCTTCCTCTCAAAGGAGGCCTTCTTTCTATTTTATAGGTTTCTTGTCTCTATTTATTTATGTTTTATCCCTAGTTAATATGTAAGTTCCTTGGGAACAGGGACTGTTTTAACTTCTTTTATCTTAAACACCTGGCACATAGTGAACACTAATTATATTCTTGTTGATTGATTGATCAATAAACATGACAAATTATGTATTATTAATCCAGGGCTGTCTATACCTTCAAGATAACTCTATTTACCCATCTTGCTTAGTTTTGCTCATTATATTTCCATATGGCAAAATGGGAAGGCTTATAGTCAGAGGTCCTAGGTTTCAGTCCCAGCTCTGGCTCTTACTTTGTGACCTTTAGTAAATCCTTTAACTTCTTAGGACATCAGTTTACTCATCTATGAAATGAGATGGTTAAATTCAAAATTCCTTAGGAAACTTTGATTTTGTTTTCCTGCTTTGACCCCTCTTTCTTGTTTTTTCCCCTAAATTCAAACAAAGGAAAGCAGCAAGACATCAGGATTTTATCATGTTTGCCTGGCCAATTCCAGAAAGAAACATTTTAAAGCTCCCCTTTTAATAGTCTCTAATGGCCAGGTGATTATTTTTATAGATTTTGAGATAGAGATAGAGATAGAGATAGAGAGAGAGAGAGAGAGAGAGAGAGAGAGAGAGAGAGAGAGATAGAAAGAGAGAGAGAGAGATATTATGACCAAACTTCCAATCATCCAGGACTGTAACCTACAAGTTTTCTACAACTTCTCACTCTCACTCAACATATCCAAGCAATCGTCTTGTTTCTCATATAGGTCTCTTCTCCTCTGACATTATCAAAGCACTGGCACAAACCTTCATCAGTTGACATATAAATAATCGCAATAGTCCATGGGTTACCCTTTCTGCCTCAAGTCTCTCCTCTTGAACAGTGAATCTCTATATTGTCTCTTAGCCATCTCATCAGTTTCCATAGGTTTGAATCTCTCTCTACAAGATGGCTCACAGAAAAAAGTCCCACTTTATTTTAAGATAATTTTAATTAAAATAACATTTTTCTCTAGCTCCTCTCAAAATATATCCATCCCTAGTCTCTCTCCTGAAACTTAATAATTGATCAACACAATGACCAACCCACAATTCCAAAGGACTCATGTTGAAACATGCTATCTACTCCAGATTGAGAACTAACAGACTTAAAGTATAGATGGAAACATATTTTCTTTTCTTTCTTTTTTTGACATGGTTAATACAGAAATTTGTTTTGCATGACAATGTGTATATATACATTTATATCTTCATATAAATATATGTATAATTCCAATGGGTTTTGCCTTTCTTGCCTTAAAAAGAAACTATACCATGCTGTTGCTTAACAAGATAAAACTATATACAACTACTACTAGCATTTATATAGCATTTTATGGTTTGCAAAGCCCTTAAATAAAGTCAGCAACAAAAAATTAATTTTTATTTTAAAATAATTTAATATGAGGTAATTAAAATGAGGAAGTAAACTCAGAAAATTTACCAAAAGCATCAAAAAGATAATATCTGGCTATTATGATATATGGCTAAAACACAACATTCCCTAATCTATGAAAATCAGATAACAGGAGATAGAAAAATCCACTGCCCAAAAGTAAGCATCAACTAAGAGCTAGATACTTCTCTGTGACTACAGAACCCTGTCTAATATAGCCTGGGTTTTTTAAAGCACAATACTAATTGAGATACTAATTGTGAGGATAATTATTCACACAGGAACAATATTACAAATGGAGTAAATGGGCTATCAACTGAATTGCTGGTGTTACAGTAAGGTTTTGTCTCTCTGCCATGGGATTTCATTAAAGTTTCTTTGTGATATCATTGTGGCAATATTATGAATGTAAGGCATTTGTGTCTAGTACTCTTTCCTAGTAAATTAGGTGCTACAATAGTTCTTCATAGGATTGTATGGGAACTATACATCTGTAAAACAAAGTCCTATTTTATGTAACATAATTTTAATGGAAATGCTATTTTATATGTAAGAGAGAGACTACTGTTGGTTACAGCTTCGAATCTGATGGAGATCAATGCTGCAGCAGCTATCAATAACTTTCTTTCATTTAAAAGGTGTTTCTTTTTGACTTCTGACATGTTGCATTCCAAATTTACAAATTCCTTTACATTCCAGAGTTCTTATAAGAGATAAAGGAACACTTGATTTGGCACTGTGGAACCTAGGTTTAAAACTATTCTGTCATTCATTGCACTATGATAAATGGCAAATCATTTACTACTCTAGGCTTCAGTTTCCTCTGGCAAAAAATTAAAAGATTGGATTTTAGCTAATCTCTAAGGTTCTTTCCAGATTTAGGACTGTAATACTATGGTCCTTATGTGTAAAAGACACTTAAATACTATTATAATTTTCAGTGTTCTATAAAGAACCCATTTGCAAATTCTGGGTCATATGAAGAACAAGCAGGAAAACTAGATGTTTTCTTCCAACATCATGATCTTTTAAACCTTTCCAAAATAGTAGTTATTTGCAAAAGCTAAAGTAAGTTCAACTATCTCCACAAAGTGAGGCACCAAGAATCCAAGTGATATAATTCAATGAATTAAAAGTAAAGAAGATGATTCATTTGCACTCCTTCAGGTGCCCTTCCGCTATTATCCATCATGCTCAGGCAGTAGCAGGGATAGACAAGTTGACCCACAAGTTTGCAACAGAACTCAAGCCTACTTTCCCCTTCCTCCCAGTGCTATAAAAATCCAAAAAGCTGAGCCTGTAGAGCTCAGTTAGAGAACTGAGGTACATGGAGAGCTAGGGCAGGGCACATGTGTGACTGTGTAGCACTCCATTAAGCCTCAAGGAAAGAACCCAGAATCCACCTGGGGCCAGTTTTGCCCCCACAAAACTGACAAGGCAGTGAATGAGGCTGGTTACACACACACACACACACACACACAATCCAGTATAGGTAAAGGCTGATACAGCTTTGAGGTCCAGCTCCCTAGGAGACCATCAATAAGGGAGAGGTAGTTAGAATGTTAGCAATCAGGGACTATCAGGGAGGAAAAGACTGAAAATATGCTAAGGAAAAACTCAGTTAAAAATCCTGATAAGCAGATAAACCAACAGGGATGATATTAAAAACAGAAAAGAATATGGTGTACAGATTAAGTAAAGGAGCCCAGGCATCTATGAATTAATTATAAGACAAAGACAAAAGACAATAAATCAACACCTAATGAGGCAGAGGGCCCTATAGATTCCCAAGATAACACCATAGCAGGTTCCTTTAACAATTTTAACAATTCCTGAATTGTTAAAAGGGCTAGTAAAATTTAAAATTTTTGCACAACAAAAATAACTGGCAAAATAGAAAGGTCTAAATCCACAGAGAGAGCTCTTACCAAAGAAATAAAAAGAAAACTGATTTAGAATGAAAATTCCCAGAAGTGAAGAAAAATATGGAATAAGAGAAACAGGAAGGAAGGGCATTAAAAGAAAATATGATTTCCATGGGAAAAAAAACATTTATCTCAAAGACAAAATGTATAGAGGCAACTTAAGGGTTACAGGTCTCCCAGAAGAACACAAGCCAAAAAATATAAACACCATAATGCAATAAATAATACAAGAAAACTACCCAGAACTTCAAAACACAGAAAAACAAAGTTGAATTAAAAGAATCCACAGATGAGATCCAAGAAAAAAATTAAAAGTATATATTACAAATTCCAAGATATACAGAAGTTAAATTTAACCATTGAACTGACAAACAGCAAATTCCCCCAAGAAACCAGAAGAAAGATCTTAACTATAAAGGAAAGGAAATTCAAATAACATAACTAGTTTGCACTTACCAGAAACTATTGGAGGAAAGGAATATGTTCTGAAGAAGAAAGCTCAAGATGAAGACTTACTCTACAAATTAGAGTCCAAGTATTAATGAAAAAAGATGACCATTCAATAAAATAGAGGCTTTTGAAGATGCTTTTTCGGCCTAATGGAAGTGTTAAATGGTGTTTTTTTTCAAACTAGGTCAATTCTGTGCTCCAGAAATGACTCTCAGGATCCAAGTAATATATGAAACTTGAATTGCCTTAGGAACTACCATAGAACCAATCTTAGTGTAGATACAGCATTTAGAGGCAATATGGTCAAGTGGATAAAGCACTGGACTTAGAGTCAAGAAGACCTTAAGTTGAAATCTCACTGCCAGTATTTGCCACATAAGTAACCAAAGATAAGTCATTCAAGCTCTCCAGGAACAGTTTCTTCATCCATATACTAGAGATGATAATACCTGTAGTTCCTGTCTCCCAGAAATTTAAAAAAAAATAAGATGATGTATATATTCTATAACCAACGTCTCCACTTCTTCTCCTCTCTTCCAAACTATGTAGTTTAGCTTCTGATCTCATTATTTAATTAAAATTGTTCTCTTCAAAGTTAACAGTGATTTCTTAATTGTCAAATTTAAGGGCCTCTTCTCAATCTGTGTCCTTGACCTTTCTAAAACCCTTTGACACTCCTGATCAACCTCTTCTGCGAAATCTATTCTCTCCAGGATTTTGTGACATTGTATTCTCCTGTCTCTTCTCCTACTTATCCAATTCTCCTCAATCTATTTTACTAGATCCTCATGACCACATTCTGAAAATATCTATAAAGACTACATCCTGGGCCCTTTTCTCCCTCACTACTACCTTTACTGGTGATCTCAATACCTCCCATGGGTTCAATGATCGTCTCTCTGAAGATGATTCTCATAACTATTTAAACAGTCCTAACCTCTAATCTGGTATCACCCATTACTTACTAACCATCTCAAAATCAATATTCTATATCCATTGCACACTCGACATGTCTAAAGCAGAATTTGCCTGTTTCCTGTGAAAAGCTCACAACCTGGATGTCATCTCAACTCCTCATCTGAACTCACCTCATACCTTCAGTCTGTTGATAAGTTTCATCATTTCTGATTTCCCAGAACGTCTCATACAAACCCTCTTCTTTCCATTTAGCCACCAACCTGGGGCAAATCTTCAATGTCTCATGCCTTGTTGGTCTCCCTGTTTCAAGTATATCCCCACTGGAATACATCCTCTTCTCAACTGCCAAAGTGAGCTTTCTAAAGCACAGGTCTGACCACATTACCCTCTAGACCAGCATTGGTGAAGGTTTTTGAGTTCAAGTGCCCAGAGGGCAATTTCAAGCTCTCTGTGAGCATTACCCAAGAGAGAAGAGGGAGGAAGTACTTACTTTGGATGGCTGGATGAGACATGCAAAAAATGTCCTCAGGCACTGGAAAGAGGGGAAAGTGAGCAGTTCCTAGTACCAGAATCAGTATGTGTGCCAATACTTTGCCAACACTGCTCTAGACCATTCATGGAAAGCATTTTAGAGACTTTAGAGACTGAGAGTCCAAAGTACAACTCTCATACCACATATGAGCCCCCCTCTCCTTGCCCCCAGACAGGGGAGGAAGGAAGTGCTCCCATTGGCCTGCTGGGCAGAGGGGAAAGTCATATGAAAAATGTCCTCAGGCACATGTAGATATGGGGAAAGGAGCAGCCCCCTTCCAGCATGTGTGCCATAGGTTCTAGTCATCAAATGCAGGTGGCTCTCCATTACCTCCAAGATCAATGATAAAATCCTTTTTTTTTCTCTTAGAGCCATTCCCAACCTTTCCTCTTCGAGTATTTCCAGTATTTCTGTACTTTATCATTCCTCTGTGAACTCTATAATGGAAATACATTGGCTAATCTTGTTGTTGTTCCTCTCATATGACATTCCAATTCCCTGTTGTGCCTTTTCATGGGCTGACCCTATGCCAAAGGTTCTTTGATTCCTGGTTGCCTTGATTTCCTTCAAGGTACAGCTAAAATCCTAATATGAACAAGAAGCCTTTCTAGACTGATCCTATCACTGGTGTCTTCCCTCTATGATGATCTTCTATTTACTCTGTATCTTGTTTGCACTCTCTCTCCTCCATTCGAATGTGAGCTCCTTGAGACCATGTCTTTGCCTCTCTTTGTATTTCCAGAGCTTAGCACAGTGTCTGGCATGCAGTAAGCACTCAATAAATGCTTGTTGTCTGACTAGCTTTGAAAATTTTAAAGGACTATATAAATATCTATTATTACTCTTCATTCTGTAACACTAATTAGTCTGTAACTTGAGTTCCTCAGACCAAAAGTAAAAAAAGATTCATGCGGTTTTTTTAAAATAGTCATTCTTGACACTCCCTATTCTAGGATCAAATAACATTCTGAGAACTTTAGTTTCCTGTCCTTCCCTCCATAAAGTCAGTGCTAATAAAACTGTTTAGGTTTCCCTCTCTTAATGATGTTTATCAGCTGCATCCTACTTTTCCCTATAAGAGATGAGTGATAAAGTTTCCCTTTCAACTCAAAATATGTTGCACAGTAGCACCAAAACATTGTCTTAATCTCTTCGCATGTCTAGAATGTTTTCATCAGGTGAATTAGCAAATGACTAGTATTTGTTTTCAGAGAAAGAGATCTTCCATCTTTTATAAATTGAATGACATTGGAGCTAATTCACTTCCATGCCAATGGGATTTTGCCATGTATGTTTAATGAACATTCAGTCCATTTATTCATTGCAATAAATAGAATCTTTGTGACCAGAAAGGGTTAATGAGGCCATCCTAATTACAGCATCTTAACTTACTACCCTCAAGGGACTTCATCAATTCAATCCAATAAAAAATGTATTAAGTGCCTATTGTAAACAAAATACTAGGCTAGGCAGGTGAAATAAGATACTTGGTGGAATATGTATTATTATTAACAATTCTCCCTTTCAAGCAAAAGTTTTGATGCCTAAGTCTCTATGCTCCAGCTACCCACTCAGTCCATATCTACTGTACCAAGGGGAAATCACGGATAACCTATAATAACTGCAGGGGTGATACCCAAGAAAAATGATAGGACTCTTTACCAACCTAGATATAACTAAGCATCCCTCATAGACTTCACTGAGATGTTTAGAGCTCTCAGTTCATCTCATGCCTTTGGAGTAGGATATGAAATTGGAACCATGAGATGGGCCAGAGTAGATGTAAAGAAGTCTCCCTAAACACTAGCCTTTCACTGAATATGTAATCACCCCCAAAGTACAGCACTACTGTTAGCACCAATACTAAGCCTTCAACTTAAAGCTGCAGCACATCCCTGAATACAAACAGTACCTTGAAGGGAGATCTGGCAACCACGTTGTTTCAAAGCATGAATACTGCAATCAAATTCTATATCTATAATGTATCCTTGATTCATTTTTTAACATTAACATGCAAACATGAGCATTAAAAGCTCCTTCACTTTTAAGAGACTAAGTACTAGCTGCTTCAGAAAAATAATACCATTATCTCTTCTTCATATGAAGTTTTTCAGGGAAACAAGGGATAGATTGGACTCTCCCTTATTCAAAGTCACTGAAAGAGACACAGCTAGTTGGCTTAGAGGATAGAGAGCCAGGTGTAGAGATTGGACATCCTAGGTTCAAATCTAACTTCAGACACTTCCTAGCTTTGTGACCCTGAGCAAGTCACTTAATCCCTAATTGCCTAGCCCTTATTGTTCTTCTGCCTTTGAACTGACACATAGTATTGATTTTAAGAAAGAAGGTAAGGGTTTTTTTCCAAGTCCCTTAAGGGAGATGGATATGCCCATGAAGAGACTGTAACAAGGGCTAAGACTAATTCACCTTAGGTAGGATTCCTCAGGACAAAAAGTAGGCCAATAAAGGCCCCTCCTCATCCTGCTTTGCATCTAGGTCTTCCTGAGCTTTTAAAATTTCTGTGAATATTTCTTGAAATTCTATATTTGATCTCGGTTTTTTTTCCTTTTGAAGATACTAACAGCTATGGTGTTTTTTTTTTCACCTGTTGTGCATGACCACTTCTAACTACAACATAAGCTGCAGCTGACAACAGAACCTGCCCACCTTTGATTTGATTACCTAGGCTTCTAAATCCTAGTACCTACAACCATGAAACTAAGTTCAAATGACAAAGAAATAACAGTGACTCTTCATTGCAAACCTGGATTTCTCCTGAGAACCACATTCCATGGAAACCTCTCCAGGGGAGGAAACTCTCTCTCTCACTCTTGCTACACTTGACCATGCCATGGGAAAGGTCTACATACTCCTTTCTCTCTACTGATACTTCTGCCTTTATTGTTCAGTGGTCTCCTTTTTAATTTTAAAGATATTTTATTTTTACCAAATACATGTAATAACAAATTTTCACATAAGTTTTCTGAAGTTACATGATCCAAATTGTCTCCCTCCTTCCCTTCCATTCTCCCTCCCAGAGCTGGCAATCAATTCAGTCTGGTTATACATGTATTATCACACAAAATATATTTCTATGCTGTTCATTTTTGTAAGAAAATAATCATATAAAACCAAAATCTTGAAATAAATAAAAAAATTGCATGCTTTCATCTGCATTCTGATTCCAACAGTTCTGTCTCTGGAAGTGGATAACATTTTTTATCATATATCTCTCAGAATTGTCCTGGATCATTGTATTGCTGGGAGTAGCCAAGTCTTTCACAGTTGATCATTCCACAATATTGCTGAGTTTACTGTGTACAATGATCTCTTAGTTCTGCTTATTTCACTCTGCATCAGTCCATATAGGTCTTTCCAGTTCTTTCTGAAATGATCATGCTCATCATTCCTTTCAGCACAATAGTATTCCATCATCACTGTATAGCACATTTTGTTCAGCCATTCCCCAATTGATGGACATCCCCTCAATTTCCAATTCTTTGCCAACACAAAAAGAGAAGCTATAAATATTTTTGCTCAAATAGGTCTTTTCCCCTTTTTTATCTCTTTGGAATACAGACCTAGTGGTAATGTTACTGTATTTATTCTTTTATAGCCCTTTGGGCATAGTTGTAAATTGCCTTCCAGAATGGCTGAATCAATTCACAACTCTACCAGCAATGCATTAGTGTCCCAATTTTGCTACATGCCCTCCAATATTTATCACTTTCCTTTACTGTCATAAAGATTAATCTGATAGATGTGAGGTGGTAAATGTTTTTTAAAAGCCTTATCTTTTGCCTTAGAAAAGTTCCTAAGTTACAAGACAGATGAGCAATAAGGGCTGAGCAATTGGGGTTAAGTGACTTGTCTAGGGTGACACAGCTAAGAAGTATCTGATGCCAGATATGAACCCAAGACCTCCTGTCTTTAGGCATGCATGGCTCTCTATCCCCTGAATCACCTACCTGACCCTGACAGTTCCTTTTCTATTGAAGTATAATGCTCTCTTTTTATCCAAGACTCCATTCCACCTTCCTCAATAATGTTAGTTCCTGGATTATATTCTTTTTTCCCACCTCATTTCCTGTCAGCATTCTCAAAGCTGGATGTACATGTAGATGACATGGCACCCTCACTTCACAGTTTCTTTGTCTTCTTAACCTCAACCTCCATCTTTACTGCACTTTAATGAACCATACTCCAGTCACACTTTAAATATCAACATCCATAAATACATATACCATCTACATTGTCATCATCATAATCATCATAGCTAGCATTTATGGTGCTTAATTAACGACAACCTCATTTTATTCTTATGAACCCAGATTTTGCACTGAAAAAGGCTCATCTTTTTGGTACCAATATTCTACTAGTGGTATTGCATGGCTATGAGTCACAGAACACTGTATTCTCTAAAGAATTAGAATTGGGGATCATTCAAAGGGCATGAGTATCACTCAAAGGGCAACAGAGAGACATCTGGTGAACAGGAGCAGACTGCAACACATCAAAAATAAGGAACTGCAAAGGAAAAGCAAAGAAGGGAATGGATAGTCTTTTTTTTTTGGTCCAGTCCCGTGATTTTATCAATCCCTTGTGTGGTAGCTTCCTACACTAATAAATGCCAGCAAGAACCCTGAAACTGATAGTCTTAGAAAATGAAAATTCCCTGGGCACTGAAATATTCAGTTACCTTCCATGGTCACATAGCTAAAAGGTGTCAAAAATAGAACTTGAACTTGAGTCTTCTTGATTCCAAGGCCAGCTCTCTATCCACTAAGGCACACTAGGTAATAGCTGGCATTTATGTAGTATTTCAAATATGATATGTAATTTGATTTCACAATAATCTGGACATGAGGGCATCATACAGAGATATTTTGTCCTCATTTTACAAATGATGAAACTGATGCTCAAAGTGTATCATTACTTGCCAATATAAGTCTAATCAAGGACAACTAGAATTTTTTTCAGGACGTGAGATTATGGTGAAATAAAGCAAAAACCTTTTTTTAATCTAACCAGTCCTATGTATTAGTACTTCAAACTAGGACCTATAAAAACAAGAATCACAATATATTTATCAAGCTAATCAAGCCAATGGACTTTATTTATTTCCTCACTAACATTATTGGAGAACATTGTATTTATATAGCCTGAACTCCTTCCCTGATCTTAGTTTATTATATTCCTGATTTTAGAATGCCTAGTTCAAAATGGCAAGCATATAAAATGTCTTTTTAGTTACACATTTCCACATGTCCTATTATCAGGTTCCCTCACATGTCTGGTCTTGGGTTCAATTCCAGAAAATAATTGCTTTACTGAGTCAATGTCCATGATAGCTAGCTCTCCATCCCAACACCCTACCTTAGAGAGAAAAGGGTATGTGTGTGTGTGTATGTGTGTGTGATGCTAGAGGATAGTAGAGGGTGAGTAGATACTGTAACATGGAAAATGGCAAGGTGGAATTCCTGCAAGATATAACACCTGGGTTCATACCTGAAGCCAGAATGCAGGAATTCTACCCTGCCATTTTCCATGTTACAACACTCACTACTCAGGCAAGAGAAAATAAAGATAAGTAATGATGGGCATAGCTGCCTACAGAAAACATTGTGCTAGTTCTCAGATATGACACAATCTAACTTCTCAAGAGAAATAACCCATTCGGCTAGCATTCCTTTTTTCCCCTCTTCATTTTTTCTTTCCTTCCAGTTTATATTCCTTCTTTCCTTAAACATTTATGGTGTATGCAATGGACCATGCTAGGCACAAAAACCCTGACACTGTCAATATTTCCAAGGTCAGAATCCAATCTACAAACCTCTATTTACAAAGAATTGGGCCTTTCATGTCCAGATCTTTCTCCTTATTTTGAACAGCTTGGATCTTGGTCCTTTAGGAAGGTCATCATTTCAGTAGGTAGAGGGGCAGAAGACTAATCCCCAGGTAGGTACATTTTCACCATGCCTAAACTTAAAATACAACTATAGGTTGTAAGTTAGAACTGAAGGCATAAAAGGAAGTGAAGATGAGATATGCAGACAATCTGGACTGAAGGAAGGGAAATGTAAAACCATTAGTAAAAGCAGGCAATGTCTTTATTAAAACGGAATCAGTTGGTTTTATTTTTACGCTGACTTAGTGTCCTAAGGCAGTTTGTGAACCATACCGAAACTTAGCCAAAACATTTGTGCTTTGAAGCCCAGTTAAAGTTTACTTAAATAAGAGTAAAAATTTTCAAGTGCGATTTTATTTAAATGTTTTTGGCAGCACTCTTCTGGCATCCCAGAAGCATTACATCAGATCTTCCCAATCACATCTTGAAAAGAGAAGAAGGCTAAAGATATTTCAAAGAGAACTCAGATATCTAGAATTCGAATTCTGGCTCCTCTGCATAACCTTGGGCAAAATAATTGCTGAATTTTTTTAGTTTCTTGGTTTCTTCATTTATAAAAAAGAAAGTTTTTCAGTTGTTCAGTTCTTTCTTCATGATCCCATATTTGGGGTTTTCTTGCAAAGTGGTTTACCACTTCCTGCTCTGGCTCATTTTACAGATGAGGAAATTGAGGCAAAAAGGGTGAAGTGATTTGCCAAGGGTCATTTAGCTCCTAAGTTTCTAAGGCCAGATTTGAACTCAGGGAGTCCTCCTGACTGCAGGCCTGGCACTCTTTCTACTGTACCACCTAACTACCTTTCTTCATTTATAAACTGGCACAAGTAATGAAATTCCCTTCTACTCCCCAGGCAATTGTGAGGATCATATTGTTCAGTGTGTAAAAGCTAGAATTATGCTATGCAAGTATAAGGCATTAATAGTGATCTTTTTAATAACAGATCATTATTTGTGAAAGTTTAACATTAAATGTTAAAATGAAAATAATCTGAAATTTATTTCCTAAGTCTTTTTTTTCAGATAATCTTAAAATAATACTGAAACCTTCTGTCTTTATATGTTGTTACTGTTTCAAAGCTCTTTCAGATACATGGTCTTATTTGACAGTAATGTTACCGGCATATGAGGCAGTATAAAGTAGTGGAGAGATATTAAGCCACAACATCAGGAAGGTCTGAGTTCAAGTCTCACCTGTGACAAATATTTTCTGTGTGTCCCCAAGGAAATCTCTTAATTCCCCAGTGCCCCATGTGACCCTCTAAGGCTCTAAGTTATAAAACAATTATTGGCCTGCATCAGTGGAATGAGTTTCTCCAGCTCTAGTTCTTTTCACCAATGAAATTACAAGTCTGGTCCCAAAAAAACCTAAGTGAGCCTCAACCAGAACAAGAGACAATCAATGAGCAAATACTTATTATTAATCTTTCTACTAAAGGTACCAAACACCAGTAAAAAAGTATATCCACTGGCATTTGTAGCATAGGCTTTAGTTACATGCATTATTTCTTTTAAGACTCACAATAACCCTGGCAGGTTAATGCTATCAGTATTAATATCTTTATTTTACAGATGAAGAAGCTGAGGCCGAAAAGATTAAGTCAATTACCCATAGTCACAAGAAAGGCAAGACTAGGCTTTAGAGACAGCTGATGGCACAATGAATAAAGTGCTAAGACCAGAGTTCTAATCCAACCTCAGACATTAACTAGCTCTATGTAACCCAGGAAAGTTATTTAACCTTTATTTGTCTCAATTTCTTCAAACATAAAATGGAGATAATAATAGCACCTAATTCTCAAGGTTGTTGTGAGGATCAAATGAGATACTATTTATTAAAAAAAAAAAAAAGCTCTTAGCACAATGCCTAGCAATATGTAAGTACTTATTCTCTTTGCCTACTCACAACACCTGAAAACTGAGTTGTAGGGATCTACTAAATTATAATTTAATACCTTTCTAGTTCATTACAATCAAAATGTTTTCTCTTTTCTCCCCAAATATGCTGAAAAGTTGCTTAACAAATGATGTTGAATTGTCCTCTGTGTTATTCTGTTGCTATCAATAAACTATATAAAACCCTAAACCACAGAACTTCTGACAAATCCTCAAGGCACCTTTTTTCGTTTAAATTAAATCTGAATTAGTTGCACGTTTTGTTGAACTACTAACATTGTCCACATGTTTTTTTCTTTCAAGTTGAAAATGTTTTCTATTAGATATTTCTAACACAATAGAAATCTGTAAAATGCCCAACAAAGAACTCGGACAACTACTTTTCCCCATTTGGAGCCATAAATCATATTTACAAAACCTAATCCTTAAAGGACTTGTATGAACCAGGGGGAAGGGAGGTAAGCAGATTATAAGATTTCCTGTATTCCTTTTATTTTTTTTAACCCTTGTACTTCAGTGTATTGTCTCATAGGTGGAAGATTGGTAAGGGTGGGCAATGGGGATCAAGTGACTTGCCCAAGGTCACACAGCTGGGAAGTGGCTGAGGCCGGGTTTGAACCTAGGACCTCCCATCTCTAGGCCTGGCTCTCACTCCACTGAGCTACCCAGCTGCCCCCTTCCTGTATTCCTTTTTAACTCCATTCCTAATAAAAAGATTTAGGATATTCACTTTGTAATATATTCTTTGATTAGGTCCTGACAAACAAAATTTTTGAAATGAAAACTTACAGGAGATTGTTCTTAGAAGTTGCCAGAATCCTAATGAAACAGCAATACAATCATTGTTATACTAGATAGACCAGACAGACACACCAGAGGAAGATAATTTAGTGTAAACTCCATCCAGTCTATACCATCTACTCCATAAGAAATGTGGTTCATATTAGCAGGGTTTTATTTTCTTGGCATAACTAAAGTTTCCTTGTAAATATCTTTAATGAATTAACTTTTTCAATGGATAGTAACTCTGTGATTCTATCAGCCAGAGTATGATTCAAAGACATCCTACAATTCCAGCTATGGAGAACAACCCCAAAGCCATCATGACTGTGACTGAATCATCAACAAATTTATCACCACATTTAAGATAACACTATTAAACAACCAGGATACATACTTTAGAACCTGCAAAGTAAAGACATGTCATGAAAAGACCATCAAGAAATACCCAAAATGCATTGTTCAACAATCATTATCAAGTTACTTTATAGAGAGTAGGAAATAAAGCCAAGAAGTAGTAACTGCAGGTATTCAAGCAAGTGGATAATCACCTATAGGGAATATTATAGAGGGCTATACTAGATATCCTCCAGGGTACCTCTAATCTAGAGATTCTAGACTATGAGAAGATAGATAATAGATAGACAGAGAAAAGAGAGAGAATAATGAGAAGAGATAGGAAGGAGAGAAAGGCTGGGCAAGGGAGATGGGGGATAGATATATATATATATAAGACCTATGTTTACATTGGGGTAGAGACATCCTCATCAGAAACCAATTTAGTTGTTTAGCTACTTTAACTTAATTAAACTTTTTAATTTAATTTTTCATTTATTAATTTTTAGTTTAAATTAAATCCTCAATTCTAGGTTGTGTCCAGGTTGCTGGCTGTTTCTTCAACCTCTGTGCCTCCTCTTGAAAAGCTTATTAATAGCACTTGCATCCAAGTCATTGATAAAAGTGTTAAAAGAGGCATTGCTACAGACAGATCTTTGAAAATTAATTAGAAACCTCTCCTTAACTAACATCAATTCATTAATCATTGCTCTTCAGATTCAGTCATTGAATAAGTTCTAAATCTGACTAAATGTCCTACCTTTCAGCCGACATGTCTCCTTTCTGTCCACAAGGATGCCATGAAAGACATTGGCAAATGCTTTGCTAAAGTCCATATGTACTACCTAAGGTCTTTTCCTTGCCCATCAATATAAATAACCCTTAATGACCTTTTTATCAATCCTTAGTAAAAGGAAATGAAGTCAGTGTGGCATGGCTTGTTCTTTATTTTACACATCTATCTATCTATCTATCTATCTATCTATCTACCTATATTTTATAATGGCTCTCAATGATCTTCTTTTCCCCTGTTATGCTTAGAAGAGAGAATTAAGAACAATGGGTAGAAGTTATAAAGATACAAGTTCAGACTTGATGAAGCAAAAACTTCCTGACAGTTGGGTCTGTCCCAAAGTGGAATGGGCTGTTATGAGAAGTAATGGGCATCCCTTCTTCATGGAAGGCTTTCACACTGGATGACCACTAGTCAGGTATATTACATAAGGGATTCCTATTCATGTGGATGGCCTTCGAGCACTCTTCCGGCCCTAAGATTCTTAATTTCTGTGACATTCAGCATCCATTGCTCTTCCAGCTATAGTACATTTGAAGTCTAATAACTTGGCTCTTCTGCCAAAGCTGCATTCAGTAGCCTCAGGGTAATGGTGAACTGTGGAGACCGAGCTCTTTGAAAGAAGACTTCAAGCTTTGAAGTAACTGGAGATAGGCTAGGGAGATTTCTAATGTATCGCCAGGCCCTATCCTCAAAGGCTACAAAGCAAATGTGAGGGAAAAGGAGGAGGGTGTTGGTGGCTCTGTTCATTTTACAAAGGAGAAAAGGGACAGAGCTCTACCTCTTTCCTCCTTATCAACCCCAGAAACCTTTCCAAAAACACAACCCAGAGAGTAAAGGGCTATCCAGCAGCAGGGGTACACAAAGGAGAAACAGCTAATATATATTTTCTTAACAATCTTTTTATTAACCTGAGAGCAACTAATTTATAATAATTTTTATGAGAACATTTAGTTCATTGTTACAAATTAATACAAATTAGTATACACAGGAAGATGAGAGAGATTTCTATGGTTCTTTTAGGTACAAGGAAGAACTAAAAGGTAATGGATAATAATCATTTAGATTTATTTAACCTTCTAGAGTTTCTCTTCCTCCTAAGGACCCTGTGAGGTAAATAACACATATTACATGTAATTCATAGTTTACAGATAAAAAATGCTAAAGGTGAGAAAATGTAAGCAAATTACCCAGGATATCACTGATGTTAATAATTATTGAAACTAAAATTGGAAGTTGGGTGCTATGACTATAAGATCAGTGCTCTCACAATCTTGCCATGGCATTCTGTTGCCTCTGAGCAGTCTGCTTTTCACCTGTATCTGACCCATACTGTTCAACACCTTAAGTGACCTCACCTAAGTCCTCAAGGAGGAAGAATATCCTTAAACTCATCTCCCTTACTATGAAACAGAAATTTTCCCATTTTCTTGACAGACCAGGCACCCTATAGTCAACTATAGTTATAGTCTCTAAACTAACCAGAAAAATATATTCCCCTAGGACAATATTTACTTTTCATGACAGGTGGCATTTGTTTACTTAGTGATACAGTGCTCATTAAACCATCCTTCTCTTAGCCTTGCAAGATTCTGGGAATACCCCTAAAAAGTATACCCTACTTCTCTGTCTTTGACTGCTATCAGTAGTGTTCTTTAACAGCCAGAGAGTATACCAGGTGTGGTGTCAAAGAACCTATATGCAAGTTCCTACATTCCTTGTACAAATCACTCAATCTCTCTTGACTTCATTTTCTCATCTGTAAAAGGAGTTGGAGTAGGTGAGACAATTCAATCCAACAACCATTTGTTAAGTACCTAACAAGTACGAGGCGCTGTGCTGAGCACCAGGGATAGAAAAGACAGAGAAAAACAGTCCCTGACCTTAAGGAGCCTCTATCCTACTACTCCTATTGGGTATGTAATAAGAGAAGAATTTGCAGAATAAATGAAGGAAGAGGAAGAGAGTGTTGACAATTATGGAAGCTAGGGAAGAGCTTCTTGTCATAGATATCTCTTTAGGAGGCAAAAAAAGTGAACTGTAAAGGAAAGGAGGAATTCTAAGAAGCCAAAGTAAACAATGCACTCCAAGCACAAGGGAATAAGTCATGGAAGAAATATAAAAGCAAAGAGAGGCAGATGATGGAAAACTTTTTTCAATTAACAAGTGGACTAGTCTGGCTGGAAAGTGAAATGACAATCTATCAACTTGACACATTGGAGACTTTTCTTTAGGTCTTACATTCTATGAGCCTCAACCAGTAAAGCATGATCTCTTGGACTATTTCTCTTGTTATTCTTCATTCTTACCACATAACTAGTTTACTTCTCTCCCAAATCATAAACCTCCTAGAAAACAGACTTTATTTTTATAAATAACTTTTTACAAATTTAATTCTTGTTTTCTAACTACTCACATTTCATAATTATTAAAAATGCCACCTTTTCAGTTACCATATCAATTAGAATTATGTATCTACTATTCTCATTAATATTTCCTCTATATTTATTCTACCCTGCTTCTGATTTTCCCCTCAGTATATTGCGTAGAGGTCTTACCATATTTCATTATATTCCTCATATTTGTCCATTTTAATCACATTGTAATATTTCATTATGTAAAATGTACTGTAATTTAATTAAGTATTTTGTCAACCACAAGTTTAGCAATACTGTTAGACATTTAGGTGACTGCTAGGTCATTGTTTCACAGTTACAGATATGTTGCTATGAAAATCTTTTAACAGACAACTTGTTTTCTTTTGTTTTATAACGCTTTCAGGGAACTGTCTTAACAGTGAAATTACTGGGTAAAAACATTTTTTTAACTTTTACTAGATGCCGCAAGACTATTCTCCAAAAAAAAGTATTCCGCCGAAACTGAATGTACCTAATTCTCGATAACTCTGCCAGTACTGAGTTTTACTACTTTTAATTATTTTTGTCAGTTTGATGAATATAAGATGGCATCTCATAGGTTTTTGAATTTATAAAACATAGATCATAGGTTAAACTTTTTAAGGGATTGTTAACGATTTGTGTTTCTTCTTTTGAAAACTGTCTATATCACTTGGCCACATGTCCTTAAATGATTTTCCCTTATAAATTTTTAATGATTCCTCACATATTCTAGAGGTAAAGTTTTTATCTAATGTATATAATATAATAATTTTATATAATATATACCATAAATATTTCCCCAATTTATTTTTCTTTTAACCATATATTTTTGTATAGAAACAGTTTAATGTCATCAAGTACATCCATCTTATTTTTAAAAATCCTTCTCTACTCCACAGCTGAGATAACTAAAATATTCTACTTCATTCTATCTTTTTATGTTTAAGTCTAAGATTTTTTTATACCACATTTCAGCATGTCACCATTAGGAATACGCTTTAGCTTACATATAACTACCATGTATGTATCACTCTTGTTCTTTGGACCATGCTCAATTTTTATTATTAACATAGTCTTCAGTACAGTTAGCATAATTTAATATTTTCTAAATGACTCATTCACTTTTTATGATTAGCTTTTGTAATATGCTTTAAATGCTGATGAGTTTGAACACTAGACAGATTAAGTACTGATACCAGGATACATTCTGAAACTTGTTTTCATTAAACAAATGCCCATTATCTACTTGAATCTTTGTTATTTTCATCTTTCTTACAAAAGCAAAGAACAGAATGTGCAGCTGCATGACCTAGGCAATGTAACATGGCCTTTGTCCGCAATTAATTATCAAATCAAAGTCTGAGATTCAGCCTTCTCCTAAGTTGTCTTCCTGATGTCAATGATAGTATTCTTTTCACTATCTCTCTGAGTTCCCATGGACGTTAGCAGCATTTGAAATATCCTCTTGATGCAATCTCAGTGACTGTTTCATCCTCCTGCTCAACTCCAAGTTTCTCTCTTCATCCCTGTCTTTAGTTTCATAAAGTAATATGATAGTGTGACCTTTTAGAATAATGTTGAAGAAAACTATTTAGGGCAGATTATGGTTTTTTTCCACTACCACTTTGTTCTGCTATTTGTTTGCTTCTTGGTTCCCCATAGTTCCAGACACTTGGAAGTGGCGATGTGCATGCTAGACAATGGGCCGTTTTGCTCTATTTAGTTCTTTCATGGAAGGAATTGGTTTTCTTGACTCAATTAAATTCAACAAAATTTATTAGTACCTACTGTGTGCAAGACATTGCATGCTAGTGCAGGGGATACAAGGAAAAAATCAAGACAATCCCTGCTTTCAAAGAGATGATATTCTTCTGGGGCAGGGAGAACATGCACGTGGATAAATAAGCAGAAAGAATTTTTTAAAGGAAACAAGGGGTGTGTGGAAGGGGAGTTCTGTTAGGAAGGTTTCATATACAAAGTGTTTCCCTGAGCTGTACTTTGAAAAAAAAAAGGATTTCTATGAGAAGGGAAAGCATTGTGGGCTATAGGGACCACTTGGGAAAAGGCATCATGATAAAAGATGAAAAAAATATCATGGGAAAAGAACAGTTAGTAGGCCAAATTGAATGGAACGAACAATATGGGAAGGAGAGTAATTGAAATAAGACTCGATAAATAGGTGGGAGCTAGACTGTAGAGAGTTTTAAATGCCAGGTTGAGGATTTCATATTTTGCTCTAGAAACAATAGAATTAATGAAGATTTTTTTGAGAAAAGGATCTGGCAAGTTCAGATCACTTGAAGGGTTGATTAGAGAGAAGATAAGACTGGAAGCAGAGAAGCCAATTAAAAAGTTACTATAATAGTTTAAGGACAGCTAGGAGTCAGGAAGACTCATCTTTCTGAGTTCAAATCTGGCCTCAGATACTTACCAGCTATGTGACCTTGGGAAAGTCATTTAACCTTGTTTTAGGCCTGTTTCCTTGCCTGTAAAATGAGCTAGAGAAGGAAATGGTGAACTATTCCAGTATCTCTGCCAAGAAAACCAACACACCTGAAACAAATAACCAACAACAAAATAATAGTCTAAACAAGAGGCAGTGAGGCTCTGATTTAGAATAAAGTTCATGTGACTAGAGAGAAGATGGATGAGACAAATGTTATGGAGGAGGATCATTTAAAAATTAGCAACTGACTAAATATGAAATAGGTTTTAAGAAGAGGAAAGAGTCAAACATGACCCTCAAATTATAAGCCTGAATAAATGGGAAAATGATAAGATTTTCTCAACAGAAACAATATTAATCTAATTAGCAGAGATATCAAAAAAAAACAGAATTTTTATAAAAGTCAGTTGTGTAAATTGCACACATCCCTACAAGGACATAGGAACCTTAAAATCTTCCTTTAATTTCTTTTTACAAAACTTTTTTAGGTTATTTTCTTCTCTGTCAGTCAATATGCATTTATTAACCACATTCTATGTGCCAGGCACTATACTAAGTGCCAGTGATACAAAGAAAGACAAGAAGATCCCTGTTCTCATTATGTACATATTCTAATGGAGGAAACATCATGCAAATTGATGAACATACAAGATATATACAGTGCAAATGGAAAGTAATCACAGAAGGAAGCAAAAGTGCCAGGTTGAAGTTGGGGACATGAGGAAAAATCCTTGTACAAATTTTCAAGTTGCTATTAAAAAAAGAACCTGGGCTGTTGATCTACAATTTAAAAAAATATGGATTTAAAAGCCTGTATAATCCAAATGGGGTCTTAAAGGAATGGAGGTCTAGGGATGACATGGTCTTGTACAGTAGAAGGGAGACCTCAGGTAACCCATCCTGGCTTCCACTTCTTCTGATGATGACCTCTATCCTCCCAATCATTTTGGACTCAAAATCTTTCTTTCTGCTCTTTTCTACACACTTAATCATCATTTGAAATCCTACTGACTGCCTCTATAATATGAGTCGTATTTTTCCCCTCTTCTCTGTTCATGCTCTAATTACACCAACCGTGACCACATGAATTCAAGTTCTTATTATCTCTCCCCTGCAAAGAACTTTCTAACTGGCCTCAGTGCCTCCCGTTTCTCCCTTTTCCAACTCATTCTTCACACAGGTTCTTAATGTTCAGGTTTGACCATGTCATTCCCCTACTCATAAAGGCTTCCCACTACCTACAGATGAAAACACAAACTCCTAAACCTAGCCTCTAGATTCTGGTTGCACACTTTCCTTTCAGATTCATTTCCCATTACTCTTCACGTAATGTATATTCTAGCTCAAGTGATCTCCTAATTATTTCCAGATCTTGCCTTTTCTTCTCTTGGTTCTTTGCATTTATTCTTGAAGGCTATCCTCCATGTCTAGAAGGCACTACTCTCTCCACATTTCTATCTGCTGAAATCCATCTCTTCCTTTAAAGTCTAGCTCAGGCATCACAACCTCTATGAAGCTTTCCCTCATATACCCAGTTCAAAGTGATCACTCCCTCCTCAAAATATCTCATAGCACTCTGAAGCTCTCCTTTGCCTTTTTTTACATTCTTTGTTGTTGCTGTTCAGTCATTTCCAACTCTTAGTGACTCCATTTAGTTTTCTTGACAGAGATGCTGGAGTGATTTGTCATTTCCTATTCCAGCTCATTTTATAGAACAAGGAAACTAAGGCAAATAGGATTAGGTGACTTGTTCAGGATCACACAGCCAGGAAAGATTACAATTTACCTTATATCAGACTTATTTGTAACCTATAAGATTCTTAAAGTCAGGCATGAGATTGATTTTCATCTTTTCAACCACAGTGTCTAACCCACAATAAATTACTGGGGTTTTTTTAAGATTAAACTAATTTCAAAAGAATAATTCAGAGATTTTCTTATTTCTTTATTTCTGGTATAGTAAGTGCAATTGCTAATTGAGAGGCAGAGATATTCTAACCCGCTCTCACAAAAGAGAAGCCCGTATTTCCCAATACTTCACATGTTGTTCCAAGGTTAACACTTTAGAATTTCAAAGGCATGTGATCTCCAACTTACCAATATTTAGTGTGGGATCCTAAACACTGCTATGCTTTATTTAAAAAAACTGAAAAAGAAAAAAAGACTTTACTTTGTTGACTATTTTTTTTAATTCTATAAAGTTCTAAACTAAATCATCTGGTTGAAATGTAAGCTTGGTGACAAATAAATATGATACTGGCTATTTTAGCAAAGCCTCCAATTGCAACTGGGTTAGTTTTCTTTATGCTCAATAAAAACTCAGTCAACTTTTCTTCTTCATTGAAAATCAAAATTTTTCAGTAAGAACCCCAAAATAGTGAATTTTTCTCTTTATTAGTTCACATTGTTCCAATTTCTGCCTTCTAAAACATGACAACAAATAACTTAGAAATTCTCATTTGCCTTTTTAAAGAAAAAAAAGCACACCACACTAAATGCATAGGTTTCTTGCATATTACAGTTTTTCAAGGGATAATTTCTTAACATTCTATAAATTATATTATATTCTAGGGCATGAAATTAAAAGGAAATGGCAGCAATATCAAATGCAGATGAAAGAAGTCTTTCAGTAAAATAAATGGGTGCAAATCTGTGTGTTTAAGTTAATTTATACTTAAAATATATATAACACTTCAAGAGGTTCTAAAATTATATTAAAAGGCTTGGTTGGTATGCTCTATTCAATTGTTTGCTGAGTCCAGCATTAGGAAGATCCAAGTTCAAATCATGTCTTAAATTTGTACTAGCTGGATGACTTTGACAAGTCATTTCCTAGAATTAGTTTGTTCACCTGTTATGAAGACTAAACTATCTGCATCACTTATTTTCAGGATAATATAGTTCAATTAAGATGATGTAGCACCATGCAAACCTGAAAGTGCCATATAAATATTATTATTATTTGTTATTATTAGGGCTGAAGTCAAAGGATCATAGATTTTAGAGCTGGAAAGGTCATTACTTAGAAGCCATCTAGTCTACCTCTTTCATTTTACGGAGAGATTAAGTGATTTTCCCAGACTCATGCTGGCAGTGAGTGACACAGAGAAGATGTGGACACAGGTATGAGTAATTCTATTATCATTTTGGAGAAACCTATTATATTCATGGCACAGACTTATGATGGTAATTAATCACATTTCAACAAGAATTTCAGTTATATAAAAAAGGAATCACTTTAAAATAAAAAAGGTGTTGAGTTTGGAGGTCCTGAGTTTGAAAACTGGTACTGGCATTTTTATTTGTGACCTTGGAGAAGTGGCTTAATCTCTCAGGACCTCATTTCCTCATCTTTAAAATGAAGGAGGTAGATTAGATGATCTCTATGATCCCTTCGAGTGCAAGTTCTATGATCCTATAATTCTGGAAATTTATTGACTCCTCCAAGGATTATTCACGAAGGGATCAGGAAGGAAGAAAACACAGGACACAGTCCTTGGCCACAGAAGGGCTCACAGTTTCCTTGAGATGCCCAAGCTAATATTCATGAAATATTTAGAGAAAATGCAAAACAGTATTTTCTACATTGCTAACTTAAGCATAATCAAGTGTGTCAGTTTATGATAGAAACATTAAGTGCTATGTCCATTCAGGAAGGGAGAGAACTATGATCCTGAATTTGGTTTCTGAGCCAACTTCTTCCCATTCTCCTCATCTATCTGGAGGCCACTAAGGTTTATGGTATCATATCAAAGGTTCTATAACAAATTATGTTGCCCAGTGAAACCAAACCCTTTCTTCTTTTAAAAATAATTTCCCCAGTCATTTAATATTCCCAAATGAACACACAAAACAAAAACAAAAAGGGACCTCTCCAAAAAAAACATAAAATGAGAGAAATTTAGATATTTTTGAGAGAATATATCTTTTAACAACATAATAACAGTAAAAATTTATTTATTCAGTGTTCCTTTCAGATATCTTTCCTATTTGTGTATACATAAAGCAAATAAAGACTACTGTTTTATATAAATTTTCAGCTTTACTAAACAGGTTTACATATAACCCACAGACCAAATGAAAAATAAAATGAACATCCTTTATGCCTAAATCATTCTTTTTTTTTTTCAAAAAAAATTTACCTTCCATCTTGGAATTAATACTGTGCCTTGGTTCTAAGGCAAAAGTGCAGTAAGGGCTCAGCAATAGGGGTTAAGTAGCTTGCCCAGGATCACATAGTTAGGAAGTGCCTGAGGTCTGATTTGAACTCAGGACTTTCCATCTCCAAGCCTAGCTCTCTATCCACTGAGCTACCTGGCTTCTCCCTAAATCATTTTTTAGCTCAACTCCTTTATAGTCTCAACCTGCTCCACCCCTTGGCCACACACACAGGCACATAGCCACACACATACACATGTATACCCATACACATGCACAGATACATGCACAGAGAGCTAAATGACCATTGCTCTTCCCTTCAACTTTGACCATTATACATGGAGGCAATGATAGGCCATACAATACCCAAAAGAAGTGAAATCTAGAAGATGAGTAGAAAGAAACAGCTCAGAAGAAAAAATAATCCCTTAGGAATAATGTCCAGTAGAGCCTTGCACCCCTGCCCTCCCCACAAGAAGAACTTTTATTGACTAATGAAGTATATTATTAGACCTCCAGCCCATAAGGAGCCCATGAGACCATATTAGTTATATGGAATAGCCCTCACTGAACCAGCAAATACAACTAAAGGTTAAAAGAATATCCTTCATGTAGCAAAACAGCAAAATTGCATAGATGAAATGAAGTAAAGAGCCAATTATTTAGCTACCCTAGTCTAAATTTGAGCACAAAACTCTGAAATGGGAGGACACAGAGGATGCTCCCTCTAAATTCTCATTCAAGAAATTAAGAACAAGAGCTAGTTCTCCCTACAATGCATAAAAGCTCCATCATTTAGGAATGAAAAGCCTTTGGGTACCCCATGAACTGTAATTGCTACCATTCTCTTCTCTTACCTTTAAGATACCATAAAATGATCTCTAAAACCAAGGATAAATAAGGTCATAGTTGTATAGGTAGGTGACTCAAGGCTGTGTCAGCATGACATCACTATTTCTAAGAGTATAATAAGTTCTACCCTAACAGCCTGCTTGGTAGACAAGCATATAATAGTGAATGAATGGTGCGCTTACATATACTTGGTGGCCTGGGTGGTTCATGCTCTTAAATCACTGAGTAAGTAAATGGTCAGACCTTTTCTAAGTTGTGAATAAATGCATCTGGTTGACAGCTCGCTCAAAGACATTCTAATCTGCCTACTGGCTGTAGTATTCATTTTGTAATTTAGAATTCCCATTTATTACCATTCACAACTTAGGAGCCATAACCATCTTTGCTTCTATCCTTCTATCAGCTTTAAAAGCAAAGGGCAAAGAGATCACTTTAAAAAACTCAGAAAGGTCAAGGGGCTTAATGTCTCATAAAGGAGATATTTTGTACCCAGAAGGAAATGCATAATGGCACTTTTTTTTAATAAAACCCCTTACCTTCCGTATTGGAATCAATCCTGTGTATTGGTTCCAAGGCAGAAGAGTGGTAAGGGCTAGACAATGAAGATTAAATGATTTGCATAATGGCACTTTTTGCTCACTATGACTATGACTTAAAGAAGCTCATTCCCTCCATTGTAGCTAGACCCTTTGGATCTAGAGTCAGCTCCACCAGCAAAGCATATGTCAATATAAATGAGTATCTTCCTTACTCTGTTCCCCAAAAGCAGCTTTAGTAACTTCGGTGTCTGTTTTAACCTAAGCTACATTAGCTAAGCAGATAAAAATGTCATTGCTAAAATGAGCCTTTAACATCCTCTCTGTACGTTTGTAACAATAAAAGACCAAAGTTACAATTAGCTTAGTGAAAATAGTCATTTAGAAGTGACAGAAATACATTTTATTTCACTCTCAGAAATGCTGGTTTCCAACAGTATATTACAATGGCCATTATAGAAGCAAATTTTCCTGCCTTTGCAAAAGAGCATGAAGTTTGCTACTTACCTATGCAGGCGTGGACTCTCACTGAGAGTTGGGTCCTTAGGATTATGCTATGTTTCTTGCCCCTCCTAAAGAAAGTGAAAACACACTATGAGCATCAGAGAAAATCTCAGAGTTTGTTCCTGCCAATGTACAATGATACTCTCAAACACAAAACTAATTCTTTTATTTATAACAATAAGTAACATTTATATAGCAGCTACTAAGTGCCAGGGCACCATGTTAAGCTCTTTACAATTATTATCTCATTTAATCCCCACAACAATCCTAGGAGGTAAGTATCTTTTTTATCCCCATTTTATAAATGAGAAAATTGAGGCAAATAGAGGTTAAGTGATTTGCCCTAGTATGTGTCTGAGTTCATATTTGAACTTAGATCTTCCAGTCTCTAGTCCTAGGACTTTAAACACTGTTCCACCCAGTTGTATTAAGAATATTCCATCTCACAGGAGCTCAGATTCAGTGAATGCTTTTTTAAAATAATAATAATATGTCTGATGGCTATACAACAATTACAGGTGGCAAGTTGTTTCATTTTTCTTTTTAACTTCTTTTTTCCCTTTAAAATGACCAAATCCTGAGAATTCAAGGAAAATTTAAGCCTAATATTCTTTCTCAAATTCTTTTTTTTTTTAAAAAAGTCAGGGCACCTTTAAGATACGGTATATTCAGATGCTAAATTTAACCCACAAAACTACATTAGATATGATTTATGAGTGGAATATCAAAAGAAATAGTTAATCAAGATTGACATGTATATCTGATTGCCAAACTCTGAAAAATTATTTCATCTTCAAGGCTTGCATGCACTCATAGATTTACCATTTTGGGAAATTTTAGAATTCTGTTTCCAAAATGTAAAATCTCTGAACTGTGTCTGTTCCAAAACAAATCATGTCCACAGCTATTTTTACATTTCTACAAAATAAAATTTAAAAGGGAATACATGTCAATGCAATTAGAAATTAATGGTTTTTTTTAGCTTCTGTAATCAATGCAAGAAAATGCAGCTTGCACAGAGAAAGATTTTGAGGCTCAAAATAGGAAGAATCAAGAGTAGCCTTCTACTTTGTATCATTGGTTACTTTTTGATTCCTTTCTTATCAAGAATAAACAAAGTCTAAGAGTCTTTTCTCATGCTGAGCTTTCAGGTACTCCTACCCAGGGTCTCTTGTCAGTTTGTTCCCAAAAAGTGCAGAATTCTCACTGACTTACTGAAATCCAGAGCAAACCACAAAAATTAAGAGTAAGCTGACCAAAGATAAATCTTGGACACCAGAAGATATAACTACCCCCCAAAAAATTCTGGGTTTGGATGTTTATTTTTAGTAGAAATTGCATAATTTCCACTTCGTTCCTAAAAGAATTTCTAGAAGAGGAAGCAAGGTACTGAAGAAAAGGAGGGTGAAACCAGTTAGAAAATAGACTTTTGCTCTGTGGAACAGCAAAAACAAATTTATCTTTAGTGTTTAAGAATATCTCCTTAAATGCAGGTGTCTTAACAGAAGAGTCCTCTTCAAGCACACTCTACTAGATACTCAGTTCATACCATAATATCAGCCCAAAGATATCATGAAATTTTCCTATCATTCCCACTTAAAACAAAGACTGATAATATTTACCCTTAAAGTGAGTCAGGTTAAGCTGCCTCTCTGCAGAGCTCACTGTTAACTTATGGGGAAAGTTTTATAACATTTTTCTGAGACAGACACAGATACTGAAGGAGCTTATATACTTTCAGGTGACTTTTTTTTGGTGTAGACATGTGATTTCCTTGTTACATAAAACTCCAAGTAAGGAAATTCTCTAGACCAATGCAGATTGACAACAGTTGATGTTATTTATTTTTGACACTTTATTTTTCCTCCAATTACATGCATAAACAATTTTAATATTAATGGTGTTTTTTTTATTTTGAGTCCCATATTCTCTCCCTCCCTTCTCTTCCCACCCTTTTGAGGCAGTAAGCAATCCAATTATAGATTTTACATAAGCAATCATGTAAAACATTTTTCATATTAGTCTTTTTGTGGAAGAAAACTCAAACAAAAAATGAAGAAAAAAATTTAGAAACAGCATGTTTCCATTTGTATTCAGAGCCCATCAGTTCTTTCTCTGGAGACAGAAGGCATTTTTCATCATAAGCAACAGCAAATATTGTTCTGCAGTTTTAATTTTAGAGTGACCTGGAGCTCCAAGAGATCACATAGTCAGTATGTTTTAAAAGTAGGGCTTGAACCCAGGACCTTGTAGTTTCAGGATGACTCTCCAACAATGACTCTTCAAGTGAATAACTGAAAATAATTTGCTTTCTCTTTTCTGTAGAAAATATAATAACTTTCTTATTCCATTTGATTCATCAGTTTGTTATTAAGTACCTACACTACACACAAAGCACTGTCCTAGGTGCTAGGCATATAAAAATGAAAAATGATACAGACCTGGGAGCTCACAATATGAAATGAACTACATACAAATAAGCACACACACATGCACACATGCACGCACGCACACACCTCTATCTAGCAAACTATATAGAGGGGAAAGATGAGGTAGGAAGGAGAGAAAAAGAGCATAAAAGTTAGAAAATGGTGAAGTACATGAGAGAAATAAAACAGAGTAAACCAAGAGATTTAATAGGGGAGAAGACTACTGATTACTGGTGGAATTGAAGAAGGTATTGTGGCTAATTCTTATAAGAGAAGAATGGGGGATGGTATGCCCAAACTTATAAAAGGAGGCAAGGTCAAAACAAGATTGGCAAATAGCTACATGAAAGATTTCAACTCTTCAATATCTCTATGATCTCTATTCATGTGGATATTCCCTTCAATGTATTCTCACACCTGTGAAAGTTCTCATTCAAAAAATGTATAATCAAAAAAAGGAGGTATACCAAGAGTGAATAATAACAAATGATTACTACTTGTAGATCTTTATACACATTGAAGTTAAAAGACCTAGAAAAAGATCTCTACCAGGTTGAGTAGATCCTCTATGGAGAATTTACAGAAAGACATAGAATCAAAATCATACACACAATTAGAAAGTATGAGTTGGCTGTCACCTGCACTTTTTCAGGATAACCACCAATCCATTGAAGCATTTGTTTTGTAAAGTATTCTTCTAATAAGATAGTTCTGAAGTAAATCTTTATTATTACTCAACACTTTAAAGAAGGGAAATCAGGATTTAAAAGTTTAAATTGTTCACCTAGGGTGAAAGAGTTAATAAATAGGTGGCTGGAGCTAGACTTTTGAATTGAGCATCTTTGACTCTCCAACCAAAGTTAACCTATCAGTTAAAATCTACACTAGAAGGATATATAAGAGGAGAATCTTCAACCAAAATTAGTCTAAAGTAAAAGAGTTAACAGAACCTCTTAAAAGTTAAGATTCTTCATTAGTATATCAGGGACCTATTTCACTGAATTGTGAAAACCACTTTGGAAACCATATATCACTATAAAAGAATGAATTAGTCTTCTACCAATCAGAGAAGGAGACAAAGAAGGAACAGGCAGGTAGAAAGAAATCAAGTGTGGTATGACATCAGGGAAATCAAAGAGGAAGCGAGTTTCAAGAAATTTTATGTGGAAACTGTGGAAACTGAAAGAATCTACAGATCACCTCCTACATTTAATCCACAACTGACAACTTCCAGGAATATTATAGCCTAATTCAAAAACTACCAGATGAAGGAAAAACTATTACAAGCTATTAAAAAGAAGTCGTTCAGATACCAGGGAACCACAGTTAGGATAACACAGGATCTGGCTGCATCTACATTGAAGAACCAGAAAGCATGTAACATAATATTTCAGAAAGCAAGAGAACTGGGTCTACAACCAAGAATCAACTATCCAGCAAAAATGACTATATTTTTGCAGGGGAAAGTATGGTCATTCAATAAAATTGAGGACTTCCAAGCATTCATAAAGAAAAAACCAGACTTAAACAGAGAGTTTGCTGCCCAAACACAGAACTCAAGAGAATCGTCATGAGGTAATTAAGAGATCGGGGGGGGGGGGGGTGGAGGGGAGGAATCTGTTCTTTAAGGGACCCAATAAGTTCAATCAATTTGTTTCCCTAGAAGAAAAGAAGATATTGGCAAATATTAAAAATTGTTATTATCAACAGGGTAACTAGAAGTTTACATAGAGGGAACAGTGACAAACTGTATAGGATGAAATGTCAAGATATACGTGTGTGTATGTATGTATAAATATATACAAAACTAGAGGGAAAAAAAGAAGGTAATATTAAGAAAACTGAGAAAACAAACAAAATGGAGTAAATTTATATTCCATAAAGAAGCGCATGGGGCAACCAGGGAAGAATAACAATAGAGTGGTAGGGCAAAGAGGTTGGAGAGAGGAAATATTTAATACTTAAGTGCATTGAAATCAACTTAAAGAAGGAAGAACAATCAGATCCATTGGGGCAGAGAACTGATTTGCACCCTATAGAGAAGTAGAAGGGTAACAAAAGGACTGGTAGAGAGGGAAGCAACACTAGGAAGGGAGAGGGTGGGGGTGGAAGGGTAGCTTAAAAAGACCCTAAAGAAGAATAACAGGGGAATGAGAAGGGAGAGGGGAGAAAGGGAAGTACAATAAGGTAGGGGATTAGGGTAACTAATTAAAAACAAAACACTGGTATAGAAGGAAATAGTGAAAGAAGAAAGGGCAAGACAAGGAGAGAGAATCAAAATGTCTGGAAACACACAGTTGATAATTATAACTCTGAATGTGAATGGGATGAACTCACCCATAAAACAGAAGCAAATAGCAGAGTGGATTAGAAACCAAAATTTTACCATATGTTGTCTACAAGAAACATACATGAGAAAGGTAGACATACATAGAATAAAAATGAAAGGACGGAGCAAAATCTATTGGGCTTCAACTGAGAAAAAGAAGGCAGGAATTGTAATCATGATTTCTGATGGAGCCAAAGTAAATATAGATCTGGTTAAAAGAGATAGGGAAGGTAATTACATTCTAATAAAAGGCAGTATAAACAATGAAGAAATATCAGTACTCAATATGTATGCACCAAATGGTATAGCATCCAGATTTCTAAAGGAGAAGCTAGTGGAGCTCAAGGATGAAAGAGATAGCAAAACTATACTGGTGGGTGACCTCAACCTTCCCCTATCAGATATAGATAAATCAAACCAAAAAATAAATAAGAAAGAGATAAGAGGTGAATGAAATCCTAGAAAAATTAGAGTTAATAGATACATAGAGAAAAATAAATAGGGACAAAAAGGAATACACCTTCTTTTCAGCAGCACATGGAACATTCACAAAGATAGACCTTGTACTAGGGCATAGAAACATGGCAAACAAATGCAAAAAAGCAGAAATAATGAATGCAACCTTATCAGATCATAAGGCAATAAAATAGTTATTAGTAAAAATACATGGAGAGGCAAACCAAAAACTAATTGGAAATTAAATAATATGATTCTCCAAAATAAATTAGTGAAAGAACAAATCATAAAAACAAGTAATAATTTCATTGAAGGCAATGACAATGATGAGACTTCTTACCAAAACCTATAGGATGCAGCCAAAGCAGTTCCAAGGGGAAAATTTATATCACTGAGTGTATATATTAACAAATTAGGGGGGAGGCAGAGATTAATGAATTGGGTGTACAACTTAAAAAACTAGAAAATGAACAAAATGAACAAATTAAAAGTCCCCAGATGAAAACTAAATTAGAAATACTAAAAATGAAAGGAAAAAACAATAAAATCAAAAGTAAAAGAACTATCAAATTAATAAATAAGACTAGAAGCTGGGATTTTGAAAAAAGAGATAAAATAGACAAAGTACTAGTAAATCTAATTTAAAAAGGAAAGAAAAAACAGATTAACAGTATCAAAGATGAAATGGGAGACTTCACCTCTAATGAAGAGGAAATTAAGGCAATCATCAAAAAGTATTTTGCCCAATAATATCGCAAAAAATATAGCAATCTAGGTGAATATGGATGAATACTTACAAAAATATAAATTTCCTAGATTAATAACAGAAGAAATAGAATACTTAAATAATCCAATATCAGAAAAAAATTGAACAAGCCATCAAAGAACTCCCTAAGAAAAAATTACCAGGGCCTGATTGATTCACAAATGAATTCTATCAAACATTCAAAGAACAACTAATCCCAATACTATACAATTATTTGATATAATAAGCAAAGAAGGAGTCCTACCAAATTCCTTTTATGACACAAATATGGTACTGATTCCAAAGCCAGGCAGAACAAAAACAGAAAAAGAGAACTACAGACCAATCTCCCTAATGAACATAGATGCAAAAATCTTAAATAGAATACAAGCAAAAAGACTCCAGCAAGTGATCTAAAGGGTTATCCATCATGATCAGGTGGGATTTATACCAGGAATGCAAGGATGGTTCAACATTAGGAAAACCATCCACATAACTGACCATATCAACAAGCGAACAAACAAAAATCACATGATTATCTCAATAGATACTGAAAAAGCCTTTGACAAAATACAACACCCATTCCTATTGAAAACGCTGGAAAGTATAGGAATAAAAGGACCTTTCCTAAAAATAATACACAGTATGTATCTAAAACCATCAACAAGCATCATATGCAATGGAGATAAATTAGAAGCCTTCCCAATAAGATCAGGCATGAAACAAGGATGCCCATTCCATTATCACCTCTATTATTTAACATTGTACTAGAAACACTAGCAGTAGCAATTACAGAAAAAAAAGAAACTGAAGATATTAAAATAGGCAATGAGGAGATTAAGCTATCACTCTTTGCAGATGATATGATGGTATACTTAAAAAAATTCTAGAGAATCAACTAAAAAGCTAGTAGAAATAATCAACAACTTTAGCAAACTTGCAGGATACAAAATAAATGTACATAAATCATCAGCGTTTCTATATTTCCATCACAGCAGAGAAAGACCATTTAAAATCCTCTAGACAACACTAAAAGAATGACTGCCCTTTGATCTAGCCATACCATTGCTGGGTTTATACCCCAAAGAGATCATAAGGAAAAAGACATGTACATAAATATTTATAGCCGTGCTCTTTGTGGTGGCAAAAAACTGGAAAACGAGGGTATGTCCGTCAATTGGGAAATGGCTGAACAAATTGTGGTATATGCTAGTTGGTGATGGAATACTATTGTGCTCAAAGGAATAATAAATTGGAGGAATTCCATGTGAATTGGAATGACCTCCAGGAATTGATGTAGAGTGAAAGGAGCAGAACCAGGAGAACATTATACACAGAGACTGATACACTGTGGTAAAACTGAATGTAATGGACTTCTGTACTAGCAGCAATGCAATAACCCAGGAAAATTCTGAGGGATTTATGGAAAAGAACACTACCCACATTCAGAGGAAGAACTACAGGAGTGGAAACACAGAAGAAAAACAACTGCTTGAACACATGGGTTGATGCAGACATGATTTGGATGCAGACTCTTAATGACCACCCTAGAACAATTATCAATAATAAGGAAATAGTTCTTGATGGATGACACAGGAAGAAACCAGTGGAAATGTGCATCGGCTACTGAGGGTGGGGGAGTGAAGGCAGAGAGAGCAAGAACATGAATTATGTAACCATGGAAAAAATTTTTCTAAAAAATGAAAATTAAAAAAAAAGTATGCCTAAACTATTATAGGACTCTTCTAACTAGTCTTCTTGCTTATCATTTCCTAACTTCCTGTCCCAATCAATTCCTTTACTCACCAACATTCTTTCTTTACATCCGTGACACATTAAGCTTCCTAAAACTTTACTGTCAACATGTCACTACAATTTCAAAATGTCCAATGGCACTTCATTAGTTATAAAATAAAGTTCACCATAATTTTATGCCATTCATTATTAACAACTGGGTCTTCACTGCTGCTAGAGAAAATCCAAGTCTTCACTTCTATTGCATTCCCTATATAACATTTTAAAAGACCTTTCCATTCACATTAATCCAGAACTCTAACCAACTCTAGTCCCCTATAGTCTCAGCTTATGGTCTTCTTTCCTGTTTTCCTAAGGCCCTCTCCTGTGTTTTTCTTAATTCCCCTTTTTCATATTTCAAAACTTCATCCACTTCCTATTTTAGAAGTATCCTTCTTGTCTACCATGACTGATGTTCCCCATTTTTATCCTAGATTCCATCTTTTTGCACCTTTTTCAAGGAGTGGATCTATCATCCCTTCTTTTTCATGCATCTTCTATTTTGCTCCTGCTGACTCCAATTTTTCCTCAAAACCTGTTCAGATTTCCTAAAAAAATGTAAAAATCTTCCTTTGACTCAATAAACTCTCAATGACCTTTTCTCCTCTGTTACTTTCCAATTCCCCAAAACATTTATCTATACTCATTCCCTCAGCATCCTCAGCATACAATTATATCTCTAAGTCCAACCTTTATCTCAAAATTCTATTGAAAGTTTTCTATGAAAGATTATATTAAAGGATTAACTTTTATGTCCAAACTCATCTCCCCTCTAAAACCTGTTCTTTCTCTTAACTATTCTCTTTTAATTAATGGCATCATTCCTTCATTCAGATCATATGCTATCATCACAATATCTTTTGTTTCTTTGTATCTTCTTTGGAAGGAAGAAAGGAAAAAGGAAGGAAGGGGGTGAGGGAGGAAGGAAGGGAGGAAATGAAAGAGGGAGGGAAGAAGGAAGGGAGAAAGTGACAGAGGGAGGGAGGGAGGGAGGGAGAAAGAAGAGAAAAATGGAGGAAGTAAATCATTTTAAAGGAATTCAACAACTCAAACTAATTTTATCCCAAGATACTAAAAGAACTTACAGACGTGATCACTAAATTGCTATTAATGAAATATGAGAAATCATGAGAATAAGAGATGCATTATAATGGTGATGAACAATAGCAGAACAGACCTACAAGTCAGACTCAGGCTCAAATCCTGCCTCAAGATACCAGGTATTTGTATCTGGGCAACCTCTTATCCTTTGTGCGCATCCATTTCTTCAACTATATAATGAGTGGCTTGTATTTGATGGATTATAAAGTCCCTTTGAGCTCTAAATCTATGATCCTATGAACAAATGTCCTATAAAAAAGAAAATGTCCTGATAAAAAAAGAAGACAAAAGGAGGATTTTTTTAAAACTACAAAATTATTAGCTTAAGGTAACGTCCTAGAAAAATTCTAAAATAGATTATTAAGTAGATGATTTATAAGCACTTAGATTCACTAAAGATAAATATCAAACTAATCTCACTTCCTTTGTAGATATACACTTGTAGACAAGATAGAGAGACATGAGCTGTACAAATAATCCAGTGAGATTGATTCACAGATGAAGGGTAATAACCAAAGAATATTTATTAATGGATGAGGAGAACTCTAATAGTTTGTCATAGGATTCTCTCTCACTCTGTTCTGTTCCCTGTCACAGAAGATGTCCAAAGGTTGCATATGGTGTTGGACTAAGTTGCTTCTAGGATCCTATACAGATCTTGCCTCTATGAATAATTTTCAGGAAATTATTATTGTCAACACTAACTCATGAAAAATTAATAATATAGAAATAGACTAGAGGTGAAAGCCAATATGAGCTGAAATTACTAGGATAATACCAAGTCCAAACAGGTTTTTTTAAATATGCTCATTTTATTTCTATTTCTAAAGTGTCAAGAAAAAGCATCTTTTTCAGAAGGATGAACATTACACATTGCATATTTGCTGTGATGAATTTAAATGGCCACCAACTCAAGAAAAACTTTTTGTTTTTACTTTACAGTTAAATATTGAGGATTATGTAATTTTACCTGAAGTTACTCAATTGTGCAAATTCCCTTTCTAACTCAACTTCAGTTCTCAGTCTTGGCTACACACTTGAGAATTCTGGGTTAATTATTCTCCCTTTCCCTCCTTTTTTAATTATATTCATTATGATATATCATTTCATTAGCAACAGTAGCATAGTGGAAAGAATCACTAGAGTCAAGGGACCTAGTCCTTGTTATACCACTAACTAGCTTTGTGACCCTGAAAAGGTCCTTTAACCTCTCAGGGCCTCAATTTCATCATCTGTAAAAATTAGGGGATTAGACTAAATGATCTCTAGGGTCCCTTCCAGGTCTAAAATGCTATGATAGCTAACAACTAAAACCACCTACCACATTACTTTATACACTGCCAGAAGTTCATAGATGCACATAATATATCTTGTCTAAAATTAAGGGGTTCTTGGGTATAATTTAGGCCTAGAAACCTTAATTATGAAAATCAGTTTTAAAATAAGGTCTGTAAAGCTGCCAGGAAACCCACTGAAACTGATCCCCCAAATCTTGGATTGGAAATTCTCAGTCCAAGGGGAAAAAATAAAAACACTATCTTTAAACAAACTGATTCTCTGCAAATTTGTTCTTTGCCCCAAAAAAGGTACCCTTTAAGTGTGGTATGTATGAATTTTTAAATAAAGTGACAAAATTAATTTTTTCACCATTTTTAATAATTAAATGGGAACCTCTAAAATAGACTAAGATACTTTGGAGGGTAGCAAAATCCAAGTTTGGAACTACTGTCCTTAGGCCTGGCCATGTAATTTGCTTGGATGCCCTAGGAAGTATTAAAATTAAAAGTAAATATAGGAATTATTTGCTTAAATCTGACAAAGTATACACACCAAAGCAGCAAATCACACAAAAAAAGAGCTGAATAAAATCTTTAGAGATCAGTTTTTCTAACTCTATCTTCATGTAGATAACCAAACGGAGGTCATATTCTTAGTTGCCAATGCACTTGGGATTAGAACCCAGGACTCCTGATTTCAAATTCTTTTTTAGTATATAGAGAGAACTTGTTAAATTTACTAGATCAAGACTTACAAAAAATCAGTCTAATTATCATTTTCCAATTATGACAAGAGAATAGACATTCATTAATACATGTAGTTTGACTATCTCAAATAATTGAATAAGCAGTGAGATGGAGGCAGCCTCAGAGTTAAAGAGACCTAGCTTCAAGTTCTGCCTCTAATAAATATTGACTGAGTAACCCTTGGCAAGTCCTTGAATCTCTTAGTCCTCCATCGGAATTTTTTAGGATTAGAAATTGCTGAACAATTACTGATGTTCATTGGTAGAGAGTTTCTTCATCAGGTGTTCCTGTACCAAATGAAATCATAGATTCCAGATTATCCCTCTCCAAAAAAATGGGGGGAGGGATTTAACTTCAATAGTCTCAGTGATGCGATATGGCTGAGAGTTGTAGAAAATACAAATCTGAGCAGAATCACAAATGCTGATGGGTTTGAAAAACAATGGAAAGAGGTATGGTGAGTGTAAGCAGGCTGAAGTATAATGCCAACAATGTCTTGCATTAAAGACATGCCTTACATAACTTGGCATAAAAGAATATTAAAGATATGTATGACCAGAAAAAGGGGTAGATGGTGCTGTAGCAAAAATGAATGATAACATGGGAGCAACCCATGAATTGAACTAATAATCACAAAATATTAGAAGACCTTTTTAACCCAAGATTTCAGGGGTTTGTTCCATTAACTTTGATAGGAAAAAATACATCTTTATTTCTATATAATCAGTTTCCTTTGAAATCTACGTGTTTTATTTTTGTGGCCAAGAATGTCATTCTAAGAAAGTTCACATTCTTCACCAAAATGGCCAAAAAAAATAGAAAAGGTTTAAAAGTCCTTGCTCAGAAGTTTTCAGCACATCTAGATAAATACTATAGAGAAAGAATTTACAGAAAGACATGAAAAAAATTCTTATTGCATAAGAAGGTATGGGAGGCTTGTATCCTTGGGGATCAATTGATTGACAAACATTCATTGTTTACTATGTCATGCACACTTTACTAAGCACTGGTAACATAGAGACAAAAATTAAACATTTCTTACCCTCAAGGATCTAACATTGGAATGGCTGAAATCACTGATCTATCCAGTATTCAATAAAGTAGCCATATGCTTTTTTTTTCATTTCTCATAATGATAATATAGAATTTCACTTTTTATCTTTTATCCCTCAATAAGTAATCTTTTGATAAAATTTTAGTTGTTTTCAGAGCAGTCACATGAATGGTAGGGTTTCAAAATTCAAAATGCTAGTAAGATTTTTCTCAGCGTTAAATACCATGGAGATTTCAAAAGAAATAAGAGGAAATCACGAACACCAAGATTTTTATAATAAGCCATCCAAACACAATTTTCCCTTTTTAACTCTGTGAGCTCTTTATTGTTGTGGTTAACCTTGATAAAACAGTAATGTTTGTTCTCTTCTAGTAACCAATTAGAGTTTCTGAATACTCAATACAGACTGATTAAATCTGATGAAACCTTTTGACTTAGGACACAGAAATTACACACTAAGTTTCCTCCAAAAACGTAAATTCTCTTCTAACTTGAGCAAAACAGATGAGTTTCACACTTATTTTCCTCAACTGAAGCACCCCTGTTCTATCATATCTTAGAAATATTCTTTCCCAGTCAAGGGGAAAGTTTCCTTTTTTCATGTGTTATGGACTCAGAAACTTTGAAACAACTTCCTGCTTATGCTACAGATTAGTCACTTTTGCTGTTTGGTTTATATAGGCTTGATTCAACTTCTTTAAAATTTTTATCAGAAAAACTGATCCAGTCCATTTATATCCAGGACCTACTATTCTCCAATATCTGATTCAGCTTTCTCCATAGAGATAAAGTTTCTATTTTCATTAATGTAAATAATGTAAAAAATTTAAATAATGTAAAAATATATTATAATGTAAAAAAATAATGTAAAAATAATGAAAATGTAATAATGTAACATAAAGAAATATAAATAATGTAAAAAATATCCTACAGATTATTTGAGTTGTTACTTTAAGGTTTTATGTGGCCTTTAAAAATGGTCAGACACATGTAAAACCCAGTGGAAATGCGTGTTGGCTATGGGAGGGGGGTGAGAGGAGGGGAGACAAAGAACATGAATCACGTAACCATGGAAAAATTTTCTTAATTAATCAATAAAAATATATTTTAAAAATTAAATTAAATTAAATTAAAATGGTCAGAACACGCACTAGACCTTCTAACCCAGTAGTTTCCAGTTGTTGGTCTGTGGCAAATATTTATTGGCCCACAAGCCATTTACTACCCAACATCTTTCCTTCTTTAGATCTATAAACTGAAAATACTAACTTTTCCTCCCATCACCCCAGCTCCCTCCTTTTCCTTGGCTCCTGGACCCTGCCTGCTAGCCACTGAGAGTCTCTGGAAGGATTTTGTTAGAGAATTTAGATATTTTACAAGCCCACAATATAATCTGGCCTGGGAAATATTTTTCTAATGCCTCTCATTAAATCTCTGTCCCCACCCTCCAGTGTTCCAGGTTATTTTTATGTTCCTTAGGCAGCTTAGTCTTAATTACATTAGGTAGGTGCTTCATGTAATCATCCTTCCACTTCTGGGATACTTGCTCAAATGTAGAAAAGAAGGAACAATGATTTGTCTCCTGGAAAGATTGCTGTCAAGATTTTGGAAAGACCATAGGTGACACCCACTGATTCTACTACAGAATCTTTCTCATGCCCGTTTTGTTCCACCTTGGATTTCCACTGGTTTGACTTCTTTGGTATGATTTAATAATTCTGTGCCTTTCCTCTAGTCAGTGTATATCTTACATGTACATAATTCTTGTTTGGCATTCAAACTCCACATCTTGACCTCCTTGAAATTTTTCTAATTTTCCTTCACATTATATACTTTTTTCTCTCTCTACCTCTGACTATCTGTCTGTCTGTCTGTCTATCTGTCTGTCTCTCTCTCTCTCAGTCCAGTCATACTAGATTATTTTCTATTCCTCAAATATAACACTCCACATATCATCTCTATGCATTTGTACTGGCTGTCTTCCATGCCTGGAATGACTTGTCTCCTTACTTGTACCCTGAAGAATCCCAGGTTTCCTTTAAGATTCAACTCAGGTAATTTCTGTGAGAGATCCTTCCTAGGTTTCCTCAACCTCAACCTAGCTGTTAGTGTCTTCTTCTCTACAGTTAGCATACATAATTTTATAGAGTTCTCCATACACGGTATCCCCACTATTATAATGTAAGAGACCCTGGAGTATTTCATTTCTGTCTTTGTATTCCCAAAGTGTAATAGTTAAAACTAAATATGGAACAAACAACTGGTTTAATATTGGAAAAGGGGTATGCCAAAGTTTTATATTGTCATCTTACTTAAGTTATATGCAGAGTATATCATGCAAAAGTATGCACTCAATGAATAAAAAGCCAGAATGAAGCTTGTTGGGTGAAATATTAACCATCTTAGATATGCAGATGATGCCACGCTGATTGCAAAAAGTAAAGAATTAAGAAATCTTTTGCTGAGGGTGAAAGAAGAGTGTAAAAGTTGGCTTAACTTTTAAACTTAACATTTAAAAAATAAAAATCTTGGTAAGTGGTCCCCCTATTCCTGGCAAATAGAGGGAGAAGAAATGTAAGCAATGTCTGATTTTATTTTTTGGGATTCAAAGATCACTGCAGATGGTGATAGTAGCCATGAAATTAAAAAAAAAAAAAACATTTGCTCCGAAGGAAAGTTATGGCAAATCTGGGCAGCATATTAAAAAGCAGAGACATTGCCTTGCTGACAAAGGTACATATAGTCAAAGCTATGGTTTCTCAAGTAGCAGTACATGGCTTGTGAGTTGAACTATAAGGAAATCCGGGTGCTGCAGAATCAATGCTTTTAAACTGTAGTGCTGGAGAAGATTTTTGAGAATCTCTTAGATGGGAAGAAGATCAAATTAGACAATACCTAGAGATATTAATTCAGACTATTTAACAGAAGGGCAAATACTGAAATTGAAGCTTACATACTTTGGCCACATAATGAAAACATAGAATTAATTGGAAAAGAACCTGAGGTGGGAAAATATTGAATGCAAACGGAAAAGGGAGAGAGGCAGCAAGGTGGCTCAGTGAATTGAGAGTCATTCCCAGACAGGAGGTCCTGGGTTCAAATTTGACCTTGGATACTTCCTAGCTATGTGACCATGGGCAAATCATTCTATTCCCATTGCCTAGCCCTCACTGCTCTTCCACCCTGGAACCAGGATTCAGTCTAAGACAGAAGATAAGGGTTTAAAAAAAAAGGAGATGGCAGACGATGGCATGGATAGTGTCATGGAAACAATAAACATGAACTTGGACAGACTTTGAGAGATAGTGGACAGAAGGGCTTGATGTGAAGGTCCATGAAGTGACAAAAAGTTGGGCATAAATGAACAACATTAACAACAGCATTCCAGGAGACCAGCATAATGCATGGCCCATTGTAGATATTAAGAGAGATACTTCTTGGTAATATAATTAATCAAGCCCACATTCATACCTAGCTTGGGCATGGTAGTTTCCAAGCCCTAAAGAAGCCTAACTACCTTCACTATAACTTATCATTGGCAAAGCACTGACTTTGGATTCAGAGGACCTGGGTTCAAATTGCAATTCTGCTTATTACTACTACCTTGTGACTATAGTAAAGTAATCCTTACGCTGGTATTTAATTAAGAGAAATTTATTAGTATAATTTTTATTTTTAAATATTTTTCCATGGTTACATGATTCATGTTCTCTCCCTCCCTTTTCCCCTACCCTCTCCCAGAGCCAACAAGCAATTCCACTGGATTATATATGTATTATCACTCAATACCTATTTCTACATTATTCATTTTTGTAAGCTTTAAAACCAAAACCCCAAATCATATACCCAAATAAATGATAAATCATATGTTTTCTTCTGCATTTCTGTTCCCACAATGCTTTCTCATAAGTCTCTCAGAATTGTCCACAATGTTACAGTCTCTGTCTATAATGTCCTCCTGGTTCTGCTCATTTTACTCCACATCCGTTTATGCAGATTCTTCCAATTCTTATAGAAATCCAAAGAGAAATTTATTGTAGGGAATTTCATCTAAGGGCATTGGATAACATGAGGCAATGCCTTCAAATATTACTTTTTAAAACAGGGAACTTCAGCAAACACTTTTTTTTCTATTACCTTCTAATACTGAGTGAAAGCATTTAGAGCCCTATGACTAAGGATGTTGGGAAGTAACAATGTAATCCAGGTACATTTCTTTTGAATGATCTAACTTAATAAAGGATTAGAGTTTAAAAAATTAAATAAATGGACTACTAATCCCTCCATAATGTGCATTCTCTCAAACAGCAAATGTCTCAAGTAAACAAGTGCCAGATCAAATTAATTGAATGATTAATAAATAAATCAGACTGAAGAAGCTAGGTGATAACCCACTCTGAACATTCAGAGGTGACCTAAATTTTTGCTGAGATTGAAGGCCACAAAGATTCTTTCAAAGATAGATTGAAGAGGTGGCTGTAGGTAAGGCTAAACTTTTACTAAAATGTACTGTGTGCACTTAGAAAAATACTTAGTTGAACCTGCAGAATTCCATGCACCATAAAGCATGGAGGTAGCAATTTGGGTATGGGCAATTTTACAAGCAAGTGTTACCAGTTGATCACCTGAGCCACAAAACAATCTTATTCTTATGGTCTCTGACAAATGTCTTACGTTAAGTAGGACTATGCATATTAATGGAATTGTCATAACAAGTTCCCTAAAAAAATGTACCCTGTCAAATAACTGAATGAATAAGCCAGTTGGGCTCAGTTGTTTGGTATTTAAATGTTAACGAGTGCCTAGCAAATAGGATGCTTTTAGATTTTTAGTGTAAATTGAATTTGAAATTGAAACTAATTGAAAAATTGAAACTAATCTTTTTGACAATAATTATTGAATAGGTTTGCATAAAATTTATTCTTTCAGAAAACAAAGCAGTATTCTCAACAGAGGGGGAAATACTTGTCATCCCATTTGCTGTGGCTGGAGAGCAGACATCCTGCTCATTTAATGATTCTACCAAGTTATTTAAATGGAAGTTATAAAATAGGAGGAGGTTAGGAAAATCTCCCTTTTATGTCATTTAATGTAAAATTTCATCCATTAAGAGACCAAACCTTCTAACATTGATGTTGAGAATAATATCACAATTAAGGCTTTCAAGAAGCAATAATAATCTGGAATTTATCCAGAGATCAGACAGTTTATTGTACTCACCAATATCACCAGGGTTTCTTGGTTACCCCAATACAATTCTATCTCTTTCATCCTTCATGCTCTATTCTTTAGCTACCTGTTACATAGAACTAAAGAATATTTTAATTCTTATAGAGATTTTGATGTTTCCTGCAATTTGTTTTCATAAAATATTGAATAAGTATGAATGGAATCTTTTATATCTCATTTATTCAGAAAGAAATACCCAAACGAAATTATTTTCATCTTCAAAATTTACTTCTTATTTCTTCCTATTCTTTCTTTATCTTTATTTTACCTTTCTATTTCAAGATTCTCTGCAAGCTATAGCAAAATAAACAACCCTATACAGTGACCCTCTGATCACAAACAGTACATAAGTCATTAAATAGGAAGATATATATGTTCACCTGAAGTGTTCACCATCATGAAAGAGATCCATCATAGAGTCCCAGCAGAAGGGATATTTCCTGTGGATATTGGTATTCTCTACTTGTTCTTCTTGAATAACACTATGACTTGAAAAATATTATGAAGGTTTCCTCATAACATAGGACATTAAAGAACTTTCTAAAAGAGACATAACCACTCAAAAGAGTTTGGCTTGACAATCCATTCAAAAAAGACAAAATGGATGAAAAATGTCTGTTGCCTGACTATAATATACATTTGGATAGAGAATATACAGAACTTGTCCATTAGCATGCCTATCTAGGACAGATAATATAAATGGACTATGAGTTGGGTCTAAAATTAAACAGACTAGGCTGCCATTAGGAAAAAGTAAATGTCCTTTAATGACTTCAAACTCTAGAATATTTTCCAGCATTCTGCTGATATTGCTTTATGGCTATAAGTCATGGATCATAGCAAATATCAAAGGAATGAACATGAATTTCACAAAAACAATAATGGCATGTGATGGCTATGACTAGGAAATAACATATAACCATTGAGCAATTTTGAAGACAAGCAGGAGTAAAAGATATTGGCAAAGAACTGTATAATATGAAGAGAAGATGAGTTAGCTCTATATCAAAAGGCAAATGATTAGAATTGGAAAGCCTGAGCACTTTAATGGTATCCTCACAATGTCAAGAGAAATAAATGAAGGCCTCCACCATGTTGGATGGTCTCTCTTTGTTCAATTTATTGGGAGTCATGAACAAGAGTCACATTAATTGGGGAAGTCATGGATCTCTTGCAATTCATGTCACTACAGTGAACATCTAAATCAATGATGTATCTATTCAATTATTATTTGAATGTCCTGAGTTATTTTCCCTCAGTATATCAGTGATCATTAAGAAGAAGAAAAATATTCATCATTGCAACATAAATTGTAGTTCTAACTTCCAGTTAAGATGATTGAATGATTAGTAGTAGAAAAACCTAGGTTTGTCACAACTACTCCCCAAGAGATTTTTTAAAAAGGATGAGGGGGGAGGGAGCAGCTCCTAACAAAGTCATGATAAAGAAATTAGAGGAGAAACTATGGTAAACATGCTTAGAGAATAGGTCAAGCCATTCTGTGAACAGATCATACAGAGGCATTCTTTGTGTATCAGGAGCAATCCAGAGAAACTTAAAGCCTGCAGCCAAGTGCCTGGAAATATCAAGATATGCCTGTGATCAGGGAGAGCAGGAGAAACTTGGAGCCTATAGCTGTGTCATTGATCCCTGATAAGAGCCAGGAGGCTTCAAAGCTTAGCCTTATGAGGACAGCAACATGGCTCAGTGAATACAGTGCCAAGACAAGAGATGAGAGGTCCTGGATCGGAATCTAGCTTTAGACCTTTCCTAGCTATGCAACCCTGGGCAAGTCAGTTAACCCAATACTGCCCTTCTGCCTTGGGACCAATACTCAGTATCAATTCTAAGACAGAAGGTAAGGGTTGGGGGGAAAAAAAGCTTAGACCAAGAGGACAATAATCAGTTCATATTCTAAGTCCTTCCTTTAGAGCTCTTAAATTTTACAGCTCACATGGCCTCTACCCATGGGGTCCCTAAAAACAAAGAGCTCACATACTTTGAAAACACAATGATAGAACTCCAGATAATATATACATCAGAACTAACCAAGACCACACCAATCCTTGTAGAAATATATAGGTCCTAGTCTTGGCACAAAGGCCCAACTAAGAAAATATGTCTGAAAAAAAATTACTAAAGAGAAGACACCAATAGTAAAGAATAGTATGGATCCAGGGACATCCAAGCCACAAACTGAGAAGAAAAGAAAAATTTCATGCTATATACAAGCAAAGTCTCAAAGAGCACAAAGCTTTGCCACATTTCTATGAGAAATGAAAAAATTTCTGCAAGAAATAAAGTTTTAAATGATATTATTAAATGAAAAACAAATGAGAGTACTAAAAAAAATAATTAGAAGTAAAATGAGAGTTCAGATGAAAAAACAAATCCTAAGGAGAGGAAATAGTAGATATACTAATAGTAGCAATGCAAAATATTACCTGAGCACCAAATTTCTCAAAAATTAGAATGAATTCACCAGGAATCAATAGCTCCATGAGGCAATAAGAAATACTAGAATAAAACTAAAAGACTAAAAAATTAGAAGAAAATGGAATCTACCTCCATTTCTTTTCAAAAACCAACTTGGAAAAGAAATTACAGAGAGCTAACCTGAGACTCATTTGTACTACATAAAAATCATATTTTCTAAATTACAAATTAAAATTTTTCAGGCCTTTTGGAACCAAGGAACAAAGTGAAAGAACAAAGAATCCACTAGTCACTTCCTGGGAAAAAATGGGAATTTTCAGGAATATTCTAGCCAAAATCCAAAGCTTTCAGGTCAAAGGAAAACACTTGTTAGCAGCCAAAGAATTCAGGTACCAAGACACTTTAGTAGTCATCTCCATCATCATAACTATAATTAGAAATAACACTAATATCATGCTGACTCATTATCTCATTTGATCATCCCAACAACTGTGAGAGAGAGGAGCTATTATGATCCTCATCTCACAGTTGAGGAAACTGAGATGAACAATGACATGCCCAGGGTCACACAGTAGTTGGAAAACAAAAAAGCCAAAAGGTAGAAGTAAGGAAGGAGAGCATCCAATGCAATCAAGAATAGTCACAGAAAATACTTGTGTCAGGTGATGAAGTGTGGTGTACAAAGAACAAGAATTCAGGAGTTGCTAGATCATAAAGTATATGGAAGGAAGTAAAATATAAGAAGCCTAGAAAAAAAGAAGGGGCAAGATTGTGAAAAGCTGTAAATGCTAAACAAAGCATTTGAAATTTGATCCTGAAGGTAATAAGTAATGTGCAATCATCTTTTTCTTTTCTGCTATACTTTGCATATGGAAATGCTAATTTTTTGTTTTGTGCTGATTAATTTTTAAATAAAAAGATACTTTGGTAAATCTTGCTTAGAGTCTTTAAAATTTTTAATGAAATTACAATTTGCAACTTAATGGAAAACATGGATTAGGACTCTAAATGACAAGTTCTTAAACTAAAACCATATTACCATATTATAGTAGTCTGGTAAAACTGATTAACCCCTTCTCAGAATTTTTTTAAATGCACAAAATAAAATACATAGGATTACAAGAAATCAACTTTCAAAATATATTCTAAAATTATTTGTTCATGGACCCCAGGTTAGGAACTCCTATTCTAGATTTAATTAGGTAGGTAAATAATCCCCAAAAAAAAGTTCAGTTTTATATTATCACTGCCTCTTTAAAACTGATTACTCTAATAAATGCTTTCTCATGTTTCTAAATAAACTTTTTTTAACAACCCATTTTATAGACTTCCTGAACTTTCTACTTTTTACCTTTGGGCAGTTTAGAGAATTTATTTTTTTTCCTGTTCCACTATGTTAAAGTCATCCAACACAACTCTCATTTTATATTTCATAGGGCCTCTTTCAAAGTGTGCTAATGGTGAAGTTAAGAGACTGGCTACTAGAATGAAGACTGGCAGTTGATAAAGTCTCTATATTTCTGAAAATAAATAATTGAGAATGCAACTAGTGCCTATGTGAAAGAGGCAGGTAAAGCAGTTCCCTGCTTGCTATCACTGGGAGTCTGGTAATTTTGTTGCATAAATGAGTTGCCCTTCAGTGAACTAGAAAATTCAGTTAACCAGAGAATACATCATACTTTGACCCTATCCATTAACCAAGCTACCTTGATAGAGTGTGTGCCTTCTGGCACATCTTGGGAAATCCACGAAACAACCTGAAAAATAAAGTTATCATATAATGTCTCAGATGAATATTTTTTTATTCTGAGACAGGCAGAGAAAGAGAGGCAGAGACAGAGAGACAGACAGAGATGGAAGAACAAAGGAAGAGGAAGAAGAGACATGGATACAGAGCCAGATAGAGGCAGAAACAAAAAAAAAGAAACAAAGAGAGACACAGACACAGACAGGGAAGAGAGGGAAGAAGAAAGAAGACAGAGAGGAAGAGGAGACAAGGAGATCTGGAGAAAGAGGAAAGGAATAGTGGGTAAAGGGGAAGGAAGAAGACAGCAAAAGAAATAGAAAAAAGCGAGGGGGGGGAAAGAGAGCCCAAAGCTAATTGGAGTGTAGAGTTTTAGCAAATTACTGTTTACAGGGAACAGATAGAAACTCATATTAGACAGGGGCTCTGAATGAACTACTTCTCTCCAAATGATGTCCATGACCACACTGAGAACTCAACAAAGGAGACTGATCCCTAGAAATCCTTGGTCCAGTTATGAATGACTTTACCTGTTATGATCAAGGAATCCGATTCTGCTCTTAATTAGACAAAGTTTTTTGCAAAAGCTAAATAAGAAAACCAGGCTCACAATGGCAATGTTCATTTCAGCAGTTTTGAGCTAACGAGCACACAGTGAACCATAATTTCCACTAGCTTAAACTACTCATCATCAGGGATTTGTTACCAAGAGGCAAAGTATGGGCTCAGGCAAAGTACTGGGATCTGGAGAATCTAACCTTGGCTGGGTCACATTGTCTTACAAGGTAAGGTTCCAAAAGTCACATAACATTTTTATACCCTCCTGCCTCACTTCCAAAGTAGAGGTAAACAATCATCATCATCACCATCACAACAATAAAGCTAAATAAGCTATTCCAAACAAATTTAATAGACTTCATAAACTTAAAAAAATAGCACTGCTGAAATTATAACCACACTGGGGAATTAGAAGACATTATCCCATTTGGAGATGATGGGCTCCCAGCTAAAAGCTTCCCTCCACCCCCCAAAAAGATACTTACATTTGAAATAAATCTTGTGACTATTTCTGGGCCACATAAGGACAAAATTCCTGCATGCTGCCTGTACCAAGAAGCAATTCTGCAGATGCGGTTGCTGTCAGTGGGTATTCAATTCTTTGGTAGTAGTTGGGAAAGGGAGCGAAATCATTAAATTGTATAAAAACAAAAAGCATCAATAAAACTTATTTTACTTTTTTTTATTTTAAACCCTTAATTTCTGTGAATTGACTTATAGGTGGAAGAGTGGTAAGGGTAGGCAATGGGGGTCAAGTGACTTGCCCAGGGTCACACAGCTGGGAAGTGTCTGAGGCCAGATTTGAACCTAGGACCCCCCATCTCTAGGCCTGGCTCTCAATCCACTGAGCTACCCAGCTGCCCCCAATAAAACTTATTTTAAAACAAGTAATGCTGAAGGGAAGAACCTGATGAGAATCAGACTAGCTGCTATCAGAATAATAATGATTGAAATTTTAACTGACATTTAGATAAATCTTTCTACTTTCCAAAGCACTTTACACATATTAGCATATTTAAATTTTACAATAACCCCATGAGGAAAGGGTAAAAGGATTTTTATCTTATTCTTTGAAATGAGGAAACAGGTTTAAAGGCATTAAATGCTTGCCCATAGTCCTTTACTCTAAGTCTCTTGCTATATGGCTACTCCTGTATCATAGCAATACAATTTATGATCAATCAAAACGGTAATAGATTACCCATAGGAGACCTCTTGCACTAATGGACTGAAAGAAAATCTTGCCAAATTAAAGATAGCTCCTTTGTGTCAAATGGAGAGCCTGAAGGAATTAATTTGCATGAATTAATGAATCTACAAGTACCTACAAGGGGAAAATCAGCCTAAATTAGAGTCAGCTCTAAGTTTTTAAGCCAGATGCATCCTATATTCCTGCTAAAATATACCTGTTCGCCTGAAACATGTGACAACATGGAGTTTTTTACTGAGTGCTTACTAGTATGGACATCATTCAAAATGGCAAGGATACCCTTCTAGACACCCTGGTCCATTCATCTGAGGATATACCGTGTTCATGTTTCAGTAGAGCACATTAATATCACAGTTTCCCAATTCTTCTCCCCACTTTTAGCTGACATTTTCACTCCACAGAGTATTTTGTGATGGAGAGTGGAAAATGGTGCAAATTCTCTCTCTTACTTTGGAGAAGTCATTCCATTTCTCTCTGTTTTCTCTTTTGTAAAATGATAAGGAGATTGGACTTGATGGCCTCTAAAATACCATCCAACTCTAAGTCTATGATCTTGTCGTACTAAGTTCCTGGGTTATCCTCCTCTGTTGCCTTCAATAACAAGTTTTTACTCTTATTTAATAAAGAACCGAAGTTAGGAAGCTTGACAAGTCCAACAGAAGGAGACTGAGCCAAGAAGGCCAGAGTTCAAAGTCTTCCTCAAACTAGACAAGACATTGAATCTCTTTGTGCCCGGTGGGGAAGGGAGGGGACAGGGCCCAGCAAGGGAAGGAAACAAGCATTTATTTAATATTATTACCATGTGTTGGGCACTGTGCTAAGTGCTTTACAAATATTATCTCATTTGAACCTTGGTTTCCTCATCTGTAAAACGTGAGTAATAATAGCACCTAATAGATAGGATTGCTCTGAGAGTCAAGTGAGTTAATACCCATAAAGTGCTTTATAAACCTTAAAGCACTATATAAATGCTAGCCATGCTTATTGTTGCTGTTTTTGTCACTGTTGTTGTTAAATGAGTAGAGTTGGATAGCATGCATTGCCAAATGTACCTAAGGCACAGATTTTCTAATAACATGTCTATCTTCATTTAGCAATTGCCATACCCAATGCTGTGCTTAGGGCAAATCTTTCTAAGAAATGTGTTTGTTAGTATATAAAGGCAAACTTGGGTATCAATGGTGCACTTTGAGAGATCTAAATCTCATCCATGTGGGTATTCATTAGTGTATACAAATCACATCCCACCCCTTGTATGCCTCTCACTTATGTCCTCCTCCAAAAATTTTCTCTACAGAGTCCACCCAGTGTGGAGGAGACCTTCCTCTACATAAGTGGTGGCAAATTCAAATAGAAATGGATCCCTGTGGGACATATTGACTTGGACTTAAAATGTAATATTATCTATGTTTTGTTGCATTTTTATTTATTTTGCTAAATATTTCTGAATTACATTTTAATCTGGCTTCCCCACAGGCACTTGGGCATTTTGTGAGACATGAGCTTTGTGTCTGAATTCTCTGTTCCTAACTTTCTTCAATTCAGAAACTTCTTTGGCACGCTGGTAAAAACTCTCAACCACTTCTCAAACTAATGTTTTTAAAATGCATCCAGTCAAACATATAGAGTTACAAATTATATTGAAATAAAAATGTTTTGTTGTTGTTTTGTCAAATTTACAAATCCCCCATGGAAATCTTTCCATGTATCTCCATGGATCCCAGACAAAGAATGTCTGTGTTTGATCTTCTACCATTCTATATATGACAAAGCATAGAGATATCCTTTGCTCTCACTATATAATTTCTCCACCTCCCTTTCTGGCAAAACATTTCTCTGATGACCTGCTTTGAACCATTTTCCTCATGTAATTCTTCATTAGCAACATGCCCCAGGCTACTCATCCTAAACATAGGTCTTACCACTGCCCTTTAGAGGACTGGCACACTTTAACTCTTCCAAAGCTATCATATCCTTAACTTGCATCCACATGGCACCATTGGAAGAATAATGGGTTGGGTTGGGTTTTTTTATTAGCTTTTGTTTCAAGGAGAAACTTGGAGCCATTAAAAGCACCATGCAATTTCCAAAATCAATGTAATATATATTCCTCTTTCTGTTCAATCCTAGGTCCACTTCCCTGTGTATTTCCAGTCTCTGACCAAGAAAGAGTTGACATTGATAGACCAGATATATGAGGTGTCCATTTAATTGTCTATTATTGCCTAGACAATAAGTATTCTTTGTTATTTCTCACGTATAGAGTTTGGTCAAATTCTTGATCAATCATGAATCTCATTTAGGAGGCTCTACAATGTTCTAGGATATAGTGTAATCAGTACATGCAAGAATACCTAGAGTATCTTATCATGTATAATGATTTGAACTGTGCTGAACCTCCTCCAAAACAGTGAAAGTACCTTGGGTGAGGTCTTGCTTTTTCACTTCATCTGACAATAATGATAAAAGGCAGGATAAGGGAGCTGGCTAGAGAGCCAATCCTAGCATCAAAAAGATCTGGCTTAAAATCTTGCTTCTGATACACATTTTTTCCTCTTGCTTTGTTTTTTTTTTTTTTTTTTTAAAATAAAACCCTTACCTTCCATCTTGGAGTTAATACTGTGTATTGGCTTCAAGGCAGAAGAGTGGTAAGGGTAGGCAATGGGGGTCAAGTGACTTGCCCAGGGTCACACAGCTGGGAAGTGTCTGAGGTCAGATTTGAACCTAGGACCTCCCAGTCTCTAAGCCTGGCTCTCAATCCACTGAGCTACTCAGCTGCCCTCTGCACGTTTTTTCTTAAGCAATGCACTTAACTTCTCAGTGTTTCCAGAAAACAAATCTATAGGTGGAGAGAATTTCCACACTGAAAACTCTCCAGCACAATGAAATCACAGGTCCAGACTTCCTTCCACCTAAAATCAAAGGGTTATTAAACAAAGTTATTGGGGGTGGGGGTGGGGCTAGTTGATTCAGTGGATAAGAGAGCTAGGAATTAATTTCAAATCTGGCCTCAGATATTTCCTAGCTGTGTGACTCTGGTCAACTCACTTAACCCCATTACCCAGCCCTTACTGCTCTTCTGCCTTAATAGTGATTCTAAGACAAAAGGTAAGGATTTTAACAGTTGTTAAAACCAGCTGTTTCTTTTCTTATGGCTTACAATGAATTGTACACATTTTTACATATGCATGAGACCCCTTGTTGATAGAAATCCCTCAAGGCGGCATGGTGCTCTACTATTTCAACATATTTTCATAGGAAAGAAGTAATAAACACAGTAAGATCTTGTATGTTTTATCCCTTTCATTCAGTTGGCTTTTTTAAATCTTTTTTATTTAAATTTTTTATTTATTTGTTGGTTGGTTACATTAAAATTCTCAAGTATCTCCCTTTCTCCCTTCTTCCCCCCATTAGAGAGGGTATCATTTGACCAAAAGATAGTGTATATATATATATATATGTATATATATATATACATATGTATATTTATATATATATAATATATATGTATAAAACTATGTCTTGATTTTTTCTATTTATCAGTTCTTTCTCTGGAAGTTGACATATACAAGTCATTCTTCAAACAATAATTCAGTTGCCTTATATAATATTCTCTTGATTCTGTTCCTTTTACTCTTTATTCTTTCCTGTTGGTCATTAGCTCATTTAGTAGTTTATTCAGTTGTTAAAAAAAGAATGGTGTAGAATATCATTTGCAGAAGTTTTCCTGATGCCTTTTCATACTTTCATCAAAGGTATCCTGATTCAATGATATAATTTTCTCAGAATAATTTTATATTGATGGAAATATGGGAATAGAGGTTGATAATTATTGATATTCTCTCATTTTCCTTTTTTGTAATAATAAATTCTGAGATTTTTTTATTCCCCTGTTATATTAGTCACTCTTAGGTACCTTTAGAATTGATTCCTAAATGCCCCCAAAAGAGTGTCACTATTAGCACAGAACTCAGTAAAAATATATTAATTGAGCTGCTTCTCCTATCTTGGTTTTCTTCGGTGTTGTTTACATTTCCTTATATGGTACATTCCAGACTATAATGTTGGGGTCCAAATGTGGAGCTTCAACTGTATGTGATCATTTAAAAGAATTTGTTGTAGAAATCTCTACAGATCTTTGTCATTTGGGGTTTATGTTTTCCTTCAAGAGATACCCCGAATTGCCCTGGGCATAGATCAATGACTTTGTGTGATTTCTTTTTTTTTTTTTTAAAGCCTTGTACTTCGGTGTATTTTCTCATAGGTGGAAGAGTGGTAAGGGTGGGCAATGGGGGTCAAGTGACTTGCCCAGGGTCACACAGCTGGAAGTGGCTGAGGCCGAGTTTGAACCTAGGACCTCCTGTCTCTAGGCCTGACTCTCACTCCACTGAGCTACCCAGCTGCCTTTGTGTGATTTCTTGTCAAGTCTATGATTAAATTGCTTTTCTCTACACTTGTTCAGTTGTTTTTCAGTCATGTCCAAATGGAGTCACAAAGATATTTGAGAACAATATTGGAGTGGTATGACATTTTTTTCTCCAGCTCATTTTATAAATGAGGAAACTAAGGTTAACAGGGATAAGTGATTTGCCCAGGTTCACACATCTAGGAAGTGTCTGAGGCCAGATTTGAACCAAGGAAAATGAGGCTTCCTGATTCTATGTACTACAACATCATATAGCTGCCCCCATCTACTTCTTGCTATTTTATAAGGTGACACTTGTTCATAAGCTACTATCTTCTGTAAAATTTTACAAATGAGTTTATACTCTGACCCAGTATTGCTCTTATCCACCATATTTTTCCATTTGTCAAGAAAATCAAATATCTAGGGTCTTCTAGGTCTTTGAAGACATTATCACGGGCTATATTTCCTTAGGAAATGGTTATCTGTAAGTGTCAATTCTGCCACCCTTTCCCACATAGTTCTGTGTCCAGGGTTGATTTAAATAGATCATATTGGAGCTACCTCAATTAATATCATTCATTTTGTTAGTTTGTTGTTGTTAGACTTAAGGAAGTTCCCAGTAAGGAACTTCCTCTGAGTAGCTCTTCCTTATAATTTACCCTTAGAAAATTGCCTGGGACAGAGAGGACTTGTGATTTTTCCCAAGGTAAAACAGCCAGTAAGTAGCACAGTTATCCCTTATACCCATATCATGCCAACTGAAACCCTCTCTCTACCCACTATTTTAGATTGCCTCTCCAAATCTTCTTCTTGATACTAATTTGAAACTGATTTTAATCTATGCTCTAACAAAGTAATGCCACAATTGTAAAGGAAGAACTATTTTGAAAATGACTCCCATATCAGAAACCAGTTATTTCTTATTAAAGTATAATCAATTTCCATTTCTGTGGCATTATTTAGGGCTTGCCCTGTCAAATACTTTCTATATCTAATCTCAAAGACAATATTCTTGTTATATGGATAGGCATGTGAATTCCAAAAAAGTACACAGAATATAAATATACACTGTTTAGGCATATATATTCCACAAAACCTCTAGCCTAGCTCATTTCTTTTCTAAGCACATTTTCTAGCACGTCTCACTGTCATCTCCTATGCCCTTCTTCGTCACTGAGCATTAAAATGACATGTTTAATTTGAAGTGGCTTATCAAGTTCAGCACAAAACTCCTCTACCTCCCCATCTCCAGCAATAGATTTTCATGCAAAAACTGCAATTGTTTTCACTGTGGCATTTTTGTAGATTCTTATTGCAAGCAATACAATTTGAAATAACCAGCTATCTCATTAATAATGTTTCTGCTCACCTGTGACTACAAAATTAAACTTACTTGTCTCTTCAAGGAAACCTAGGAACCATACTTTAATTTCATTTCAACTTCTTTTTAATCTTCTGTTTCATGTCTAGAATGTTAAAATTAATATGATTCCATTTCTTTATTAGTAAGTCCAATCGCTGGACTGGATCACAGTCACTGGAAAAGGATGATAGCTTTCAAACTGGCAAAAACCATAAAGGCTATTTAATCCAACCTCCTCATTTTACAGAAGAAACCAAAGTTCAAAAAAGTCAAATTACTTGTCCCAAGGCATATTGTTAGTGACAGAGATAAGATCTGAACCCTGTTGTGTTTTTTTTTCAACTAGAAAGTACACACTCTATTTTGTTATCCTGCCTCTCATTTAGAGCTCATAGTTATAGCCCTAACAGGTACAAAGGACTCATCACCAAGTGATAAGAGACCCAGAAATACTGATGATAAAAAATATATGAGTTAAGCTTATTTTAAAAATAAAAGGTGGGTACAATTGAACATAATGAACTTCTCTACTAGCAGCAATGCAAGGACCCAAAGCAAGGCTGAGGGACTTATGAAAAAGAAAACTAGCCACATTCAGAGGAAGAACTGTGGGAGGAGAAACACAGAAGAAAAACAACTGCTTGAACACATGGATGATGGGGATATTATTGGGGATGCAGACACTAAATGATAACTGTAGTCCAACTATCAATAATATGGAATTAGGTCTTAATCAATGATACATGTAAAACCCAGTGGAATTGTGCATCAGCTAAGGGAGTATAATGCAAGGATGCAACAGAGGCTTTTGCTCTTGCATTACAGGGGTTAGGGAGGTTTGGAGGAGAGGGAAAGAGCATGAAACATGTAACTATGGGAAAATATTCAAAAGAAAAATTTTAAAAAGAAAAAAATAATAAAAATAAAAGGTTGGGGCAGCTGGGTGGCTCAGTGGATTGAGGGTCAGGCCCCAGAGACGGGAGATACTAGGTTCAAATGTGACCTTAGACACTTCCTAGCTGTGTAACCCTGGGCAAGTCACTTAACCCCCTTTGCCTAGCCCTTGCCACTCTTCTGTCTTAGAACCAATACACAGTATTGTTCTTGGTTCTAAGACAGAAGGAAAGGGTTTTATAAATAAACAAATAAATAGATGAATAAATGAATGAATGAATGAAAATAAAAGGTAACTGTGAGAGAGAATATATAGTCAATTTTACTAATGCAATGCTAGAAAAAATATAAATTTGTAAAACTGTTCACTCCTTTTTGCTTACTATAGGTGTACTCTTAAAACAATAAACCAATGAAGAATCAAATGACTTAGTCAACAATTTTTTTAAAGGTTAGCTCCTTTTAAAAACAGACTTGCAATAAAGTTTCACCGTAAGGTATTTTGAGAACTATATTCATTCCTTATTGTTATTATTGGGGGAGGGCACAGTTTAGGCTTAATATCTACTAGTCTCTGGGAGTCCCATTTGCAGTGTGGAGGGAGTGCAATGTATCAGGTAACAAAACTGGATCATCCAAATATCAGCTTAGTTTGACCTGAACCTCCCTTGGGAGAATCAGATTCTATTTCTATCACACTGTACCACTACTGCCAGGGGAAACTTTGTTGCTTTCTGACTCAAATTATCTTCCTGAATCAGAAGCATCAGCTTGGACTACCCATACATAATGCCAATGCATGACACAACTCTGCCATTACAGGACAACTATCTAATACAGACACTAAATTCAGGGAAAATTTAATGCAAAGCACATGTGCCGAGTACGTGATTGCATTGTTAAAGGAACCTTTCAAGACACTCAGATTTCTCAGCATAGACAGCCAAATCCTATAATAATTTTTATGGTCTTAGATGGAATGAGTTTAGCCAAATAGTATTTACTAGAAAATCATGTGTACCATTTCTAGTCCCTCTCTCCCAAGGGAACACAGGAAGCCCTTTTGTGACCAAATCACAATATAAAAATCACTGATATCTATCTTTTAATTAAGCAATATATGGAGCTTACCATAATTATTTTATTTCTAAAAAATCCATCATTCAGTGATGAAAAGGATGCCACTCAAAGCCTTTTCCAAATTTAATTTTTAAAAGGTATAAATTTTGTCTCTTAGACTTTTACTTAGGGGCAGGAAAGCTTCACCATGACAGTTAGTTACATCTGATACTTGGCTTAATTTCATCTCGCCAAGGCAGATGATATTGCTCTGGACACCATAACTGTAGCCAAGAGAATAATTTTCCCTTTGGGGTCACGTCCTGCTGTGGTTATTCTTTTCAAAGCAGAACATTTAAAGATAGGAGGTGGGGAGGGAAGGCAGTTGGAAATTTTGAACAGTAGCTAACCATTATTTCAATGAACACTGTTAACCAGTATTAACTTATTCCAAAGCCTAAACATCCAAATTCTTAAAAGTTTTTTTCAGAACCTACTTTGAATCTCTCCCTTTCTCTATATTTTGCTCCTCCTCACCTTTTTTCTATCTTTCTATAGGGCTTCTATTTTTCTGTCTTTGTATCTCCTTCTGATTGAAGAATATGTTCAAAACCTAAAAGGATTGGGGCATAACATATACACATAATAAAGGCAGAAAACTGAAATAAAGGATTGAAGGGCTATATTTCCAACCTATGCCTTTATCACTTTTATTCTTTTGCAGGAAAGACCAAAAAAAATCTAGGGTTTTTAGAAAAACCAGGGAACCTCAGGCCCAGATAATCTTTAATGATTTTTGGGAAAGATGGTCTCTAAACTAGTGCTGAAAAGTGTAATAAGTTTGCCAATAAGACATTAAGCAAGGAGTTGCATGGGCCTTCTAACTCTAAATCAGAGAAGGACTTCAGGTGAAGACATTATCTTTAGTGATCAAGAAGCTCAGGATAAATAATAGACTCGGAGTCTACAGCTATTACGTAGCTGGTGACCTGTTCTGGGTACTATACTTGGCACCTGGAACATAGAATCTCCTTTTGGGGAAAAGATGCCTAATATACGCAAGGTGGTGAGGACAGACAGAATTTCCTAAAAGAAGAAAAAAGGGTTTTTTAAAGAGTTTGGTTTTGTTTTGTTTTTACCATTCTAATAAGTAGGTGTGTGATATTCTTGATTTTCAAAAGTACTGAAGGACAGATAACAAAGCCGCCTTTCACACTTAATTGAAAGAAAGAATACCTAAGCTGAAGACTATAGCCTAAGCCAGTTAGATGTAGAGGGAAGCTTCACATCTGCGTAGTCCAGTGACTCTGCACCTGATAGTGATCAGTAGGAATCAAAGGATCAATCAGACACCATAAAGTAATGTCTACGAGTGATGAGAATGAGCAATACATGAGTAGGGACTACATGCCATACCTCTGTGCCCAGAAGAGATGATGTTACCTAGTAAAGAACACATACCAGGAAAGAAAATTGAGGAGCAATGGGAGCAATGTGACATCACCAGGAGACCAAAGTGGTTCTGCTGCCTCAGAGGTAGGTGATATCTTGCTAAAAATGTACACTCAAATATTTCTTCCGTGTGTCTAACTATTCTCACTGGTGATGTCTGATTTATGGTCAAATACACACTACATATATGAAGAAACAGTTCTAGTGCTACTTTTCTTGAACTGTATGATTTCATTAAATGATTTTGCTTTAAATGTACTCTCTTCTGGATAGCAAACACATTACTGGGAGTTTGTGAGCTATGGTTCTTGGCACATAGTAAATCCTATACAAATATTAGTTATTGTTATTATTTTTTTATTGGCCATTAAGAAGAGCTGGGGTTTTCTTGTTAGTATCTGACATTTATTGAATAAAGATTTCAGTTCTCTGTTCTTGAATTTAAAAGCAGGTGGGCTAAACATTTTTATGCTTTTCTAGGAAGGAAAAAAATACCTAAATTGAGTTGCTTTTCATTCATGCATGTGGCCCTTTATTACTTTTTTCCTATAGCTTATAGCCTTCAATAGAAAGCTCCTCACCCATACTTCAAATGAAATATACAGTTAAGCCCCAACTGATATGAGGAGTAAATTCCTGAAAAAAAAGTACTATGTAATATGAAACTATGTGACTGGAGGCATTAAGCCTATGGCCTTAATTGGTCATGGGCTACCACAAACAGATGCAACTTGAAAGGAACACTGTTGCTGAATGTTTAAGTGTAGGAGGAAGCAGTGCAGGAGGTGAATATGGTTATAGAAAAGAAGAGAGAATAGAGCCTATGGCTAACTCTGGTGCCTTAATTTCCTTCTTGTTTAGCAAAGTATAGAAACACAGAAGTTATTTCCTTTGTCCTCCATATTTTCTATCAGTCCCTTTATGATATGAGCTCCTTTTAACATGAATTTAATAAAAATGATAGCTGATATATGTATACATACAGTTAAAACACCTTGTGAATATCTCCTACAGATTTAAAGGGCTTTGTTAGTTAATGACTTGGTTATTTTGATCAGCTGAATCCAAGGTCTAAAATCTGAGATAATAAAAAATAGAGATAAATAAAATAAGTTATTTATTTTTTATAGAGATAAATAAAATAAGACAAAAACTGACATTTACATATCACTCATTTTAAATTATTCTACATACATCTCTTTTTTTCTTGATCACCATAAATGAAGGCTTGAATGTGGAAATTGAAAATGAGGAGATAGTGAGGTGAGAAGGAAGAAAAGAAGAACAGAAGAACAGAAGAGGAAGTTATTGGTGAAATTCCTCAAGCAAGAAGGTAAATGGAGTTAGGAGATTTAACTATAAGTAAAGCACTATAATCATCCAAAGGGCATTATGGAGGACCTGAAAGCCTTTGAAAGGAGGACAGAAGAAACAAAAAATGAGAAAGACAGAAAAGAAAAAACCTAAATTTACTGTTCTACATTACAAAATGGGACTTAAATGGAAAACATAATTCAACTAGTTTACTTAACTTATGAGAGATTAGGCAGCTACTCCTTAAACAAAATCTATCTGTTCTAAATCTCTCCTGAGGATTCAGTTAAATAGCAAGTGTTTATTATTAGGCAATTACTCTATCCTAGGCACCGTGTTAAATGCTAGGGATATAAAGACAAAAATTAAATAACCTTTGCCCTCAAGAAGCTTATATCTTAGCAGAGGAGACAACATGTACATAAATAACTATATATAACTATATATAGAATAAAACAGAATGTAGTAAGGGAAGATGTTAATACTTTGGATTATCAGGAAAGGCTTCATGCAGGTAGAAGTTCTTATCCTTTTTATGTGTCCAGAACCTCTTCTCAGAATAATATTTTGAATAATTGAAGTAAATTCTAAATTTTAGTTATAAGTTAATGAAAAAAATGTAATTTTTATATCCAAGTTCACAGACCCCCTGAAATCCATCCATGGACCCAAAGTGGGTTTATGTACTACAAGTTAAGAAATCCTGGTATAGAAGGTAGTATCTAAGCTACATCTTGAAGGAAGTAAAGGGTTTTATGATGCATTCTAGATATGGGGGGGGGGGTTGACAGGGCTAGTGCAAAGATAGAGAAAGGGAGAAGATGGAACATCATGTGTGCAGAGCAAAGGCAACCAGTAGAGCTATACCACTGAGTACAGAAAAGGAAATAATATATAATGAGTCTGGAAAGACAGATTGAGGCCAAGTTATAAAGGGCTTTAAAAACCTGAGGAGTTTCAACTTTATCCAGAGGCAATAGGGAACCACTAGAATTTAATGGAATCTAATTAATATAATCACTGAAGGTCCATAATCCTCCATCAAATCAATCAATCAAAAATATAAAATAGGAGTGATTAAGTCTTTAATGAATTGGAGATGATTATAAGGTTTTGGTTATTAGATAAAAGGCAGATAATGCTATACAGGAAGCATTTTATGACTGGTTGAGAAAAATCAATCACATCTCTTTGGCTAGGTATAAAAACATCAAGGCAGTTCAAAATCTGGCAGCCAAGTGATGAACCCCTCTAGTGGTGAGAGATTTCCATTTGGGAGGTTCAAAAATCAGAGTGAAACCTGTGAGAGAAGAAAGTATCTCTGTCTTTGTATCCGTCTGAATCCTTTCTTTAGAGCCCAGAAGAGAGCTATGCCTAAAAGAAACTTTGTGAGAACTCTATGAAGCAGAGTGTGTGAAGGGGAGAGGGGGGCCTAGGAGAATTGCCCCCTTTGTCATATATGATTTCTGTCTTACTCAATTTGTATTTTAAATCTGTTCCCATTCTTACCCCCACCCCATTCCTGCCATATATTTGTTAGAGAATGTACCCTGACTTTTATGAGGAATGTTTTTATAACTTCTGTTCTTGGTGCATTATCTTGGTCATCATTTTCTTCATTTTTTGATAAAAAGCTAAGATTGGCTGTTATTAGTGAGAAGCACAATAGTGAGGGGTGATGAACTACACTGCTAGACATCTATCCCTTCTGGACTAACTAGAAAACTTTGAAATTAGTAGTCAGATGCCTTATGTGGGTCTAGTCAATGAATTCTAGTGGAAGTTGGAGAAGTAGACTTAGAGAGAGTCTTATTTGTGTTTAAGAAAAATAATTTTAGTAGCTATCTGGAGAACGAATTGGAAGGAGGAAAAGATTTGAGGTGGCGAGACCATTTTGAAAGTTAAGGCAAGAAGTACTTAAATATATTGATAGTTTGTATTTTGGGAGAGGAGAGCAAAGTATGGCTCTGTTAACTATTAAAAGAAGGTGTGTGAGTAATTAACTGACACTGCAGAATTAAGGATTTAGATTAGAAATGTGGTCCTGACAGTGAAACATGCTGGCCCCTTGAGTGGTCAAAGGAGATTATCGTATCTCTTTTTAATAAAAAGAGACTTCTTCATCAGAATAAGTTTTCAGGATAATCTTGCTTGTAAACAATTCTCTCTTAAAGAGAGGATGGTTTCTTGTAGCTATGGTTCCCATCTCTGTAATCTGCAGTGTTGCTTGGCAGCTATGAGAGATACTTTGTGTTGCCTACACATTCATGGCTGGTATTAAGGTCTTTCTACATACATTCTTCAGTGTTCTGGCTCTCTTGATACAATATCAGTTATTCAACAACACTAAGATGTTCGTTCTTCACAAAAGCTGAGGGGGGAGAGAGAGAGAGAGAGAAAGAGAAAGATAGGAAGAGAGAGAGAGAAAGGAGAATGATAGAAAGGATGGGAGGGACGAAAGAAGGAAAAGAAGGGAAAGAGAAGGGAAAGAATAGAGGGAGAAAGGGAAAAGGCAGGAAGAAGGAGGGTGTTTCCTTCCTTCAAGGTGATTACAGTCTATGGGGGTGGGGGTGGATATCATATGCACTCAGCTAAGTAAATATAAAAGAATTTCAATGTTAAGTGGAAAAAATACTAAATATCCAAGGGGATCCAGACTTGCAATGTGAGAAGGCTTGGTTTAATTCCTACACCTCTTATTAAAAGAGATTCCAGGTCTATCAGTAAATCTTCACCTTTGCAGCTCATTAAGTACTTGGTCTATTCTATGTTCTAATCATAGATCCAGAATGAGGTCCAAAAATGTGCAATTGATTTAAATCAATCTTTCTAAACAGAGGCAAAACAAAAAACTTCAGTTCTAGTTGATAAAGAATCTTTCAGACAAAAGGTGAACATGTTAATAATTTGAAAACAAATGAAAATGCTTTTGCAACTGTGAGAACACCTGCACTGCACTACCATTTAGGACAAACTTACAATTCCTGCCTATCACTAATTAGTTATATGACCTTGGGCAAGTTATTTAACTTCCTTCAGGCCTTAGTTTCCCAATCTAAGGAAATTAAATGAAATTAAATGAGGGGATTGGGTTGGATGACCTCTGAGATTCTTTGCAGCTCAAAGAGGCCCAGCAGACTTGGAGTAAGATAACCTGGAATCATATAGTATCTTTGACACTAAGTAGCGGAGTAGGTTGTTTTATCTTTTACATCCTCTGTTTGCTTATCTATAAAATGGGAATAATAATAATAAATAGGATCCTTAAATAAGAGGTAATTAACCCTTATGGCCTTTATTCAACTGTTGGCTTTCACTTGACAACCTTAATTACAAGCTCTCTCTGCTAGTTGGTAACTAGTTCTCTATATGTAACACCCTGGTTCCTCTTTGCCACTTTGACCAAGTGAAAATTTAGTTTCGTGTTACATAAAACTTCACTAAAGTTTTTAAAAAAAGATTATTGGTCTACTGGGCCAGTAGCATCACTCCTCAATATGACTCTCCAGTAATTATCTTTTCCCAATTATAAAGGATGCCTCCCAACAGTTATTTGGCTGCTCTGTGTTAACAGATTAGCAACCCAAATCCACATATAATTGATCTCCAAGCATTTAACATCTTCTAAACTTCCTATTTAAAAGAGCTATATCCCCTTTCTAAAATATACACTATAAAATACATTCACCCATAGCAGACATATGAAGTTATTTCTTCAGTCTCATTACCTCTGCCATCTCCTGACATATATCAAATGCACACATACATCACTGTATAATTTTAATGATGCTTGTTCTCCATATTTAATATTCTCATTTAATGATTCCTGGCCACTTTAGGCTAAGGAAGTAATATGAAACAGGTATGAGGCATTCCCTTACTTGTTTTGTGACCAAAGGGTTAATATTCTTTAAAGTTTCTGAATATAATTAATTATTTTCTGCATAAAGATGCAGGATAAAAATAAATGAAGAGTAAAAATAGTTAATTTGCCATCAAAGAAAGAGGTGGAATTCCAGAGGACAGGATTCTAATTGTGTAATCTCAGACCAGTCACTAAGCCCCAAGGGTCTCAGTGATATGAAGGAGTGAGGCTATATTATTTCTCAGAGTCCCTGCTGATCTCAATCAACTGTTTTGATGTGTATCCACTAATTAATGGTCATCTCCAAAGATTGCCTTGTAGAACCTCTAGCAAAATGCTCTCAAGATAAAGTTATCACTCTATAGCTTATTTTAGGGTACTCCCAATGGGAACTTCCAGATGAAAAAAATCACTGTACCAAAGCAGATAAGCATCTTTTCTCAAGTTTATAGTCTTAGAGAGTTGCTGAAGGCATTAAGAGATTTTCATCTGCCCAGGCTCGCATAGCCAATGTGTCAAATATGGAACCTGAACCCATGTCTTAATGGGTCCAAGGCCAAGTCTATCCACTATACTCAGCTATATGTAATGAAATATACATTCCACCTCTCGGGAAGGAGGTAAACACTCATAAGAACAAGTGTTATATATGCTGACAAATGCAAGAATCACAGTTTTTGCTAAGCTATTTGTCTTGGTTTGAAGAAAAGGTTCTAATTGGGAGTGGGAGAAAGAAATCATGGAGAAGGCACCTGACTTGGAGTCAGAAGATATAGGGTTTAAATCCCATTTTGGGGTTCTTATTAGTTATGTGGCCCTAGGCAAGTTACTTAGCCATTCTGTGCCTCAGTCTCCTCAACTGTAAAATGAAGAAAGTTTTGTTCATTTCTAAATCTCTGATCCTATCATATCAAGTGACTATTAATACAAGATGTTCCAAAAGTCTCAGTGCAGTTTTAAAAACAAGTTAATAAATTATTTAAATTAATAGCTCAAAGTTATTAAAACTAAACTAAGACTTTAAAAACGGTTATTAATTTAAGTTAATGTATTACAATAAATTATAGTGATTTAAATGTTCTATAGATGTTAAATATTAAATCTAATCATTGCCATAAATTATATTATATACTTAATTATAACAAATTAATTTAATAACATGCATTCAGACTTTTAGAATATCCTATAACATAACCACCAAAGGCATTCATAAAACTTTTTTTTAATTTTAAACCCTTAACTTCTGTGTATTGACTTATAGGTGGAAGATTGGTAAGGGTAGGCAATAGGGGTCAAGTGACTTGCCCAGGGTCACACAGCTGGGAAGTGTCTGAGGCCGGATTTGAACCTAGGACCTCCTGTCTCTAGGCCTGCCTCTCAATCCACTGAGCTACCCAGCTGTCCCCAAAACTTTTTTAATTAATCTAAACAATCATTTAAAAATGCTCATTCATAGCCTTATTCATTGATTGATATCAACCAAACTATGCGAATCTTCCTTGAAGGGAATAATACATAGCTATGGGCCACTAATGGTCATATGTTATTATGAAATCATCCCAAATATACCTAGAAATGATCACACAGAATAGACAATAGTTTCTCTATAAAATATTTGGAAGTTTTTAGTGAAACATGAGCTAAAAATAAATCAGTAGCATAACCTAGCAGGTAAAAAGACATTAATGTGATTATAGCATATATTAAAAGAGTATGAGTACCCAGAATGAGAGAGGGAAGAGTCTTGTTGTATTTTCTCCTTGTCAAACCCCATTTAGGGCTTTGTGTTCCATTCTGAGCACCACATTTTGGAAAGGGCAATTGGAATGGCCTATCAGTCAATAAATATTTATTAAGTGTTTTCTATGTGTGAAGCACTGAACATAGGAAGAAAGGAGAGGTGAATAACACTTGCCTTTAGTGGGGATCATATTCTAATGGGGGATGATGACATGTATAAAAAAGATATACAGAAGAAGATGATGGGCAATCTAACAAGGGAAAGGCATTAATAGCCAGGAGGCACCAAAACAGGCCTCCTGCAGAAAATAGGATTTGAGCTGAATCTTAAGAGGTAGCATGATGGAGGAGGGCATGCCAAAATGAATGTCAATCATTGCAAAGGCAAAATGATGGGAGATAGAGTGTTATGTTTTAAGAGCTACAATTAGACCAGCATTGCTGGACTGCAAAGTACATGATGATCTGTAAAAAAGAAGACAGGAAAGGAACGAATGGGCCAAAGTATAAAAGGTTTTCAATGCCAAAGGGTGGTGACCTCAAGATCATTCCAAACAAGGATCAGTTGAAGAAATTAGTTGAAAAAATTAGAAATTCTCTAAGATTTAGAGAAGAAAAGGTCTAGAGGGAATGCTATAGTTGTCTTCAATATTGGAAGGGCATCATATGAAAAAGGCTTATATTTGTCCAACTTGGTTCTAAAGAACAGAAATAGAAATAATGGGGTGAAAAGTTGTAAAAAGACAGTCTTGGAGGCAGTTAGGTGGCTCAGTGGATTGAGGGCCAGGCCTAGAGACTGGAGGTCCTAGGTTCAAATCTGGCTTCAGATACTTCACAGCTGTGTGACCCTGGGCAAGTCACTTGACCCCCATTGCCTACCCTTTACAGCTCTTCTGCCTTGGAATGAATACACAGTATTGATTCCAAGATGGAAGGTAAGGGTTTAGAAAAAAAAAAAAAAAGAATGAGGAGAGACCTCAGAGGGGATCTTCATCTTTAAAAAAAGACAGTCTTTATGTTAAGAAAAATTTCCCAACAATTAGAATTATACAAAAGTTTGTACTAGAGTGGTTGTTATCCAGGGTGTCCAACTCTCTGTGACCCCATTTGGCATTTTCCTGGCAAAGATAATTGAGTGATTAACATTTCCTTCTCTGGCTTATTTTATAGATGATGAAATTGAGACCAACAAGATTAAGAGACTTTCCCAGGGTCACACAGTTAGTAAGTATCTGAGGCCAGATTTGAACTCAGTTCTTTGTGACTCCAGCATTGTACCACCTAGCTCAGTTTTGTGGAACCTTTTCCAAGTTTGAGTGCTCAAAGGGCAAATTCAAGCTGTCTGTGAGCCCCTGAATTACTGGAGAGAGCTGAGAGAGGAAGTGCTTGCTTTGGGTTACTGGACAGATGGGTGGGACATGCAAAAAAATGTCCTCTGAAGCTGGGAAGATGGGGAACAGAGCAGCTGCCCAAGTGCCAGTTCTGCATGCATGCCACATCTTCGGTCTTCACTAATGCTGACCTAGGTGTTCCCTTTTACTAGAGGTCTTGCAGCAAAAGTTAAAAAACCATGTGACAGGGATATTGTATAGAAGATCCTTCTTAAAGTATAGGCTAGTCTAGGATGGCTTCTAAGTTCTCCTCAGACTCTTAGGTTATTAAAAGGTTGACAAACTATAATAGGCGTTAAATAGAGTTGTATTACTCCCATTTTTTACATAAGGAATTATTTCTACAATAATTGCAACCAAAAAATTTGTCAATAAAATGAACTATATTCTATATCATTACAGATATCATTATAGATATCAGTTTGGAAATTTTGCATAGCTCTAAAAAGTCAAGAAAACTTAGTGATAAAAATAGCATCAACTACAGTGGAGTATAGTATGAAAGGCCCTGCTGGTAGAATTTTAAGACCTGGGGTTGAGTCCCAACTCAAAGTGGTGGAGCCATTGTGAGTCATGAAGCCAATTATCTTTTATGAGCCCCAATGTCTTCATCTACCTGTCAAATTCACAGTACTGTTGTGAAGACCAGTGGAAACACTTCGTATAAAGCTACTCTGCAACCAAAAATTCGATATATAAACATAAGCTCTTGCTATTATTGAGGTCCAAAAGAAGAAATAAAGAGCTGCCTGAGATCCACCTAAAGCAACTTTGCCAAGAATATAGAGCACAAGTAAAACTATGTTAACTTTTCAACTGGGATAAAACAACCCTGATGAGCCCAAAGGTTTTGCTAGGCTGGTTTAAAATAAAATGATTAAAAATTTTCAAACATTTATGAAAAAGGGAAAATCAGTTGAAGATAAATGCAGATGATTTAAAATGACTATTAAATGAACACATGGGCTACAGATATACTTGAAGAACAGTTATAGACTTTAACAACAGATAATATAATGTCACTAAAAAGTGGATAAAGCTACTAAGTCTCAAATATATTTTTAAATGAAAAAATGTGAACTTGAGAATACCCTAGAAAATAAGCTATATGATATGCTAGAATAGTGTTAGAATGAGCCAATCACAGCAAAGATCAGAAATTCTGCTATGTCATAAAACTATAATACAATTAAACTTAGTGATCTATCTGTCACACTTGGACATATTGCCAAAAAATAAACAAAAAATCATGGAACACTGGCAGAGGAACAAAAACAAATGTGGAAACCAAGAAATATCAAAGTAAAGTCAGTTATTTTGGTTACTGGAATGGTTTCACACACATTTGTTGGCCATATCACAGACATGAGGATCTCACATATTTTGGGGGAGTGATTAATAGGAATAAAAATTATTCATAAGTGAAAGATATTTAGAGATTATTTTAATAAAAGATGCATGTTAAACATTTTAAAGCAATGATTTGCTTTAATGTTTTTTCGGATAAATTTAGTTCCATAAGGAAATGATAGTATCATTTTCAAACTTAAATTTTGTTTAATATTTCTTCCTAAAGCTTCAAAGGTGAGGAAAGCTGGAAACTTGTTCTTAAAAAGTCTCTGGCTATAAGTTTCAAAGGCCAGGTTGTAAAACAGTGTTGACACTTTGCACAAACGTGCCTAAAGGGACTGACTACAAGGAGGCCAATGAATGAAGGTTAGTTTCTGCTGGCCATTTGATGAAGAGTATTCTGGGCAAAGAACTCTGCAGGCCTTGAAATGCCATTGTTTGAGCAAAGAGCTGTGTATCAGTCCTGAAGGCAATTCTCTGAGTGAGAAAAAATAAAAGGTTTTCCCCAAAGAAGAAAAGAAAGTCAAAATTAACCAAACCCTGACTCTAACCACCACTCTATTTGCAGAAAAGAAAGAGAGCTCTGCAGGCAACAAAACACTGAGCTAGATGGGATACAGTAAATCTTTTACCCTGGGTTGCTACAATGGTTGAGTTTCCTGACAAGAAAGCATAAATGTAAATGTTTCCACTTTGTTTTTATTCAGTTCTAACTAGTATATCATAAATATCATGACATGTATAATGTGCAAAGTAAAAATTAGTGAATATATCAGCAGCATTATTTTTCTAGGGAAAAAATTAGATAGATAGTTTGTTATAAAAATTAGTCCTTCCATTATCCATATTTGAAAGAACAGATCAACTCTAAGGTTACAAAGCCGGAAACGGGTAACAATATGGTGACAGCTACCCAAAGTGCCTAGGAAGAATCCATAAGACTCTACAACAGTCTCACAGTCACTCTAGGTTCTACACTTTGGGGGACTCTGCACAGCTAGCTTAACACTGTGTCTTGCACATAATAAACATTCACTAAATACTTGTGACAGCTTCTCAAGGAGATAGAAAGAGAAAGAAAGTAGTTCATCTGATAGCTTTCTTTTTTTCAAACTCTTGCCTTGTCTTAGAATTAATACTAATATCAGTTTCAAGACAGAAGGGTGGTAAGAGCTAGACAATTGGGGTTAAGTGACTTGTCCAGAGTCATACAGCAAGGAAATATCTGAGGCCACATTTAAACTCAAGATCCCTCTCCCACTCCCAGCTCCATGACTGGTACTCTATCCACTGAGCCACCTAGCTGCCCTCTTTTTTGTTTTTTTTTTAAAGAAAACTCAAACTATGTGGTATAATCTATAAAATAATAGCCTTGCTTTTTATTTTAACTTAAGAAAATCAGTCTTATTACATGTCACAAACCTGGGAAAGATCCCAAAGGTCCGAATTGTTTTATTAAGTACAGATATGTATATGTATACATAAATAAAAAATATGTACATATACACATAATCAATACATAATACATGTATACACACATTTAAACCAATCACTTAAACTGTGGTTTACATATAATATATAATAAGGGTGGACCACACCCTCACAACTATATTGTCTCTGTGTATGTATGTGTTGTTATTGTTCAGTCATTTTAGTAGTGTTCAATTTTTTGTGACCCTTTTTGGAGTTTTCTTGGTAAAAAATACTGGAGAAGTTTGGTCTCCTACTCATTTTATAGATGAGAGAAGTGAAGCAAACAGGGTTAAGTGACTTACTGGGGCTCACACAGCTAGTAAGTACCTGAGATTATATTCCTGACTCCAAACCCAATGCTCTATCCACTGCACCACCTCACTGTCCATGTGTCTACATATATGTATACATAATACATGTGTATATCTGTATATACACATACGCATGTGAGTAGACACAAAGGAACAATATAATTATTAGAGTGTGGTCCATCCCAGTTTAAGTTATTAAGTTTGCTTCCATATCTCCATGGACCTCATTGTGGAAGTAAGCCTTAGATCTTTACAAGGCAAAGATGTTCTTTATTCCAATTCTTCTTACTATACTATCTCAGAAAATTCTGCCACCCCTCCACTCCCCTGCTTTTTAAATTCTTACCTTCCATCTTAGAATCAATACTGTGTATTGGTTCCATAGCAGAATAAACAGTAAGGGCTAGGGCAGTGATGGCAAACCTTTTAGAGACTAAGGGCTCAAACTGCAACCTTCACTCCACATGTGAGCCTTCTGCCTTACCCCAGATAGGGGAGGGAGGAAGCACTCTCATTGAACTGCTGGGCAGGGGGGCAGATGATATGAGAAATGTCCTTAGGCACACATGGAGAGAGGGAGTAGTCAGTCCTCTTTGGCACTCAGGCCATAAGTTTGCCAACATGGGGCTAAGCAAAGGGTGTTAAATGACTTTCCCAGACTCACACAGTTAGGAAGTATCTGAGGCCAGATTTGAATGCAAGACTTCCCATCTGGCTGTCTCTCAATCAGCTGAGCCATCTAGCTGCACCCCAGTAAATGCCATTTTTTAAAAAATTAATTAAATTTGTACAACTGAAAATTAATGGGAAGAACACTGGATGAGGGCTCCTGAATGATAGTAGTAGAAATTCCAACCCTTCAGGTTACCCCAAGAACCATAAGAGGAGGAGGAGTCAGACACCCCCTCTGATAACCCTGGTGAGAGCTGGTGGAAGTAGCTTCAGAGAGAATATTACATATTAATGGATGGTATTACATTACTTTACATGTAGTCACATCATATCATATAATCAACTCATAAACTCACCACTGTCATAACAGAACAAGATGCAGTTTCCTCCTCCTTTAAATTGCTTTTTTTAACTTATTTTCTTTTTCATAGCTGTCTTTCATGTTGTTTCAGAATTGAAAATAATTAACAGACTGAATTCAAAAGATTCCTAATGTCTAAACTTTGATAACTAAAGTCTTAAATGAAACTTTCAAATATTCACATATTTTAAGTATGTTCCCAATTATGGCATCAATGGAAATATTCTGAGTATGTGAGCCTCCTACAAGAGGAAAAAACAGACCCAAGTTCAAACGTACTTGGACAGCTTTTTAAAAGTTAGTCCATCTAAGTCATCCCCCCAAAATTAGCCTTAAGTTTTCAGAAGGAGAGTACATTTTTTTCCATTATCTACTTAATTGTTATTCGTTACAGTTAACATTTGGTTTTGGAAATGTTAAATTTATAATCTGTAATAAATTATATTTTTATGCCCTATTGTATGTATACTTAATAATAAATTAAGTCCTACCATGTAATCATAGAATTTAGAACCCTATAATTGTAAAACTGGAAGAAAACTTAGAAAATAATATCTGACATTTATCTATTATCGTTTTACAAATGAGAAAACAGATCTAGAAAATCAAAGGATTTCAAATTTAAAGCTGGAGGGGTACTTAGAAACTGTCTAGTTCAACTTCAACATTTTACAGATGAGGAAACTGAGGCATGAGGAGGTTTAAGTGACTTGCTGAAGGTAGAAGTGGAAGAGACTGGATTTGAACACAGGGTATTTGAATACAAAGGCAGTTACTCTGAGGTAAAACTGGCAAATAGAGGCAGAACCCAGTCTCTTCCTTCCTAATCTTCTCTTGGTTTCGCATTTTACTAATGTTGCTAATTTCTGCAACCCTGTGAATAAATTAACATATTTTGCTCTACATTAATATAAATAATTGCTTTGTCCTTCATGTGTGAAGGTCTTTTCCCTCTACCCTTCATTAGTCAAATAGATGTGGCTTGAATTACTATTCAAAACAATGAGTAAGTTAATTTTTACCCTTCACATTATAATCAAAACTAGGTTAAAGACAAGAAACAAGAACAGACAAAATCCCTCACTAAGCAAAATCCACACAAAACATTGCGTGGAAAATATTACCATTTCATATGACCTGTTGAACTTAATTATTTTGTATTTTAAAAGTCAGCTGTCAATTCTGCCACACAAAAAAATAATCTGCACTAAATTTAATAGGTTAGGAGTTGTAGACCAGTAAATATGATTTGCCTCATGAGGGCTATTTCTAATTAAGTAAAAATTATTCTTTAACTCAATGACTTCTTATGTAGTATTAACCTTTCTAACAACAAATAACTAAAAGAGGTGATGGAAGGAGCCCTCAGGGCAACTGTCTCTGGGAATGTGATAATTCAGTTTCACAAGAACAAGGCATTGTGCTAGACCCTAGGGATACAGGAGCAGACAACAAGCATTTATAAACACATATACACAAAGAAAGTCCCTGTGTTCCAGCAACATATATTCTTTGCTGGGGGTGGGGAAGAACACTTGGTAATTGTTAACAAAATATTTATCTATAAAATAATTTCTAGAGGGAGAAACTAATAAGGGGGAAGGGGGGGAATTTCATTCTGAAAGGATAGGATTTGGCACCTGAGCAGTGAGTTGAAGTATGCTAGGGACCCAGGCACCTAGGTGGCATAGTTGATAGAGTGCTAGGCCTGGAATCAGAAAGACAAGTTCAAATCTGGTCTCAGACACTTACTACCTCAGACACTTACTCTGGGCAAGTCACTTAAACCCAGTTTGTCTCCATATCCTCATCTGTCAAATGATCTGGAGAAGGAGATAACTCTAGTATCTTTGCCAAGAAAACCAGAAAACGGGGTCAAGAAGAGTCAGACATGCCTGAAACAACTGAACATCAGGGATTTTATTTTTTTTTATTTTATTAATTTTTTATTTTTAGAAAAATTTTCCATGGTTACATGATTCATGTTTTTACTTTCCCCCTCACCCCCTCAAAATCCCCTCCTCATAGCTAACTCACATTTCCACTGGTTTTAACATGTGTCATCAATCAAGACTTATTTACATATTATTGATAGTTGCATTGGTGTGGTCCTTTCAGGTCTACATCCCCAATCATGTCCTCATCAACCCAAGTGTTCAAGCAGTTGTTTTTCTTCTGTGTTTCCTCTCCTGTAGTTCTAAAGACAAAGATGAGGAAGGAATGCTTTCCAGACTTGAGATACCATTTTTGGCAGAATGTTGTAAGAAGGCTAATTAACTTGTGAAAAGTATTATGAAATAAGACTGGAAAGGTATGTGGGAGCTGAATTGTGTAGGGTTTAAAATACCAGGTCCAAGAAGATTTTGTATTTTATTCTGATGTTAATAGGGAGCCACGAAAGATTTCTGAGAATATCATCAGATTCAGAAGAAGATGTCAGAGCTATGCTCTAGAAAAATCAATTTGGCAGCTAATGAAGAAGAGGGAAAAAATGTCATTGACAGTTCTGGGCAATTTGTCCTTATATTTCTAGGACAATAAAAAAGGGGGAAACTGAGCTGGTCTCCTAGCCCTAGATAAGGAATTTGTGTTAAGGGAAATTCCAGGATTATTAAGAGAAAAATGAATTGAATGATGCTATGGTCACCATGTTGTTAGAATCACTCAATCAATAAGCATTTTTTCTCCTCCCTATCTCTTCCATTAGAGAAGGTATCATTTGACAAAACAATATATTTCTTAAGCCACCATATGCCACACACTGTAAACAGCCCTGATAATTCAAAGACAAATATGAAACAGAACAGTCCCTACCTCAAGGAGTTTGCATTCTACTGGCCAGACAACTATAAAAGTGTACACATAATACTTAGAAGATAAAGAGTACACAGTTTCAAGAAGGAGGACATTAACTAGTGGGAGAATTAGGAAAGGCTTCATGGAGAAAGTATCACTTGAGCAGAATCCTCTAAGAATTTAGGTATTCCAAGAGTGATCAGTGAAAACAAAGTGCATTCCAGCCATAAAGGACAGAGAGGGCAAAAGCATAAAAATGAGAGGTTTCAACATTGGTGGTGGTGGTGGTGTTAGTGGTGGCTGTTCAGTGTCTGAATCTTTCATGAGTTCATTTGGGGTTTTCTTTTCAAAGATCCTTTAGTGGTTTGTTATCTCCTTCTCCAGCTCACTTGACAGATGAGGTAACTGAGACCCACAGGGATGTTGAGACCTGCCCAGGTCACATAGCTAGTAAGTACCTGAAGCCAGATTGGAATTCAGGTCTTTCTGACTCCAAGTCTGGCACTCTATCCACTGTGTTAGCTAGCTGCCCTAGGTGCCACCTAATCTCTCCTTGAAGAAGGGGCCATATTTTACCTCCCTTTATATCTCCAACATTTAGCACAGTACCTGGTACACAGTAGGCATTAAATGAATGTTTATTGGCTGACTGATTGATTGGTGGGTGAAGAAAAGTGAAGAGTCAACAATAGCTCAAGGTTTTGAGCCTGCATGAACGAAAGGATGATGGTACCCAAAGGGTTAAAAAAGGGAAGTTCAGAAGAGAAGTATCTTGGGGAAGAGGGACAAGTAAGGAATCAATTTGAAGAACTCCATACAGCATTTGTTACCCCATGTAATTCACTTAACCAAAAGCTCAGTTTCCTCATCTGCAAAGTGAGGGAGCTGAATTAGATAACCCCATCTAGCTCCAGATCCATAAATCTATAATCTTTAAGCCTCTAAGGGCAGTGGTTAACCTACAAAAGAGAGCTGGAGATATCACTCCCACTAGAGACACAACAAACCCATCCCTAAGCAATTCCCTGTGCTCTAGTAGTTATACACAGAATGATTTAACCTTAACCAGGTGGTATGAATCCCACAAGAATAAACTTTTAAACATGAAACTGTGCATTCTATATAGACAGTCACCCTGAGTTACATAGAGGAATCAGTCCAAGATTCTTTTTTTTTTAAACCCTTGTACTTCCGTGTATTGTCTCATAGGTGGAAGATTGGTAAGGGTGGGCAATGGGGGTCAAGTGACTTGCCCAGGGTCACACAGCTGGGAAGTGGCTGAGGCCGGGTTTGAACCTAGGACCTCCTGTCTCTAGGCCTGACTCTCACTCCACTGAGCTACCCAGCTGCCCCTCCAAGATTCTTTCAGAAATATACAGCTATACCTGTGGAGAGCAGAGAACAATGGCAATCCTTATAGAACCTATGATTGTTTTCATTTACACTCAAAGAGAACCAAAATGGCATCAATATGTCAGGTTCAACATACAGTGTGTCCAACTGGTTGATCAAATCAAGATGAATTCAGAAGGCTCTACCACAAGTCAGACACAAAGAGCACATATGGACATTTGGGATAGAATGGTCTCTAAATGTGCAGATCTTATGTTTCTTTTGAGCTGCTACTGTTCAGAGGGCTTGTACTCCCACAAAGCAATGGTTCAGACACAACTAAGCCCACAAGGATTCACATCAAGAATTCAAACTAACAGGAAGCAGTAAACTAGCTTGGTAGACAAACTATTCTAGGATTGGGCTTAATAGTAGTAAGAGATCATAGGATCACAGATTTTTTAACTAGAAAGAATCATAGAATTAAACTACTTCAATGAGCCCTGCTTCCATTTTACAGATAAGGATACTGAGAGCGATAGAGGTTAATTAACTACCTCAAAATCGCAGGGTGATAAAATAATCATTGATGGGATTCGGGTTCAGATCTTCAACCAAATCCACTATACAGGGGTTCTTAACTTTTTGTGTGTGTCATAAAATCCTTTGCCAGTTTGATGAAGCCTATATATTCCTTCTTAGAATAAAGTTTTGAAATGCATAAAATAAAATACATTAGATTATAGGAAATCAATTACATTGAAATGCATTTATCAAAATATATTTTAAAAAATAAGTTCACACACCCCATCCCTTCCTATCCCAACATGCCTCCCCCCCAAAAAAAAAAACCTTTGACCTTGAACCACAAGCACATCTTCCACAAAGGTGCATGCATTGGTACATAAGCAAGACATGAACTACATCTTACCACCTTTTCTAATAGTGCAAACATAGCTGAAGATAAACAGTGCTGGTCCTAGTCAAAACTGGGAACTCAGTAAAGCTTGCCTCCAACCTCTAGTTTTCCTTTTCTCTTTTTCCCATCTTCAAACTCCAAGCAAAGGAGTTTTGCAATCCCCTCCCTTTATTAAAACCGGAAAGTATCCGATAACCATCAAATACACTTTAAATAAAACATTTCACACTGCGATCTGGAGATCCCCTAAGAATTTGTATTTTAAAACCTCTTATCTCTAAGGCCTGCAAGCCTTTGTCAACTGTTAAAAGAATTTCAGACTACTGTGAGGGAGATAACTTTGGAGCAAGAGAGAAGGGAAAACTACTTTGCCCAGAAACCATACTAACCCCCAATTACCTACCCTGAAGATAAATCTGACTGTTCTTTTGGGGAAGACTAAATGAAAAGGAATAGTATGATGCTGATGCCAACCCTCTCCCTTTCCCATCTGTTTACTATAAGATGGTAGAGATACTGAGTCTATTTTCATAGTGCCCTCTCTCCTTTCCTATACCAATATGCTAATCTCCCTGACCTAGGTCCTGGGCTTCCTCCCGCTCCCACAAGCAACAAGGCACTTGAAACCCAAACACCACAGCTCTGGAACAAAGAATATAAATTATAATGGTGATCACATTGGTGATGATAAAACATTCTGTGGTATTACATAAAATGGTTACAGGGCAAGTATTAAACCCCTGAAAGGAAAAAAAGGGAAAAAAAAACAGACTTTTCATTGTGTGAAAGATGGATTGGAGTTGGGAGAGGCTTGAGGCAGGCAAACTAAATAAGAGGCTATTATATAACAGGGATGTTGACGGCCTGAACTAATATAAGTGGAGCAAAGGTGATGAAGAAGAGAGATGTGAAGGTAGAAATGACAAGATGAGGGGATCAGTTGGATAAGTGGGGTGAATTAGTGCCGTAACAGTGTGGCAAGGGGAGAGGAGACATAGGAGAGAGATGTTGTAGAGATCGAAACAATGCTATTTGCCAACTACTAGAGTATGTTGGATGAGTAAGAGTGAAGAATTGAGGATGACATCCAGATTTTGAACTTGGATGACAAGAAGAGCATAGTGGTACTCTCAACAGTAAGAGGAAAGTTTAGAAGAAATACAGATTTTAAGAGGAAATATTTTAAATTCCATTTTATAAATGCTGAATTTGAAATGCCTGTTGGACATTTGCTTTGAAATGTCTCATAAGTAATTGAGGATGAGTCTAGAGTTTAGGGCAGAAATTAGAACTGGATATATAGATCTAGTAACCATCTACTTACAAATATTTGAACTCATGAGAGCTAATTAGGTCACCATCTAAGAGAAAGTAACAAGGAAAAAAAGAAGAGGGTCCAGGACATGGTCTTTGGTTTCACCAACAGTTAGGGAACATCTTGCAGAGGAAAGTCCACCAAAGAAATCTGAGGAGTGGTCAGATAAGTAGGAGAAGTAAGAGGGAAGAAAGATGGTCAAACATTAAACCTTCATTAAGTACCTACTATGTGCTAGGGCAGCTAGGTGGTATAGGGGAGTCAGGAAGACAATCTTCTGGCCTCAGACACTTAGTAGTTGTGTAACCCTGGGCAAGTCACTTAACTCTGTTTGCCTCAGTTTCCTCATCTGTAAAATGAGCTGGAGGAGGATATGGCAAACTACTCCAGTATCTTTGCCAAGAAAACCCCAAATGGGATCATGGAAAATAAGACATTATTGAAAAAGGACTGAATTAGCAACATGTCCCAGGAAATGTGCTAAGTGCTGGGGATTCTAAGAAAGAAAAAGACAATCATTGTTCTCAGAGAGCTCATACTCAATCAGAGACCACACCAAGCAAACAACTATATACAAACAAGCTATGGGCAGTCTAACCTGGAGATAATAAACAGAAAGAAGGTACTAGGATAAAGGAAGTTCATGAAAGACTTCCTGTAGAAGGTAGGAATTTAGCTGGGATTGAAGGAATCCAGAGAAGCCAGGAGGCAGAGGCAAGAAAGACAAGTATTAGAGGCAGGAGGGACTGGCAGGAGATGGAGAGTCTTTTCTTTGATGAACCAGGAAGCCAGTGTCACTAGAACAGGGAGTACATGGGGGAGTCATTTTGTTGTTGTGGCAGTACATCCTTTGTTTCGAAGAGGACCAATTAAATCACAGGGTGAAATTGTGACTTGTGTGTGATTTAAGTGAGACAGAGCTACACAAAGTCATCAACCTCGCTCAGTTTCAGAGTTAATGAAGTCCAGAGGCAAGACAAAACTCAGGACTACTGGCGATAGCCATCATGAGGGAATATAAGGTGTAAGACGATTGGATAGTCAGCAGGTAACTCATAAATATATTTACTCTCTCTCCCAGCTTCATTTCCTCCATAAATCTGATGAACATGTTTCTATACATTCAGTTATGTTGCTAATAAAAGATCTTCAAGTGGGAAAAATTATATACAGAGCACTATGGCATGGTACTAGAGAATTTTTTCATCTATCAAGTTGTGTCAACCAACACATTTTCAGTAAGGTTGTTCATTTGGGATGGAAATGTCTATTAATGTCTATGTGTCTATAAATTCAGTTTTATACTATTATCCCAGACACATTTCTCCATTTCAAAGAAAAAAATTCCAAGTGCCTGAGTACCTCTTCAATAAATCTTTGAACTCACTGATTTGGGGAGACATCAACATTATCATCAACATCACCATCACAGCTAACATTTATAAAGTAATTACTCTGTTCCAAACACTGTCCTCAGGGCTTTAAAAATATTATCTTATTTAATCCACACAACAAATCTGGGGGATAGTTGTTATTATTTTTTCCAGTTTTACAGTTGAGGAAACTAAGGCAAATAGAGGTTAAATAACTTGCCCAAAGTCATGTAGCTAGTAAATGTCTGAAGCTGAATTTCAATTCAGGTTTTCCTGACTCCGAGCCTAGCACTCTGTGCAGTCTGGGACCACTTAGTTGTACTGTGCCACATAGCTGGACTTCTTCCACTAAGTCATAGCACTCCATCTATACTTTTGATTAGTGCAACTCTTATTCATGGACTCATAATTCTCTGAATAAATCCCACTCTCTAGAACCTTGGAGGCCTTTATCTACATGTTTTAATAATAATAATTATAGGGAAAAGCTAGGTGACTCAGTGTATTGAGAGTCAGGCCCAGAGATGGGAGGTCCTGGGTTCAAATCTGGCCTCAGACACTTCCTAGCTGTGTGACCTTGGACAAGTCACTTAACCCCCATTGCCAAGCCCTTACCACTCTTCTGCCTTGGAACCAATACATAGTATTGATTCCAAGATGGAAGGTAAGGGTTTTAAATAATAATTATTACTATTACTATTACTATTATTATATAGACAGTATGGCATTGTGGATATATTGCTTGACTTGGAATAAAATAGATGTAAGTTCAAATTTTTTCCTTGATGCATACCAGCTGTGTGACCCTGGTCCAGTGCCTCAGTCAACTAACTACCTGTGAGTTACATGCTAAATCAGAGAAAGGCCTTCATCTTCAGTAGAGGGAGCTTTCACATTGGGAGGAAGTCACAGATCTTTCCATATTCCTATATTTTTAAAAAGGACTATTATCTGATATTTAAATAACACATTATTACCATAAAACACCTTGTATCTATTATTTAATTAGCTTATTACAGAGAGAAAGATTTAGGGCTAAACTTATAGTTTCAATGTTATGGGAACTCTCAATAAGGAAGCTCATTCATCTAATGCAGTCATCACCAGTACCGTGATGTACTTAGAGTTACCTGTGTGGCATGCCAAAGATCAAAAAGCCAGTACATGTCTGAGGCAGAACTTGAAACCACATCTTGCTAACTCCAAATCTAAACTAGAATAAGGAAGACAGAGTTGGGATTATCAACCCCATTTAGCATAAAGAAGAAACAGGAAATTGGAGGAAATAAATTCAAACATTAGATTAAAAGATCCTGAAGGGCAGGGACTCTCTTTTGTCTTTCTTTGTAACCCCAAATGCTTACTTCAGTGCCTAGCACATAGTAATCACTTTATAGAAGTTTAAGGACTGATTGCACCACTGATATGGCCAATCTAAGGCAGGAGTTCAGGTCTTTTAACTCAAAATGCAATATACTTTCCAATACACTGTCCACTTGAAATCAAAATATATAGGATAGCCCTGATCTAGTGATTCTGTCAAGGGAGATCAGTTCAATGGATTAAGAGCTGGGTTTAGGGACAGGAGGTCCTAGTTTCCAATCTGGCCTTAGCACCTCCTGGCTGTGTGACCCAGGGCAAGTCACTTAACCCCCATTGCTTATCCCTTAGCTCCTTGGAACCACTACACAGTATTGATTCTAAGATGGAAGGTAAGAGTTTTTTTTTTAATTAAGATCAGGTTAGTTTAGTATGGCTTATTATTATTAGTTATCCCAATGTATGAAGTACTTTTAAAAATTCAAAGTACATTTTTAAATGTCATCTCATTTGATCATGACAGTAGCTCTCTGAAGTAGGAAAAGAAAATATGAATCAGAATTTCAGAACTAGAAGTGAGATCACTGAGATAGATTCCTGTTCCCATTTCTGAACTGTCCCATCAGCTCTCATGGACCAATCTTCAGCAGAGCTGTGCTTTAGATACTCATGGGAGCAGGCAATTGAGGGCACCCTGGCTGGGGTGGGCAGAGCAGCAGCAAAGACCCAGCTGAGACGCAAGAAAGGAGTGTTTTAAGAGGGAGACCTCGATGTCATGGAGAGAATGAGGAAATGAGTAAAGAGCACTAGACTTGATTATTAAGGAATCATTAATGACTCCACTCCCAAAAGTGCTAGTTTTAAAAGACATGGTCTATCAAAAGTCGTCCTCTCACCTTTTTTTTAAAACCCTTTTCTTCCATCTTAGAATCAATATTAAGCAATAGTTCCAAGGCTAAAGAGTGACAAGGGCTAGGCAATTAGGGTTACTTGCCTTGCCAAAGGTCACACAGCTGGGAAGTAGCTGAGGCCAGATTTGAACCCAGGACCTCCCATTTCTAGGTCTGGCACTCTATCCACTGAGCCACTCCACTGCCCTCATTTTCTTTCATTATTATGTGTCATTCCTTTTCTACATATTTTATCCTATCTGCCAGAGAAATGAGTTTTGTACTACATTTGCAGTTTATATATTTTTACCTTCACTGCTTTCTCTTTTTGAAAACTATTAAACACTTAGGTTTATTTTTTTTCAATAACACAGCTCATATTTATGTAGCTCTTTAAGATTTTCATTGTGCTATTAAATCACCTCTAATCTCACCACAATGCTGGTAACCCAAGCCTTGGATTGATAACATCTCCCTTGGTCTCTTCTCTGTTTGGAGGGCAGAGTAGTAAATTTCTCCCAATGACTTCCTTTATAGAGGAAAGAAACAAGACTTCCTGGCTCACTCTACTCTGTATCTGTCACTTTGCCTTGACTCACCTCCATGAAGCAAGCTACCCCCTCACTAAGCATCCCCTGGTCTTCCTCTCCCTTCCCTCTTATTTTTCTACCTCCTTTTGTGTGTCTCTTCTTTGGTGGTAAGCTCCTTGAGAGCAGGGACTATCTTTATTAATTGTATCTTCAGTGCCTGCCACAATGACTGGTACTTGGTAGGTGCCTAATAAATATTTGTTGGAATAGATTGGGTTAAATCAGTACCTAGGACATGGGCTCAGAAGAAAGCATAAAGACTCACAACACCAGGCAAGAGAGGTTCTGCTCAACAGAATAAGACCATGAATGAACTCCTCAGGGGTTCCAAGGTGTAGCTCTGCAAGTAGCTTCCCAATAAAGCTACAAGGAAGTTAGACTCATGAACCAAGAGTACCCTAACTATGGAAGATTTCACAGCCACTCCTGGCATGTCCACTTCAGGATGGGAAAGAGCTTCCTTATAGATATAAGGCATGGCCCTTGTGCTGAATACAAAACTATCAGAAGAGTTTTTTTCATTTAAAAAATATTCAGTAAAGTATTTTTTAATGAATGAAAAGTTCAGAGAGAGAACTGGGTCTGGAGTTAGAAAAACCTGAATTCAAATATAGCCTCAGATACTTCCTAACTATACTACCCTTAGCAAGTCACTTAATCTCTGCCTGCCTCAGTTTCCTCATACATAAAATAGGGGTGAGGATTGATATGAGGATCAAATAAAATAACAATTGTAAGATACTGATCACAGTACCTGGCATATATAGAAGATACTATATAAATGTTAGCTATTATTAGTTGTTACTATTACTAAATAATAGCACTAATGACTATTAGTAGTATTACCATTAGTATTTTAATATAATAATTAATAATATTAAAAGGTACTGTAATGCAGGATTTAGCATTACAGTACAAATCAGTTAGAATGAAATTTCAATGTAAAACAGATAATTTATTGGTAAAAATCTGCTTTTTAAAAATGAAAATGAAAAGTTCTAGATATTCATTGAAACCATAGTTGAAATGAAAAATCCTCCCAGACTAGCCTCTAGTCCATCACTTCATAAATACAAAGCCTAACGGTAAAACAGAAAGAGAAACTGATCCCCAAACTACACCAACTAAGCCATAAAGTTTGTTCCTATTTTATACTCATTCTTCTCTTTTGAAGTTGTGAATGATGAAACAAATAAAACTCACATGGCCTCAGAGGTTCCTTTTCAATGCATTAAATTTTAAATCCATTTTCAAAAATGCAGTACACATTCCCTGATAGCATGATATTTTATCAGATCTACTAAGAACATTACTTACCCAGCATCTTCCTGGAAGCCTTCTAGTTCATCTCGTTGCTCAGCTAAAGTTGATTCCAAATCCAAATATGTACCATTGTGAGAGAGTTGCAGTGTACAGTCATCAAGCTGTAAAAGAAAACATCAAATGAGGTTTCTGCTTTGATAAAATCTACGGGGGGGGGGGGGAAGGGAGAGCAACTCCATCTTCTAAAAAATCTCATTATGTTCAATTTAAAGTTGTATTATTTTGTATTCTTTAAAGTTTTATCATTTAAAGTTGTATCATTTGTAGTTGTAATACTTGGATTAAAACCAAACTCTACTACTAAAACATATGGAATAAAAATGCTCTAAAATAATAATATTGGATGTTATCTAATAATTCAGATTTGCAAAGTATTGTACCAATACTATTTCATATGGAACATGGAAGGTCAAATGAAGGGAGTTTTTTCACAAATAAACTGTAAGCAAGTCATTAGCATTCTCTCGAAGTGAAATTAACACTTACAGAAAAATAGTCTGTAAGGGCTTTTGATACCAAGCTGCCCTGAGTCTCTGGAACCCTTGACCTAGAGCAACATGCATAAGCTAATAATGCTTTTTATTTCATGCATAAAGATTCAGTGTAAAAAAATAAATAAACAAAGATTTTCAGAGCTTCGATGTAATTAGAAAATACCTTACCTAAAGTTATTGAGCAAGCAAACATTGAATCCAAAACTGAAATCTATGGATTTATCTTCTGACTAATGAAATCTCTACTTTGCCACTCTATTCTGTGTTATGAGAGACCATGAAATAACAAACAATCCTTGCCCTTAAGAAATTTATAGCCTAATTGGGAAAGTAGATGTATCCATTTAAAAAAAGGCAATAAATTATAAGCACCAAATAAATTGGTATAGACCAGTGATGGGCAAACTACAGCTCACGGGCCAGATGTTGCCCCCTGAAATGTTCTGTCGAGCCTCTGGACATTATTCCTAATCTGACGAATACAATGAGTAGGATACAATACAATGAAACTTCAAAAGAGTTGCCTTAGAAACAGACTGACAGATGAACATTTCCTTTCCTTTGGCCCCCTCTTTAAAAAGTTTGCCCATCACTGGTATAAACAATCAAAATATACACAATGCAAAACTGCCATATTGAAATGAGTAATATTTTAGAATTGCGATCTTTAGTTACAGTCTATGATTCTATTTTTCGCCACCATTCTCAATAGAGTTTGATTTAGGAAGCTCATTCTCTTTTTCTACTTTTTTAAAATTACATGTAGAAAAGTTTTTAACAATTGTTATCTGACATTTTGCTATCCAGATTCTTTCCCTCCCTCCCTTCCATCCTCTCTCTCCCCAAAACAGTAAATAGTCCAATATAGGTTACACCAGCACTGTCATACAATACATATTTCCATATTCTTCATGTCATTGAAGAAGATACATATCATACATGCAAGAAAAAATTCATGAAGGAAATAAAGTGAAAATATGTTTTGGTATGCATTCAGACTCCAACAGTTCTTTGCAAGGCTGTGGGTGGCATTTTTTATCATGGGTCCCCTAGAATTATCTTGAAACCTTGCATTACTGATAAAAGTTTAGTCCTTCACAGTTGATCATCTTACAATATTTCTATTACCATATATAGTGTTCACTTCATCCTACTCACTTTGCATCACTTCATATGTCTTTTCAGGTTTTTCTGAACTCATTCTGTTCATCATTTCTTATGTCACAATAATATTTCATTACAATAATATGCCACAGCTTGAGCAGCCATTCCCCAGTTGATGACCTCCACTCAGTTTCTAATTCTTCGTCACTATGAAAAAGGAAGGGAACCCATTCTTGCCTTTGCATTCTGCATACCATACTAACATAATCATGGAAACAACACTGGTTTCTGAGAGTGATAGAAATAGATAGGGTTTGGTCAAGAAAGAGCTAGGCAGACAGTGGATGGTCAGGCCCTCTGGAGGAAGAGAAATAGTTAGCATTTCCTGTATGAACCCTTTCCTGAGTCTCCCCACCCAGTTTCTAATGCTCTATCTTATTTTAAAATCTTTGTACTATTTGTCTATCTCTGTTATATGCCCTGGACACTAAGTAGAATGCAGGCTTCTTGAGAGCAGAGGCTTTCATTTCTGTCAGTAACTAGTACAGTATCTTATACATCCTGACTGCACTTAATAAAGGTGTACTGAATTGTTGCATTTTTGTTAGATCATAGCTATAAACAATAAAAAGAATGTTAGACAACAGGTAGACAACTGTTTATCAGGTAGGCAATGATAGACCTCTGGAAATCTGAAGAGATGGACCTCCTAATATGTGTGAAAAGTACCATGTCAGAGAAATCTGGCAGCAGGTAATTATGCAAAAGTCTAGGTAGCTAGACTATGTCAAGAAGACTAGGGAGAGCAAAACAGGAAATCTAGCCTCACAGGAGTTGGACTAGTGGGCAAAGAATCAAGGCAGAGACAAAAAACAAAGACATTATTAGAACTGGGATAGAAAGAAATGGTCACAAAGAACAAAGCAAAAGGCTAAGCTACTGAGAACAAAAACAAAAACAAAAAAAAAGGGCAAGGAAAAACCAGCAATAAGGTAGGCAATCATGAGTGGTCAAGTTATAAAATGAAGAATCTTTTTGACTTCCCTGCCATGGGAGACCTGCAATTAAGGATGAAGTGACCCCCAACTAGGGAGATCAGAGGGATTCAGTGGCACCAATTAGTAAAAATCTAGACTCTTCTTAATCATCAGTCTTCAGAAGTCAAGATAAATAACTGCATTGGTCAAAGTTTTTCAAAGTTGTTTAATTTTACATTATTGTATTATATAAATTGTCCTACAAGTTGTTCACTTCACTCTGCATCAATTTATGTAAATCTTCTCAGATTTCTCTAAATCTATGCTTTCTTCAATTTTTATAAGAAAATTATAGTCCATTATACATATAACCATAATTTATTCAGTCATTTCTCAACTGCTGTACTTCTTTCTTATTCCAGATTGTTAATGATTCTTAGATCTTCTGTAGTCAAAAAACAACAAGCCCAATTTATTTGCCTTTCTAATTTTAAATTGTTTCCAGATGTGCCATTTTAGGAATTATTAACAATTAAATAATCCAATCTCAGCATGTCAGGCAACCATTTATCAGGTAGATATTGTGTTATAGCAGAAAGAGCACATGATTTGGAGTTAGAGGATATGGGTTTTCATCTTGGTTCTTTCACTTAACACCTTTGTGACCTCAGTCAGTGGAGGCAACACCCATCCTTCAATTGGTTGTTCAATCACAAACTCTGGGGTTAACTTGGTTCAAAGCTCCTTCTGATGCCTATATAATACTTATGTTACATTAGGTAAACCATCAGCCTCTCTGGATTTCAGTTTTCTCATCTATAGAATGAAGAGGTTAGATTAGATAATCTTTGAGGTTTCATTTAGTACTATATCTATAATCCTGTAAGTTCCATGTTCTTTGAGGGGAAAGACTTGGTACCATAAAAAAAAGATAACATAAAAACACCAATCTCAAAAAAGTCAGTTGTTAAATTAATTATAGCTATCCAAGAAAATGCTACCAGAAATAGAGAGATTCAGAAATGAATTCTTCCAAATCTTCAAAGAATAATCCCTCTATTATTACGTAGGTTCTCTAAATATTAAAATAAAGTGAGGCAGGAGTGATTTTCTAATCCAAACCTGGAAAAAATAGAAAAAATTAAAAAAGAAATGTACAGATCACCCTCACAATTGAAAATATTAATTTGTTCCAACACAATTTATATATTAGGAAACCCTTTGAGTATCACTCAAATTTAGTTTGCTTCTGGGTGATTTCTTTTCAGGAAACACCTTGAATGCAGAAAATAGATCACTTCATAGTAACTCATAGTAACTGACATCCACTTCCATAAGCAAACTTTAGGTTTTTGTTGAGGTGTAATGCCATATTTATTGTTTATCTTCTGGTACAGTAGACCCATGAACATAAAATGGCACTTTCCACCATGACTGAGGGAGGCCTCTAATTTAGGCCTGGTAACTTGTAAGATACTGTGTCAGAGCTCCAGGAACCATGGTAGTGTCTGAGCAGTGGCCCAAAGTCTGAGGTGCTGTTTATATTTATTATAGCATTTATGTATTCTTAAACATTTAACACATATAAAACTGCTACCATTTTTATTAGGTTCCTATATTCTTTTCAAAGCATCTCTGACAAAGTTTCTTAGTGTTATACCTATCACCCATGTCCTTCATTAGATCTATGGTTTTTATTGTGTAATTTTGCATAGAGTGGTTGGGAATACATATCTCATGTTATAGCAGAACTGACTCTACGTGATACTAAAGGTAACAGAGAGCCACTAGAATATATTAAAGAGGGGTAAAGGGGTTGAGGGAAGGGGCATAGTCAGAGTCAGACATGTGCAAAAAGATTAATTCAAGAGCTGAATGGCCTGGAGTGGGGAGAGATGTGAGACAGAAAAACAAACCAGCAGGCTTTCCCAACAATCTAAGCATGAGGTGATAAGGGCTGGGACCAGTGTGGTAGCAGTAGCAGAGAAGAAAGGGGGGGGGCATATACAAGAGATGCAATTATAAGGGGGAAAAAATTAGGTCTTCACATTTCTAAGAATATCTGTTTGAAAGCAAAAGCTGATGAAGAATCAGCGATAGAATGAGAAAAGGCTCTTAACACTCCCTTTATGGAGTTACAAGTATTCATCACTGATTTGTATTTATAACTGCATGGCCACTCTCTATTAAAGGGGTCAAAGTGGATCATTAAACAACCTACATTCCTCTGTGGAAGGACACATCCTCCTCTTTACCAACAGGGATACAAGATTATTCTGGGATGTTTTTTACACTGCTTTTGATGGACAGAACACTTAAAAAGAATCAACAGAAGCAGGCTTAATAAATACAAGAGAAAGGATGATATCTCAGCTCCTGGATAATTTACACTCTTCTCTTTGTGCCTTAATCCAGTGAGGTGGAAGGTTACTGGGGACTATTTAATGACTAGTAAGGTTTTGTCTGCAGATCCCATGTAAGATAAAGTGATCCTTTGTGCCTTCAATTAAATATATGAATAACTCTGGCCTTTATCTGTATGAAAGAAGTTGAGACAAATAAATGCTAGTGTTACTCTTAAAATCAGATTTAGTTAACAGTATGGTTAATACTGCTCTTCAGAAGTTTAAAAGAAAAAGAAATCCTGACAATTCAAAATATACTATGAAACTAGCCCAATGCCCATAACTTCTGCTATCTACAGGAAATTTTCTTAATGAGAAAAATCCATTCTACAGACACACTGTCTCTATCAGAATCACATTTCTGAGACCCCCAGAGTGGCCGCTCTCCCTTCCCTCTAAAGCTAGAGGTACTGTATACCCAGTAACATGTAGGCTACATATCTGAGGATATGTACTTCTAGGTGAGCCATATGGACTGGGAGCACAGCCTTCCCCATCAGTCCTAGACAAGGCCTTGCCCCTGTTTTGGGTCATTGCATTATTCTACTAAGCCACCATAGCCACTACAGTAATATCTAGTGCCAAAGGATGGTTTTGTTAGAAGGCTACTTATACTCTAAAGCTATATTCATCATGGCATCAATATACACAAGTTGGTATGTACTGTCATCTGCATCTTTTAAGACAAAAAAAAACTATTCCCCATGCTGATTCTTAATTTTGTGAAATCTAGAGTGGGCATTTCAAGAATAGAATTAACTGTCTGATTTGACAATAGAAATAATAATGAGTTTATATTTATCCAACATTGTGCAGTCATAATATACTTTATATATACTATCTTATCTGGTCCTTGTAATAATTCTCTCAAAAAGTCAGTTTAACTACTATTATCCCCATTTTTTCAGAAAAGGAAATTGAAGCAGAGAGGCTTCTTGCCCTAGGTGACAAAGCCTGGAAGTAGCGGAGCTTGGAATCAAAATGAGGTTTTCATTCTAAATCTAATGCACATTACTGCCATTTCAATTAAATGCTTTTGTCTGGTTGAAAAAAACTAGTATCCAATCATGTAATTAAAAGAAAAACCCAGACTAGATTTTTCTTAGTTTTTCTAAAAGGTTAAAGGAAAAGGTATCTTGATGAGAAAGAATTAAACAGATTTTATGTCCATTTTGAATTTTATTTTCCAAAGAATCCCTTATACATAACAGCAAACCTAAATTCCAGAAACTGTATTATTTATGTAGTGACTATCATCATCCCAGCTCCAGGACTGACCAATATATTCTCAACTCCAGCTAAAGTTACTAGTCTAGGTTTACCAGAAACATTAACCAATATCAATGGACTTGAGCCAGAGCTCTGATTTCCTAAAGTCAAGCCAAATTTTAAAAACAAACTCTGAGGCAATAATGATAGGACTTTGATGAGTATAAAAGGGCCTTGAAAAGAATGGACAAAAGCTCATTTCTCTTAAACAAAGACTTTTGGTAGACCTAGCCTGGCTCCAAAATGATGTTTATCACAGGGTTCTTGAGCTCCACTGGGCCTTGTCTTGATTTTTTTTCAATTGGTCAATTCTAAAAAAGCTTGGGCTCCATTTTGCTTAAATGATGCTTCTGTTGCTATGCAACTGTGAATCCTGCAGCTTTCTGAAACATTGCAGTTCCTTTAAAAACATAGAAAACACTCAGTTTCAAGAGGGCTAGCAGAACAAGCAAAGAAAGTTTTCTCTTAAGCACAGCTACCTAAAAACAATATCAAACCTCCCTTTTACATTTCTTACCAAATATGGCAATAGCTATTTTGGTTTTTAATGTCTTTAGTCTTTCAAAATGGGAGGGGGGAAAGGGAATAAAAAGCAACCCTCAACAAATCAAAAAGAAGAATAGACAAGAACACCACTGTTTCTTCTTCTCATTACAGGTGAAACACATATACTTATCCTAAATATAGGCATGTCTCTAACTTACAAACAGTTGGTTTATAAGGGGTCTCAAATACATAAACAGGTGACATGGAAATGATTGTCCACAGCTCTTGAACCCTTAGAGCAGGGATATGCAATGTATGGCTCTCGAGCCATATCTGGCTCTTTTGAGGGCCAGATATGGCTCTTTCTGCAGGAGCCATAAAGTCAATTTTTTTCAGGCGCTGTTACAGGAGCAGCACTGTGAGCACTATACGACTCTCACAAAATTACATTTTAAGAAATGTGGTGTTTATGGCTCTCACGGCCAAAAAGGTTTCCGACCCCTGCCTTAGAGGTAACTGCCCTTCATTCCTTAATTCACAACATCTGAGTGGTAATAACCTCAAGTGTAAACACAAACCACTTGAGAGAACAAACAAGTTATTGGTATCCAGGGATATGTACCCTCTCTGTGTCTCCCTTTGCCCCAGGTTGTTAGGGAGATGTGTTCTCAAAATCCTGAGCTGAAAACTGGAAACTATTTTCCCAAAAATAATATTAATAATAAACTATTAGTAGAAAATAAATGAAATAGAAGGAGTTGGAATAGTAAAAGTAGTCATAGATATGACAGAGAGGTCAGTTAGAGCTGATGGCTCCCTTGAAGATGTTAGAAGTAAGCAATGTAAGTCTCCAGAACATTACGTGGACCTGTGAAGCTAAGAATATGGACAAAGTCACAGATGGACAGGGATGACTAAGTGGCTATCTGTATCACTGCAGGGAACTTCCAAAGTTATTAAATCATAGATCCATATGAATAATAATGAACTTCAAAGTCCTCTGTCTTTCATGGACTGATTAATGAAAAAATCTCCATTCTACAAATATGAAAGACCCTGGAGAGTTCAACCAATAAACTGTACATGTACTGGACCATCATCACAGATTAAACTGGTATTCATAATTGCCTAGAAATAACATTTATCTATAAGAAAAATAAATAGTAGTTGATTTGAAAAATTTTCCAAGATACATAGAACAAAAAAAACTTTCAATATAAAGAAATGTAGGTAAGTAATAAAAATCATATGAGAAAGAATAACATGTATTATCCCTGTTAAACTGTCTACCACTCAAATTGTAACTGTGAATGATTTCAGTGAGTTTAAAGAAGATAAGCTTCCATCCTAATAACTTTATTGAACAAAAAAGCAGTTGAATGACTTCACTGGGGTCATACTAGCATCATCCCAAATAAGTAAAGAATCTAACTTTTGATAACTGTTGATAATTAATGCATTTCTCTTTCCAATATATGGAAATATTCCAATCTCTTTCCATCATATCTGTCTTACTATGGTTCCCACAATAATTTTCTGAAATTAATGACTTATAGGAAAACTATTTGCAGTTAAGCTAGCAGGTAACAGTCTAATATCAGTAATTTATAAGTAAATGCTACATATCTGTTAGAATAATATTCAGTACACAGAGAGGAATAAAAGGATAGGAATAAGCAATTTTTGAGGAAATCAAATTACAAAGGAAAAGTTATTCAAATTCACTAATTGGAGAAATATAAAACAATTTATTCTTGAAATACTATTTATACCCATCCAATTGAAAAAATAACTAAAAATGAAAAAGTTCAATGTCAATGCACTGTTGAAAAGTCAAAGATATTCAAAATTTACAGCAGATTGCATCAAAATCTTGAAATACAATTTGTAATAAACTTTATAAACACACAGAAAAATTTAGATGAAGATAACTAAACAAATGTTTTTATTGTTATTTTGTTCAAAGGAATTTTACCTAAATGATAATTAAAACTTAACTCCATATATTGTTTATCAATATCTGTTGAATGTTTTGCTTAAAAATTTTAATGAATTTGAACATCAGTATCCAAAAATGAATTAGAGTAGTTTCTTTATTTCCTATATCTCAGAAGAATAAGAGATTGCACAAATACATGATATTAGTCTTTTTTGTCAGAAAATGATGCTTATATACAGAAATTAGAGCTTGGAACTCATATATGTGTGCTTCTTTCAGATTTACAAAATACTTTCTTATGTGCTCAAAGGATACTTTTCTCTTTCTCTACCACTGACCCATGTCTACATTTATGAAAAAGTTTATTTTTAAATGGTACTGTTTCATCCATTTAAATGTGAAAGGGAACATATTTGAATAAAATACTAGAAAATCATGTTTCGCAGAATTTTTCTTTTTTTTCTAAATGCTTTCATTTAAATCTTTCCTTCTCCTACCTACCCTCACTAAAATATTGACTAACCACTGGATAAATCTGAGATGAAGTAATAGGTCTTGATCAGAATGTTCAAAATTTTGAGGTTCATTTTGCCAGAGGTAAACTAAATATCAGCATTTCCTTAGCATAGGTAAGTATGTTTTATTTACTCTGGTTTTTTTGCCTTCTGATTTCATTTGTAGAAAGAATATCAATATGATATGCTTCATCTTTTATTTATTTAAGATTTATAACCTACTTACTTCTGTAAAGAGTTAAGGCAGATAAAAAATATAGTTCAAGGTAAGACATTTAAAGATTAAAATAATAAAACAGTTGATCTGAAGGAATAAAGTAGAAGTATAAACCTGGCACTAAAGAGAAAGAGATTACTACTAAATATGACAAAATTTCCTAGTAGCTAAGGCAAAAGGAGGAAGAGAAATATTGAGCTACATTCATTTTCTGATAAAAGTAGAATATTCAAATGCAAAATCAGGGACAATTTTTCCCTGAAACTAAACTAAAATTTGAATTTAACCATAAATGCTTTCACAGAGAATACTGAAGATATCTCATACATTGCTGCACAATCAAGTTTTATAAAAGAAAGTGTTTTAAGTTGAAGAGTTCTGTGATAAGCCCCTAGAAATAGCCTAAACACCAACAATGCATGTCAGACCTAAGAGCTCTCAAGGAACAATCAATCCCTTTATTTTACAGATTCAAAATCTGAGGCTCAGAGAGAAAAGGTATCCATGTTTATGCAGATACTATTGGCAAAAATGAAACTACAAAGCAGTACTAATGCCACTATAACAAGAGAATTTTTAAACACTGGACACACTAATTCAAAAAAAATGTATCATATATCTACTATAGCAACTGTGTTAGGTGCTGAAAATATGGAGACACAAAGCTAAAAAGTTTTCAAAATTAGCCTTAGCCACAGGCTATGTATGATTTTGCTATCTTATGACACTGCCTCTGCCCACAAGGAGGGAGGAAGGAACGAAGGAAGGAACGAAGGAAGGAACGAAGGAAGGAATGAAGGAAGGAACAATTTGTAAAAGCACCTACTATGTGCCACTTTGCTAAGACCTTTATAAATATTACCTCATTTGATCCTCAAAACAACTGTAGGGATAAGTGCTATTGTTATTATTTCTTCAACTACAAATAATTGAGGAAACTGAGGTTAAGTGACTCAAAGTCACACAGTTTGTAGATATGTAAAGCTTTATTTGAATTCAAATCTTCCTGTCTTTGGGCCCATAGCTCTCTCTAACATATTACCTAGCTACCTAGTTTGCTTCACTCACTTTGAATCACAACTCATTCAAGATATTTCTTTAAGAGTTTGAATATTATAGATTCCACACCCTTTGGCTTCTGATAGTCCAACTTAATGCATAAGTATTGTTGAACTGTTTCAGTCATATCCAACTCTCTGTGACCCTTTTTGGGGGTTTTCTTGGCAAAGATAATAGAATCGTTTGCCATTTTCTTCTCAAGTGCATTTTAGAGGTGTGGAAACTGAGGCAAACAGGGTTAAGTGACTTGCCCAGGATCACACAGCTACTAAGTATCTGAGGCCACATCTGAACTCGGATCTTCCTTACTTCTGGCTTGGTGTACCACCTAGCTCCCCCAATGCAAAACCTGATCTTGGCAAATCTAGGATGAATGGATAATTTCCCAATTAGTGAATTCCTGTATGACAACCAGAGGTCACTTAAACTCCTTTGGCTTCTGTTTCCTCATCTGTAGAAGGAGAGGGTTCACCTAGATGATATCTACGGTTCCTCCTAGCACTAGATCTTTGACATGTAATACTAAGAGGACAATTAAATTTGAACTATAAATACAGCTGGACCACAGTCATCTGTAAAATGAGAGGGCTGGGCTTGGGCTGGGCTAGATGACTGCTAAAATCATTTCCATCTCTAAAATCCTATGATGCTAAGATTCCATAAAAGTAGGACAAACTAGTACATACATGTATTGGGTCATAAAGACCAATGAAATAAGGCTTGAAAAGGTAGGAGAATTATGATCAAAGGGAGGCATAGTTATGAAAGGGATACTGTGTCTGTCCTATCTTTTCATTCTTATTCAAACAGGGGACCAACAAACCAGAGGAACAAAGTTATATTCAACATAAGTATGATTTTTATATTAATTTTTTAACATTCAAAAACATAACTAGTAATGTTGGTCAGTCATCCCAGAGGAAAAAGAAGCAGATTTATGAGCACAGTAGATTCCCCTCCACCCAAAAGAATATAAGAGCTTGTCCATTTCAGAATAGATGCATGAATCAACACATTGGCATCATGAATGGGAATTGGAAAGAAGCCAAAGAAAAAGGGACGAGATAAGTGGCATCCTTTTCAGAACTCATCACTCTAGTCAGAATGCTTCATCATATTCACAAAACTATATTAGTGGGTCAGATTAATCAGCAAATAGTAATGTAAGAATGGAGGGGGGATATTAATTTACAAATGCCACAGATAGAAGATTCCTATCAAGGAGAGTCATTTTGGACATTATGGGGGGGGGGGGGCAGGGAAAGCCCTAAATCATCATCCTCCATACAGGAAGGATTCACAATCACTGACAGATAAAAGGAATCCATCCCTGGAAGAAATGCATATCACAGTGACTGATCCTTCTTCAATAAAAAGATATAAATGAAGTTGTGAACAAATTTGGAATAAATCTGAATGTAATGATTGGGAGGCATAGAAAGTCAAGAATCTGAAGTCGATGTTGCCAACATTCCCATGAATATTTGGGAGGGTAAGACATATACAAGAACATCAAACTACAGGGAAAGCTTGACTTTGTTGGAGATGTAATTTGGTGTAGTGCAAAGAACAATGAAATAAATGGAAGTGAGGAGATTTATGTTTTGGTCCTGGCTCTTCCACAAACTTGTTGTGACCTGGAATAAATCACTTCATTTCCCTGAGCCTCAATAGGGGGGTTGTATTAGATCAACATTTCTGTGACCACAGTCTATGACTTCTTTTTTGCTTTGTTTTTGTAAAACACTTTATTACCTTTAAGTCTCCTTTTAAAAACTATATATTGTATCATATATATTTTATAAAATAATGAATAAAAAATTTATAAATAATAATTTTGTAAAATCATTATTCAGAGAGGTCCATAGGCTTTACCAAATTGTCAAATGGGTCCAACAACACAAAAAAGAGAAACAAATTATATAATTGGAACAATTGTGTGAAAAATCTCTAGAGACTGAAGTTTAGAGTAGGAAAGTGAAAAGCTTGGAGACACAAATGGTGTTTTGTTTTGTTTTAATCTTTTCTGCCTTTTGATGACTGAAACTATGAAAGACAAAGAAGGTTGCAGGAAGTGAGTATCTCTGTAGGAAAATGGTGCTGAAGAGATAGATTTGTTTTCTGTGGGTATTGCCACAGTCCTAGCAAAGAATAATGCCCTTCAGAGACTAAAAAGGAAGAATTTAATGGACTTGCACATCTGATCAGGAGGGTTTTACACCAGATTTTAAGGAAGAATAAGAAAACAAGAGACCTAGATAAAACTATAGAGCTGACTTTTATAAAGGATACTATATGATGTATAGTAAAAAGGAACATTATCAGAGAAGCAGTACCAAATAACTTGTTGTGAAGAGGAGGGAAAAAATAATATGAGATCTGTTGTCCAGAGGCCTCAATTCAAATGTTGGCATGGCTATTTACTACCTGCATAATCTTGGGCAAGTGATTTCACCTCCCAAGGCCTCGGTTTCCTCATCTATAAAACAAGACCATCTAACTAGATCTTTTTAGTGCTTTCCAACTATAAATCTATGATCCTTTGATCCAATAATATAGCAGGGTGTTTGTTAATCAGGGATAGAATTTAGAGCCTCAGAATTTTTTTGATCTATACACATAAAGAATGTCAGGTCACAAAGTACAAAATTAGGGTAATGAGAGTATTACAATATTGTAAAAACCAAGGGAGGAGATGTTAAGAAATGAGATTGGAGGGAAATTGTCAAAGGCTGCTGAGAGGTCAAAGAAAATGAGCTATAAAAAAGGCCACTGTGGCCTAAGGGAAAGAAATTTCATTATGGTAGCAGGGATGGAAAACAGATGACAAAGGACATAGGAGTTATTGGAGAATAAGCAAACAAAGGTGAAGAGTTGAAGGCATCTCAAGGACCATGTCATCCAGCATAAAACTGATTCATGGTCTTGAAGGTGAATTAATGGAATAACTGCTAGACTTTGAATTGGAATACCTGAGTTTGAAACACAATGAAGATGCTTACCACACAATCATGGATAAGTCATATAAAACATCAGCATCTCAATCTCTTCATCTCTAAAACAGAGTCAATACCTGCCCTAATTATGTCACATTACTAATAAGTAATTTCCAGCCTCTTAAAATGCTCTAAGAACAGGCTGCTTGCCCTTCTTGGGACCATTCCTGCCTAAAACATGCCCAGAACTGAATAAAATAATTTAGACATAGTGTGACCAAGTCAGAGTGCACCAGAACTACCACTTCCTATATTCTAGACACTGTGCCTCTTTTGATGCAGCCTACACCTAAAACAACATTAACTCTTTTGGTTTTCATGTCAGGATATAGACCACACGGGGCTTGCTTTCCACTGACCTTGAGGTCTTTTTCAGGAGAACATCTATTTAGCCCCACCTTACCTGTCTTGTACTAGTGAAGCATTTTTATTTTTTTTCACCAGGAGGAACTACGTATTTATCTCAATTAAATTTCATATTATTAGACCTAACCAAAATTTAAGTTTAAGAAGATCTTTGTTTCCTTCTCCTAAAAAAAGCAAAAAAATTACTCTACTTCTGGACTTCATGTAGTCTTCAAGTTAGATTAAATATACCATCTAATCATTTATCTAAATTGTTAATAAAAATGTTTAATACCACAGATCTACTCCTGAAGATGATCCATTAATGACCAAATTAATCTCTCACCATCCAACTAGTTGTGATTCCACCCAATGGAATTAGTATTACTAATGGAATACTATTATCTAGCCCATATTACTCTCTCTCTTCTATTAGAATAGCAGAGCTCTTTAACAAGGTTTGCCTGAAAATTCAGCAGTAGCTAGAGGATCAGAATTGTCAAATAAAGGATTGGTTAGTTGTTGTTTTGGCCCAGTACAAAAAGAAGGCAGAAGAGGTTCATGTTTAATGTCAAATAGAAAGGGGCTTTTAAATAAAGGGAGTTATTGACACGTCATGCCCATCTGAGACCACAATGACTCAGAGGACACAGTGCTATCCCCTAGGTCAGACTTTGAGAATTCCAAGAACAGAAAATGATGAGCAAACATTCATATAATATTGTTGTAAGATTGTAAAGGAACCTCCCCTACTCCAGGTTAAAAGTACCCAAAAAAACTTTGAGACACCACATTAAAAAGAAATACTTGCCAGCAAATTTGTATCAGTGCCCAAAATGCACCAGGCTGTCCAATTCAATTCAAATAACATTTTTTAAGTGAGCTACTCTAGCTGTCCAGTTTGGCCAGGACAGAAAATATATAAAAAAGAGCAATATGAAGTGATATTGAAAAGGCAAATTGGAGCCAGCCTTGGGAGGGGTTTAATGTTAGGCTAAAGATTTGTACTTTCTTCTTTTCATTAGAAAACCACTCTAAGTTTTTAATAGGGCAATCATGTAACAAGTTCAAGGCAGTGTCGGACATGGCATTCATGAAGGGTAACTGAGACACAGAGACTGGACTGTGTATGGAACACATAGCTGGTAATTGGAGGTCTTGAGTACACACGGGAATCAGATAGATACCTATACATAAAGTCCTGGAAGACTTGGGAGGAGCCATAGAATCTATACTAAGAGGAAGGAGAGGGAACACCTGAGTATAGATTATTAGGAATTAATGAGAAACAAAGAAGGAAACAGCCAGCCACATTGATTGTCTGAAAATCGTCACACCAAGATAATTTCTTACTAATGTTTATTATAACAAGAGCCCGAAGCTCTACAAAGAGGGTGAGCCATGACCACAGTCTCTCACTAAAGTGCTAGATATTTGCTAGTTGTCCTACCTTTGGATTAGAGTGATTTGAATGAGACTTTAAGGGGAACTTAAGGCTCTAGTATAAAAACATTGTTTAACTTATCAATCAACAAGAATTTATTGAAACCCTACTATGCCCCTGGGCACTCCGCTTGAGGGGGTATACACAGACAAACCTGCCCCTAAAGTCTAACCAGGGGAGACAATTGAATTGTGGTAGATCTTGAGTAGATAGCATACTATTTGGATAGCAGGAGGTATGACCGCCTAGTCTTTATATCATTGTCATCCTTCCTCCCCTCCATAGTCTGATTCCCCAAAGAAGTGTACAAGATGGAAGCCTAGGGTTCTAACAATAAGCAAAGCCCCCTCCCTGGACAAAAATTCCAGTTGTTGCTTTTTTCCTGGCTTCATCATCTTCTTGGATACTATGGTCCTTCTTTGAACTATCAAATACCATGCCACTATCTACCCAACTTTGGCTAGGATTCACCTACTCCTCTGCCCAGTCCTGATCCCAATCTGTATTCACCCTTCTTTGGAAAGTCTTACCCTGGTTCTCATCTGTTACAAAAGATACATAAGGCCAAATATCCATTCAAATTTTATCATCTCAACACCTTAATTCACCTGACTAGGTTTTTGTCCCAACCCATGAGCTAAAATCCCCTTCTCCAATACCTGCTAAGTGACATTCTTACTTCCTAACAATATCCATTCACAAAACCATATTGCCCAACTCCATCCAGATAGAGAGAGCCTCTAGGATGCAACTCAATATAATTTCATCAAAGGATCACAGAATCAAAACTAAAAGGGATTTGGGAAATTCCAGATCCAACCACATCATTTTATGATGAAGAAACTGAACTCAAAAATAAGTTATTTGACCAAAGCTCAATAAGTGTCAAAGAGAGTATTTGAACCTCAGTGTAGTATTGTCAAGTCCACACTATATTAATATGAATTTATACATTTCACCCCCCAATATAGTCTGTGATCCAATGACACTGGCCTCCTTGCTATTCCTCAAATAAAACACTCCATCTCCTGACTCCAGGCATTTTCATTGGCTGTCCCCCATACCGGGAAGGCTCTCCCTCCTCAACTCAGCCTCCTTACTTCCCTGGTTCCCTAAAGGCAAAAAGCTGAAATCCCACCTTATACAAGAAGCCTTTCCTAATCACCTTTTATTTTTAGTGCCTTCCTTTGGCTGATTGCTTTCCATCTACCCTATATTTGGCTTCTCTGTGTATAGTTCTTTGCATGTTTTCTCCCTCTCTGCTATTCAATTGTGAGTGCTTGAGAGGAAGGACTGACTGTTGCTGTTCTTTGTAGCTCCATTACTTACCACAATGCCTTGACCAAAGTAGGTGTTTAATAAATGTTACTGACTTACTGTTCTAGGGAAACTATGAGGCAAGAGAATTGCCTCAAAGGACCTGAGACCAGAACACCACAAATACTATCATTTTGTCATTATGCATTTTCTCAGACACTGAATACTAGTAGTACAATTACTATCAGGTATTGTTTTGGATTTAATATCCATTAAATAAATTAAGGAAAGTCTATCAAACACAACTGAAAAAGTTTGGGAAACACTACTCGAGAACAAGGGTGTCAAATTCACATTGCAAAATTACTCCTAATCTATTTGCTGGGTCATGTAAATCCTGATTATCTTCTGGAGAGGGATTATATATAAAGACAAAAATTCAAGAGTTCCTGCCTTCAAGGAGCTCACATTCAATCAAAAAGAAAACAAACAGAAATCCATACAAAGTTTACACAAGAGAGTCTGGTGGGGAGCCCCAGCAAAATCAATATCAGTTTCCAATTACCATTATACTTTATTTGGGGTTTCTTAATAATGGCAGATTAATAATTTCAATTTTTAGAAATTTGTTTAGTGTTTCAACCCCCAGGGGTCTCTCACTACCTCATCAAAGTCCCTTAAACCAGCCACTCTCAACTGATCATTGTAGCAAGTCTGGCTTTGTTTGCAGCAGCACAGAAAAAGTTGCTCTTCTAGTTTTAGATAAATAACCACAAATGGGTGGAGGCTAAAAATGGGGAAATTCTTCCACAGTTTTCTATTACAATATAGTCAGTCTACAATTCACAAAAGAATTGTACTCCAAAAGTCACTTTATAGTCAGCTCCATATTCAAAAAATAAGTTTCCTGTGGAAATAATGTTATAAATGCTAATTAGATTGCGAAGCTTGTCCACAACTGTCTATTTAACTCAGGATTTACCAGTACCAGTCTGAATTTTGTGTGCTTGGAATAATAAAGCCATGTTAATACAGACGCAATAAGGAGATGGAGTTTATTCCCCCTTTCCAGTTTGGGGGTCATCTTTAGCCAAAGTTACTCTTTTGCCACTCCTACATTTCTTTTGAAACCCTTCTCCAATCTCTTACCTAAAATTCTTTCAAACTTAAATCTACAATTCTATGGCCCTAGTGTATCTTTCCCTAGGGTCCTAGGACCCTCACAAGTAATCCTAGTCCCTAACTTGACTAACCCACAGAGGCCTGCCCTCCCTTCCCCCCAGAATATTTCCTATGCAAAAGTACTCACAGCCTCTTCCTTCTCAATTAAGATAAGCAAACTTTTCTCTCTAGGGGGCTAATACAATGCCTTCTGTTTAGCTCAGAAAGCCCTTATAGCCTGGCCCTTTCATACCTTTCCAGGCTTATTCCACTCTTTCCCATATACTCTTTGAACCAGTGACGCTGGCCTCCTTGCTATTCCTTGATTGATTTCTTGGCACCTAATGTTTTTACCAGCTGCTCCAGGCACCAAACATTCTCCCTCTTCATTTTCTTCTCCTTCCAGGCTTTCCTGGCTTCCTCCAAGTCCCAGCTAAAGTCTTACCTTCTGAAAGAAGTCTTTCTGGATTCGCCTTAATATTAATGCCCTCCTCTGTTCTTTATCTACAATTAATCCAGTATATATCTTGTGTTAACACAAGTATTTGTATGTTGTCCCACTCCCCCCTCCTTCAACAATTATGTGTTTGAGAACATGGACTGCCTTTTGCCTTTCACTATATTTATCCCCAGGATCTAGCCCAGTGCCTAGCACAGAGCAGACACTTAGTAAGTACTTGTTGACTGACTACCCTGCCCATAGGACTACTTAATAAATATTTGTCAAATGAATGAATATTCCCATTACCTCAGATTATCTACTTAAGATTTTAGAAGAAAAGCAACTAAATGATCCTCTTTCAGGTTAATGTGTGAATAATTGCTGGCCTAAATCCCTCTGGGGTAGAGCTTCTTAAACTGGGGTCATTGAACTTTTTATTTTAAATAACAGAACTGATTTCCTTCAAAATCTTATTTTATTTTATGCTTTCAAAACCATTATTTTGAGAATGCCTCCACAAGCTTCATCAGACTGCCACAGGGATTCAAGATACACAAATGGTTATGGGTCTCTGTTTTAGAGAAATAATCTCCTTGGAGAAAACTGCAAATGTTGTGGGATTGTTGTAAAGAAAGCCCACAAACATTATAGAAATATCAGCTATCATGGTTAATGTTTAAAAGAGGGTGTCGTCTCATCCAAATTTAGCTTTAATTGGTGGGATTAAGACAGTGAGTGAAAAAGTCAGATGATATTTAAGGAAGATATTTGGGAAGGGGCATGTAAAGGCAAGCTGACCCTACCTAGGGGCATACTCCTAGTGTCCGTGCCCCTGGGCTAGCCTTTGCATCATTCCTTTATCCACTTCTAAATCCAAAAATTCTCTTAAAATTCTTGAGTTTTTTGTTTCATTTTTTTTTTTTTGTTTTACAGCAGTTCCCTTGATGATTCTCTTAGCAACTGTGGGGCAGAGGAGGAAAAGGGTCAGCTTTCTATAGGTGTGGCCCATTTATAAATAAGAGACTACTTATTTTCTATAAATAGTATTCTCTACAAGGAAAACTAAATGTATTTTGCTACTATAATTTTTACATTTGCAAAGTAATGGGGGGTCCTCTGAAAATCCCCTCAAAATTATTCATGTACTATTCAAATGGCACAAGGGCATGCCAACTTAAAACTAGGAGTAGAAATCCTGTAACCATGGCAACGAGGTGCTTTAGAATGCTTCTCACTTTGCTCTATTTGTACTTCAACAGCAAAAAGATGATCCATTTTCATTCTATCACTTGGGGAATACCGGGTATTTTAAAGGATAAAAATCTGACCTCCATTTAAAAAAAATTTAATTTTAGTATATGTACTGCTAAAGCAAGCACTGAAAAAAAAATATTTAAAAGGATATTTTTTTACTTAGTAAATTTACTGATAGAAATCCACTAAGAAATTCTGGCCTGTGTTGATTATTTGTAAGATCCAGATAAGTTACCAGAAATCACTTTATCCATATCACTCCAAAAAGGCAGCTGAAAAACATGTTTAAATTTCATCTTTTGAAGGATCAGGCTCAGATTTATTTAAGAAGTTTCAGGAGTAGTAGCAGCATACACACACACACACACACACACACACACACACATTTTAGCATATAGTCATGTATCCTCAGAAGCATCTATACTCTCCTTTTTGAGTTTGCCACTTGATGAAAGAGGGCTGCTCAATATTCTGAAAATTTACGTATATATTTGTATATGTATACATGCTTGTCCATACATATTTTTCATAACTATACTTAGTAGAGACCCTAACATTAACAAAATTGTCCACTTATTTTTAAAATCTGTCTAAATGCAAGTTTCTTGTGGCTTCCAGGTTATTTGGTTTTAGGCAGAAGGCTAATCATTTCCAGCTGTTTTAATAGGAATGCTCTGGCCAAGAAAGACCTTGCCCTATCAGATGTCTCTAATGCATGAATATCCTTCGAGGCTGCCATGGACACTGAGATTACTCTTCCAACAAGATGCCCATAAAGTCACATGCCACAAATGCAACCTAGTTGGTATGTATGAAAGCCTGTTCCGGGCAAATGATTGCAGAATAGAATAGGTAATGATTAGCTCTTTATTATCAGTGTCTATTTTCCAGGGCATTCCGTTCACCCACACAGGCTGTCTATAGATATGATCACTTAAATTTATAGCCCATATTTGAGTTTCATCCAGTTTAGGGTTGGGTTGGGTTTACAAATCTGGATGCACATGAATGATTGTGTTGATGGAAGCATCTCCATGGACAAACTTGTCACTTCCTCAAGGCATCTGTCTCTATGCCTTGCAATTCAAATCCACAAATATTAAGCACTTAACTGTGTGACCAGAATGGTGTTAGGCTGCTCTCAAGGAACTCATCTAAATAAGGAGGTCATCAGACATTCGGGTCACTACCACCAATCCTGGCTAAGCAGGTCCAACATTAAACTGTAGAGACTATAGGGTAGAAGGTTCTTGGACAATGGTGATTTAATGAGTCATCTGAATAACTAGAACTGTCCAGGGTCCATCCAAGTCAATGCTACAAACATCTGACAATCCGGAAGAGTAAAATCTTCAAGACAAACTATCTGATCATCATGGAAGTAGAGGGTCAAACTATCAAGGGTTAGGACTTAGATGGAACTAGGAGTTCTAGAATTATTCTCTCTGGCTACTAAAGGAGGATTGGGAACTGGGTCTGTTATTTCATATAGAAGACTCTTGAAAACACCTCCTCTACCAATGCAAATTAGCACCCTCTCTTTTAGAGAGAAGAAAGGATGGGAGGGAAGGGAAGGAATGAAGGGAAGGAAGGAAGGGAGGAAGGAAGGGAGGAAGGGAGGGAGGAAGGAAGGGACAAAGGAAGGAAGGTGAGAAGGAAGGAGGGAGGGAAGGCAGAAGAGAAGGAAGATCAGAAGGAGGAAGGAAGAGAGGGAGGGAGGGGTGGAGGGAGGGAAGGTGGGAAAGAGGGATGAAGGGAGGAAGGAGGGAAGGAAGGAAGGATAGATGGGGAAAGGAGGGAGGGAGGAAAGGAAGGAAGGAAGGAAGGATGGGTGGATGGATGGATCTCATCTAAGGCTGGATTTGACTCCAGCCCCAGTCTATCCACTGTGCCACCTACCTGCCTAGAGCCTTGAGAGTTTTCATGATTAGCCCAGGGTCACACAGTCAGTATTTATGGGAGGTAGGATTTGAAACCAGGACTTCCTGACTCTGTGAACAGCTGTCTAACCACTAGCCACATTGCCCATTCTTCTGTGAGTCAGTCACTGCCAGAGAAGTGAAAATGATGCAATTCATACATTGTATGCTGTCTTCTTTCACTCTACATCCAACATTTTTAGGCCACCAAATAAAGGCAAAAAAAAAATTTTAAGTCAATAGAATCAGTAGTTTTTCATTGTTATAAAATTAATTCCCAAGTACAGAGTAGTTTTACCTCAGTTTGGCTATTATGAGCTACCCTTCCCTGGGATAAGCTGATCCCTGAGGGCCTCATCTTAGAGGAAAAAAAAAAGACTAGGCCCTGACACTTGCATTTCAGCCTTATATAAAGCCCAGGCTGCAGTAGCCACAGAACCTGATCCATTCCAATACAAAGCTGGTGAATTCAAAATCAGGCCTAGTGACGACAATATGCCATGGTATGGACGAGAATTAAGAAAACAATTAATTCCTTTACCAGCTATTTAGTGATTCCCAATCATATGGTCATGTAGGGGTAAAAAAAGATTGCTATATTTAGAGTCAAAAATCTGTTTTTTATGCCAAGTCTTCTATTTATTACCTACATGACCTCAAAGGGGGGGGTCACTTAACCTCTTAGGGCTTCAGTTTCCCCATCTGTAAAACAAGGAGATTGGAAGATATGGTCCTTTCCCTCTAAAATCTATAATCCTATGATCTATTTATGAAACTCTAAATTAGTGATGTCAAACTCATAAAAACAGAGGCTGTGAATTCAAACAGAACGATCCCTGAGGGCGCATATTAACTTAGAAAACCACACTTTAATATTATCTATATTCTATTTTTTAAACCCTTACCTTCTGTCTTAGTATCTATTCTAAGACAGAAGAGCAACAAGAGCTAGGCAGTCAAGGTTAAGTGACTTGCCCAGGGTCACACAGCTAGGAAATGAGGCTATATATTTTATTGAATTTTTAATTATTTTGTTTTTAAATATTCCCCAATTACATTTTAATATGGTTCAGGCCACACTCAGGAGTGTTGTGGATCACATGCAGGCCCCAGGTTTGACATTTCTGCTCTGAATGATGCAAAGATAAATAAAAGACAATTTCTAGCCTCAAGAAACTTGTAATCTAGAGAAAAGGCTATCTGAGAGGCAGTAGGCATAGTGGATAGAGAGCTGTCCACCGAATCAAGAAGTCCTGGGGTCTAGTCCTGTCTTTGACACACACACCAGCCCTGTGACCTTAAAGCAAATCACTTGATTTAGAATATCTCTGTAAATATCTTGTCAAAGACTTTTTCAAAATATTAATAAATCTTATGGACAAATTTTGTCTTCACGGCAGTCACTTCAGAATATCCCTTCCATCAATCCACCCCACAAAATAATGAATTTCCTAATAATAAAGAATATTTAAGCACAACCAACTGAACAAATAGCCATATCTGACTATATGTGCAACATTCTACACCCATAGACCCCTACCTCACTGCCCAAAAGAAGATGTTTTCTCTTCTCTCCACATAGTCAAGATTTGTATACCGATTATTGAGCTTTGGCCTTGATTTTAAAGTTCTTCTTGCTTATATTAGTGTAGCCTGTTTATATTGTTACTCTTGATTCTTCTTAAAGCATCTAAAATAAATTCATGTAAGTCAACAAGTATTTCTCTAATTCCTCATCTTTATCATATCTTCCAGCCCAATATTCCATTGCTTTCATCTCAGTTTGTTCAGCCATTCCCAAAACAATGGACAATCGAGTTTTTTCCTTTCTTTCTTTCTTCCTTTCTTTCTCCTTCTCTCTCTGTTTCTTTCTTCATTTTTTTTGTTACCACAAGCCCTATTATGACTAGTTTAATATATATGGGGCTTTTCTGCTTCTGGTTTCCTTAGCATCCACCTCTATCTGGGTCAAAAGAATAGAAGGTATGAACAGGTTAGTGATTTTTCTTAAATAACTTCAAATCGTTTTCCAGAATAATAAGACCAATTCATAGCTCTATCAGGGTGACTTGACAAGCTCTTTTAAATCTCTGCTGATGACTTTGCCTTTGCTCAGACAAAAAGAGGAAAAGATAAGGAGTACAGCAGACAAATTTGGCACTCCCATCACCTCGGCCAGAAAAAATGCCCAGAATTTTGGAAGAAGCTCAAATACAAAAAAAAATTTTTTTTTAAGAAGCAAACACTACAGTGAATTTTAGCACCCTGAGAGTGGAGACACTGGTAAAAAGAGTAACTCTAGGAGATTATTTAAATGCTAAATAATCACTGTTGAGGCAAAAAAAACCTTATTCTTCATGGGGGACATATATCCAAATTTACTAGTGAAAATATGAAGATGATTCCAGAGAGGATGGAAAATAAGGAAAAGACAGAGAAGGTATCCAGGATAGATCCTAAAGAATCTCATTGTAAAACAGAGGCTCTTCAGGGAGCCAGGCAGATGAAGATAAAAGAAAATTTGAAATGCATTGAGAACATTACAGCACAGGATTAATCCCCAAGACATTGGTAGGCTTACAAAATCACAGAAGAAAAAACATGAAGCTACTAGGGATTAAAGACTTGAATTCTTCTTGGTGACTTGCCTCTAGTCAGCACAAGGTAACTGGTCAACAAGAGTGAATAAAGACCTTGTCCTTTTTCAAAGTCCACACTACATATAAAAACTAGAGATCAGGAATTTCTGGTGAATAAATATATTCTAATGTAAACACCTACAAGCATGCAAGAGTCTTCCTCACAGCACCATGCAGGAAAAGGGTCATAACTTTGGGAATGAATCCTTCCTGAATAAAATTTTGAAGGTTATCATCAATCTGCATTTGTGGGAGAAATTTCTCCATTCAGGCTTTATATTTTCAGGTAATGGATCCCAGACAAATGACATAGATTTCCTCAAACCTGGCAAAACTTGCACAAAGTCTTTCATGCCTTCTATTTAAAAAAAACAACAACTTGACACTGAAAGATTTGAGAAACCAACTGGCATATATATATATATAAAACCAGACACACAAAGCACTCAGAAATCTCTGGAGAGTTTAAAACAGATATATTACTTCAAAGAAATTCTTTTTATTTTTTAAACCCTTACTTTCTGTCAGTAACAACTCTAAGACAAAGGCTAGGCAAGCAGGGTTAATTGACTTGCCCAGGGTCAAACAGCTAGGAAGTATCTGAGGCCAAATTTGAAAGCAGATCCTTCTGACTCCAGACATAGTTAGTACTCTATCCACTGTGCCACCTAACTACCTCAGAAAACATGTAAACAAATAAGTAAATAGATATAAAATAAACACAAAGTAATTTGAAGGACACCAATTATTGGGAGATCATGAAACTTGTCACTTGTGGGAAGGAAGTGGGATAGAAAATATGAGGTAAGGTTGCCATTGTCTTGGGAATAATCAAACAAATTGTGGTGTATGAATGAAATGGAATATTATTTCATGGGAAGAAAAAAGAATTAAGATGGACAATGCAGCATAGAGGATACAGGGATGGTTTAAGTTTTGGAAAACTCTGGGGTCTAGTCCCATTTCTGACACATAATGCCTACATGATCCTGGGAATTCACTTAACCCATCAGTTCCCTTGACAATTGCTAAGATTCTTCAGTTACCAAATAGTTGCCTATTTGTGCTGCTGGAGAATGTTTTCTCCCCAAGATCTCTTAACCACAGTGAAATCACAGGACTATATAAAATAAAAAGACAGTACAAATATAAGAAATTCTGAGAATTATAGTGGGACTTACATGAACTAAAGCCAACTGAAATATGAAGAACCAAGATAATGCATACAATAACTACAATAATAAAAACCACACACACACACACACACACACACACACACACACACACACACACACACACACACTAAAAAGCAGCTAACTCTGCTTTTTTTGTGGTGGCAAGAAATTGGAAACTAAAGGGATGGCCCTCAATTTGGGAATGACTGAACAAGTTGTTGTATATGATGGTGATGGAATGCTGCTGTGCTATAAGTTATGATGAGATGAATGATTTCTATAAGAACTGGAAAGACCTACTTGAACTGATGTGTAGTGAAATGAGCAGAAACAGGAGAACATTATACACAGTAACTGAAATACTGTGGGACAACCAAATGTGACAGCCTTTGCTACTAACAGCAACACAATGATTCAGGACAATTCTGAGGGACTTATGACAAAGAATGCTATCCACCTCCAGAGAAAGAACTGTTGGAGCAGAAATGCAGGAGAAAGCATGTGATTTATCATTGTTTATTTGGGTATATGTTTGGGGAGGGGTTGGTTCTATAAGATTATTCACTTCTAAAAATAAATAATATGGAAATAAGTTTTATGTGAAAATACATGTATAACCCAGATTGCATTTCTTGTGTGCTCCAGGAGGGGGGAGGGAAGAAAGGAGGGAGACAATATGGATCATATGACTTTGGAGTGGAAATTTGTTATTAAAATTTGTAAATGTTTTTAATCAAAATTTTAAAAATCAAAATCAAAAGTAACTAACTCAGGTTAGTTATGATAACCAAATTTAATCCTTAAGAATGGATGATAAAATCTGCATCTCTCATCTTGGTGGAGATGTGAAAATCTATATGAGAGAAATATTGTAAAAACTGTCAAGTGTGATCCTGTAATTGTTTAACTTTGCTTAACTTTATTTCTTAGTCACATAGGAGAGTGGTAGATATTGAGGAATGACTATCCTGTTTAAAAAAATAGCTAAATTGAGGGCAGCTGGGTGGCTCAATGGCTTGAGAGCCAGGCCTAGAGACAGGAGATCCTAGGTTCAAATCTGGCTTCAGACACTTCATAGCTGTGTGACCTTGGATAAGTCACTTAACCCCCATTGCCTAGCCCTTACCACTCTTCTGCCTTGAAGCCAATACACAGTAATAAATAACTAGATTATTTTATTATTTTATTAATATAACCAATCACAATTATATAATAATTAATATAATTATTAAATTAACAATTTAATTAATTTAAATAATTCTGATGTCATATCTTAAAGTGAAATTACTTTATCTTAAAATATATTTAATATATAGATATCTTTATTTTATTTTATTAAATTAATTATTTTACTAAATTATTTAAATAATTCTGATGCCATATATCCTGTCTTAAAGTAAAATTGGAGATACTGTGCCTTGTAGTAACTACAGAATCTCCATGGAGAAGATCCATGGATTACAAGCATTAGATACTATAGCAAACTTGAGGAAAGAAAAGGATGGAGTAGAAAGCAATGAGATAGCTCTGTAGCCTGTGGAAATGAGTCTACATAATTATAGCACATATAACACACACATATATATTCAGAAATACAAACAACTGGTTCAACTCTGCCTCTGGAATAATTCTCTGAGTCAATGAACAAATATTTTTTGAATGTATATTGTGCACTCAACTATGTGGTCTAACAACAATACTTCAAAAACCAGGTTCACAAACTATATCCATGATCTGCCCCACCCCCCAGGGTAGAGCTAGTTGTTTTAGCTTTCCAACAAGGAAAAAGGACATATCTTTTTTTTTCTCTTGAAGTAGAGATATGTGCTAAGACTGTCACACTTTGACGGGTAGAGATCAGTGACTTTAAAGTGCAAAAATAATATATTTTCCCATTTTTATCAGCTAATTGGGTAAAGGCATACATGGTAAACGTATAAAATTCACAGATGACACACATCTGGGAGAGATAACTACAGTGGTGCATGACAATCAGAATCCAAAAGGATCTTGGCAGACTAACACACTAGAATGAATATTAATATTAGGAAATTCAATGGGGATAAATGAAAAATCCTACATTTGAGTATAAGAAATCAGTGTCACAAGTATATGACAGGAGGTATGAATAGACAGCAGATGTTCTGAAAAACATCTGGAGGTTTTAGTTAACTACAAGCTCTATATAAGTCAGCGATATGATGTAGCAGTCAAAATAGTTAATGAGATCTTACATTTGGAGGAGTAAAAGAAATTCCAGAAATGGGGAAGTGATAATTCCACTATACTCTGTCTTTATCAGGCCTTATCTGGAATATGTTCTGTCTGAGTACCATGGTTTTAGAAGAACCCTGACAAACTGGAGAGTGTCCAAAGAAGGGTAACAAGATAAGGATTTTGTCTTAAATCCATGTCAGATGAGGACTGAAGCAACTAGGCATGTTTAGCCTGGAGAAAAATCTCAAGGGACCCATGATAGTTTTCCTAATGTATCTGAAGGGCTGTCATGTGGTAGAGGGATTAGACTTGTTCCATTTGTCCCCAGAGAGCAAAAGCATGAACAATGGTTGAAAACTGCAAAGAGGCTAATTTAGAATTGATGTCAAGATAAGCCTCCTAACAATTAAAGCTGTCCGAAAGTGGAATGGGTTGTCGCCTTGAGAGGTGATGGGTTCTCCTTCCTTGGAGGTCTTCAAATCAATTGTCAGGTATACTGCAGTAAGGATTCCTTTATCTAAGGATGAATTGGACAGCTGCTAATGTCCCTTTCAACTCTCAGAACAAAAACTGCCCCTACAAAGATTCCCTGGATAGGTTTCTAGGGGTCCAAAAACTTAGATGGAAGAAAAAAATTTAGATACTTATTTTCACCAACATCTAAGTGAAATTTGGTATTCCTTTCAATTTTTTAAAAGTTGTATTCAGAGAAGGGGTCCAGACTACTAACAGTAGCCAAGATAGATCCTCCCCCAAAAAGGTTAAGAACTCATGATTCTAGAAGATCTAAAAGCATTGTAGACCAAGTCCACCTAGTTAACCTACATGACTGTTTCCCTCCCTCTGGTAGATGCCCATCAATGAGACTGTTCAGCTAATTCTTTCGAGGAATTTACTTTCTTCTGATTTCATATTCATTCAGTTAGCAAATATTTATAAAGTGACTACTAAGTATATTACGCAGTTTTAGATGGTCTGGGAAACATAAATATACAAGACACAGTTCTTGCCTTCATCAAGTAAACTTTCCCTTTTGATTTACCAGCCAAGAAGGATTCCCTACTGGGAAAAGAATAAGCTGACAACCTTAAATACATCTATACATCATTACATTTACTATAGATTGTTTAACTGACTTTTTGCTTCAAAGCAGTCTCATGAGAATGGATGGTGGGTAGAGTGAGACAATTTTTTTAAATTGATTACCCCTAGATAAGTCGAAAACTTCAGACCTGCAGATTTGGGAAAACTAATACAAGCAAAGAACAGCAGTCACCCCGAAGTCCTTAATCTGCTTCTTACTATATAATAACAATACAAATTTGCAGACCTTTGCAAGGCACTTTACAAATATCACCTTATTTTGTCATCACAACAACCCTGATGTAAGTAAGTGCTCATCTATTTTATAGATGAGGAAACTGAGACATGTCACATAGGGTGACATAACTCTCTGAGGTCACATCTGAACTTGCACCCTGACTCCAGAGATTCTCCTATGGTTCTAGGAGTAGAGAGTTAATTGTATAAAGGAAAAATAGAAAGCAAAGTCTATGCAGTCACTTTCGACATTATAGCTAATCTTTAAGGAAAGTCTGTAACTACTTTGGATAAATATCTAAAATAAATATCTCTCTCAAAAGCCTTGTTCTCTAGTTTAACTTACTATATTATGAAGTATACTTATATTCATCCACATAGGAATCTTTACTAGAAATCATAACCCATACAAGCCTCACAGACAGACAAACACAATGAAAAAAAATCATTAGCAGTGGTTGCCCAAGGCCTGAATTTAAGCCCCAGCTCTGCTACTATGTGATCAAGAACAAATTATTTCAAGGTCTCCTGGCCTTAATTTCCTCATGCATAAAATCCTATTCTAATTAGAGTAGATGACCTCTGAAGTCCCTTCCAGTTCTAAATTCATAAAGTGTCTTGTACTATGTGAATCTCATCCATGTTTTCCCATAAACTACTTAAACACTTCAGTTTAATCCCCTTGATGATGGAAAAGGACTCTCTCTAAAGACCTCCTATCTGAAAACCTAACTATTACTCTATTGCCTTTGAGGAGATACACTTACAAATACAATTTGCACTGGATTTAAAGTCAGAAAGATCTAGATTCAAAACCCAACTTGGATCCTATCCATGTCACCCTGAGTAACTCACTGAACTGCTCTGTGCCTCAGTTTCCTCATCTGTAAAATAAGGGGACTGGACACAATGGCCTCTAGGATACCCCTACCAAACTCTAAATCTATGATCTGATTACCTTGGGGTTTTTTTTAGATTTTTTTTTATTCTTTTTAAACCCTTAACTTCTGTGTATTGACTTATAGGTGGAAGAGTGGTAAGGGTGGGCAATGGGGGTCAAGTGACTTGCCCCAGGTCACACAGCTGGGAAGTGTCTGAGGCAGGATGTGAACCTAGGACCTCCCATCTCTAGGCCTGGCTCTCAATCCACTGAGCTACCCAGCTGCCCCCTGATTACCTTGGGTTTTAAAAAAACCTATAACTTTTGCTTCATTCCTTTCCAAAAGAATTTACTGGTCAAGTCAATGAACCAGTTCAAACTCAAGAGAAATCTAAAACACAGCAAATGCCCTCCTCATCAGCCCTATGAAAAGCTCCCATTGTGCCTAAGATGAATAGCATCCCTTAAAACAGGACTTTATATGGTAACCTACCAATAAAACCCCAGAATAAGTTTTAGGCAACATAAAAATGAAATAACTATGATGGAGATACATCTCTTAGGCATAACCAAGTGAGCAATGAATACGTCCATGTTCCCCAAAGCAGTGATGACTCTTCCTCAGACTCAGTATTCACGAGACCTGTTTCTTACACCTGAATAGGATCATTTCCCATAATAATGTTCCAGGCAACCTGCTGTCCTATGCTGTTCTCTCTCTGGTAAAGCCTACGGTTCTCTGGTGCTAATGTCAGGGCATCTCTGAACCAATGCATATATATTTCCATAGAATTATAACACAACTGGAAGCAATCTTGACAATCACCTAGCTCACCTTTCCAGCCCCATTCCCCTCATTTTACAGGTGAAGAGATTTGAGACCCATGAAGTTAAGTGATTTACCCAAGGTCATGAAGCTATCCAGAGGAAAAGAGACAGAGCTAGAACCAGGTCTCTTTTGAACAATGCTTCTTCAATGATACAAATAACTATAGCACCACTATGACTCTTCTAAGAAGTAGAGGGAACAAAACAAAGGTAGGAAAGAGGGGAATACCTCAACTTCACATTACTGATTGTTAACTCCTGTTTTCCTATTAATAGTGTCCATTTCAAAAACTTTATACTCCATCTACTCAGCAATTGTCTTTGTTAGAGACTGGCTCACTGCCACTTGGGACTGTCTGCTAAGACTTAGACATTCCCAGCACAGGAACTGCATGGGGCATCAGACAGTTATCTCTAACCTTTGCCATAACATTATTGAACCTCAACCAAAAAAATTACTAGCATAAAAAATATCTCTTCACAGTTATGAGTGAGGACCCAATGTTATTGCTGACCTAACAGATTCCAATGAAGAAAGAAAAAAATGGATTTTTCAATGAAATAATTTTATTTTGTAGCTATCTTTTTTGTATTATTTTTTTGAGAATCTACCTTCCCAACACAATTTTTCCCATTTTTATATATAAATTATATCTTTTGTTTCTATTTATATATTTAATTATTATTTTAATTTAATTTATTACTTTTATTAGACATAAAATATTTATGTATATAAGTAAATTATTTAGTTCAACTATTATTTTAAATCAATCAGCAACAACACCAAAATACTATAGGACACTAAACTGTTAAATAGAATATATCATATCCTACTCTTCAACCTTCAGCTTGGAGTTTTGAAAAATAGATGGTATCTCTCACATTTGTTTCAAATGTAAATATTTGGAGATANATCAAGCCATTCCCCAATTGATAAATGGGCAAGAGACATGAATAGGCAATTTTCAGGTAAAGAAATCAAAAGTATCAATAAGCACATGAGAAAGTGTTCCAAATCTCTAATAATTAGAGAAATGCAAATCAAAACAACTCTGAGGTATCACCTCACACCTAGTAGATTGGCTAAAATGAAGGAAGGGGAGAGTAATGAATGTTGGAGGGGATGTGGCAAAATTGGGACATTAATGCATTGCTGGTGGAGCTGTGAACTGATCCAGCCATTCTGGCTGGCAATTTGGAATCATGCTCAAAGGGCTATAAAAGAATGCCTGCCCTTTGATCCAGCCATACCATTGCTGGGTTTGTACCCCAAAGAGATCATAGATAAACAGACTTGTACAAAAATATTTATAGCTGCGCTTTTTGTGGTGGCAACAAATTGGAAAAGGAGGGTACGTCCTTCAATTGGGGAATGGCTGAACAAACTGTGGTATATGCGGGTGATGGAATACTATTGCACTCAAAGGAATAATAAACTGGAGGAGTTCCAGGCGAACTGGAGAGACCTCCAGGAACTGATGCAGAGTGAAAGGAGCAGAGCCAGAAGAACATTGTACACAGAGACTGATATACTGTGGTAAAATTGAATGTAATGGACCTCTGTACCAGCAGCAATACAATGACCCAGGACAATTCTGAGGGATTTATGGTAAAGAATGCTACCCACATTCAGAGGAAGGACTGCAGGAGAGGAAACATATAAGAAAAACAACTGCTTGAACGCATGGGTCGGGGTGGACATGATTGAGGGTGTGGACTCGAAATTACCACACCAATGCAACTACCAACAATTTGGAAAATGGTCTTGATCAAGGACACGTGACAAAACTAGTGGAAATGTGCATCGGCCATGGGTGGGGGGATTGCGGGGGGCGAAGGGGAAAGGAGGAGCATGAATCATGTAACCATGTTAAAAATGAATATTAATAAATGTTTGAAAAAAAAAAAAGGATTGGGTCCAAGATCCTGTTTTCACACACAATGGCTATGTGAACCATGGGCAAATCAGTTAAATGATTGCTACCCTAGACAGCTCTCTAGAGTTTTTAGTCTAAGAATCCTGAATGAGAGAGAGACAGACAGACAGACAGAGACAGAGAAAGAGAAAGAGACAGAGAAAATTTCAATACAACTGATTCCTTTGTAGTCGTACATATTTTATTTTAAGCATTTAAAATATAATTCTGATAAGAAGTCCATAGGTATTACCAGATTGTGAAAGAGGTCCATAACATTAGAAACTCTTGCTCTAAGTCTCAAGATTGCAGAATGGGGCTATTGAAACAAATAGTCTGCCCCAAAATATGAACATGCATGAGATCAGTGTCATCTGCATGCCTGTAAAGACAGCCCTTCTTTTGGTACAACTGAGTAAGAAAAGGGAGTAGAAAAGCCAGGACCCCTAAACCTGTCATCTGCATGCCTGACCCTAAGGCTTGCCACTCCATCTGAGCTATACCCAGAACAACTATTTTCCCTCCCTATCTCTTTCTCTCCCTTTCTCCCTGCCAGATTTCACCTCTATGCATAGATAAGACTAATTCACATTAGGAGGGTATCAGTCCACAGTTCCCAGAGCTCAGTCTTCCCTCTACAGCCTTTATTTGGCTAGGAAAAGCAATTGCCAAGTAGAGCACATTTTGCTACTAAAAACATTCTGAGTTGTTACTTGGGTCCTTCAACAGGCTGAATAAACAGTCTCTCTCTGAGAATTTAAACCCCATCTGCTATACAAAATAGAGCCAAAAAAACAAAGGGTTTGGGGGAAGGGTCCTACCATGGTTTTAATGTTCTTGGGTGGGAGAGTGGGGGGAATATTTTGATTCTGTATCTTGGCTTGTCAGGAAAAAAGTGAGTGTCAAAGGACAGGGAACAACATAGATGCCTGCTGATGATAAAGTCAACGTCACCGGACCAGCTCATTTCCCAAATTAGCCAAGAAAACATCCCAATACAAACCAGGGACAGTTAGCAGAGATACCATTAAATGTAATTGATTGTCATGCCTATTTTGGGCTTACTGCTGAGAGCTCTGCTCCCTGCCTTCCAGGGGCCCACCTCTTGTATCACTTGATAAAAATTGCCATTGAAGTAAGGGCTGAGAAACTGCAGGGTCCCGGGCAGCTGAACTTGGCTCAGAATCTGCTCCCAACCAAGTTCCTGGTTTCCTAAGCCAAAAAAATTATTGACTTTTTTCACTGTTGTCTTTGCTCTACTCATAGACTCCTTGGTAAATGAGTGTACACTACAAAGTCAGGAACTGGTGCCCCATAATTAACACAGAGCTGGGAACAGTGTACTAACCTCTACAGCCTGCTCTACTTTTTCATGAAAAATCAAGTAAAAAGAAGTTGGTATTTAAACACATGCTCCACTGGTTTTGTGAACAGACTAAGTTTTAACACAACTTTGATTCATTAAAAGTGGATGTAGGGGCAGCTGGGTAGCTCAGTGGATTGAGAGCCAGGCCTAGAGACAGGAGGTCCTAGGTTCAAATCCGGCCTCAGACGCTTCCCAGCTGTGTGACCCTGGGCAAGTCACTTGACCCCCATTGCCTACCCTTACCAATCTTCCACCTATAAGTCAATACCCAGAAGTTAAGGGTTTAAAATTAAAAAAAAAAGTGGATATAAACAAAACTGGGCAGTGAGTTCTTTCACCTAGTTTGTAGTTCTTCACAGAAAGGTTTTAATATGTCAAGCTAACATAACAAGATGAATTGTGTGGGGACAGGGGCTTAAACCCCATCCTGATAATCCTGATGTGTCTTACACTGCATCCATAAAACAGAAAAGTATTTCTTCTCCCTTCCTTCCATCTATTCCAACAGCTCCGTAGCAATACAGAAGCATGCCTAGTGATTGAAAAGGAGACTCTTTCCCTCTGAGTAGATCAGCATTCTCGAAGTGGGTTGGATTAAAGTTACTCAGTTGCCCAATTATGAAGGCTAACTTAGTGACATATGTAAATATGTTCAGAACAAATTAGTCAGTAAAGTCATTAGCCAAAAAAAATTTGGAAAAGTTTTTGTTGAGTATAGAGTCTAATAACTAAACTAATATCTCTTTTCTCCTTTTTTAAATTTACCTCACAAATTTAAAATGAAAGATGGTTTCCCCAGAATGAATTGAGAGTTGGCCTTGGAGTCAGGAAGACTTCAATTCAAGTCCCACCTTAGACACATCTTGGCTGAGTGACCCTGGGCAAAGCTCTTAACCTTTCAAAGGTTCAATCAGTTTTCTAGGACTGAAGAACAAGTGTCACTATGCATTAGTATGGTAAAGTTTCTCACTGGGAGTTCCCTATATCTAAAACCATTTTAAAGCAAAAAGGAAGATATTTTTGTCTCCTTTCAAAGTATTTTCTCATTTAGAGAAACGTCTGTCTTCACAACTAAATCATGTTTCCTTCATAGGACAGGGCAAAAAGTGGGGTGGGAAGGAGAGGACAGTCTTCTGTTTCCTATTACTCTTAGAGTTCTGCACAATCAATTAACTATTTAATTTAATATTGTAAGAAGTGTGGGGGGGGGGGGTTCAATGATCGGGAAAACTCCCAGGTCTCTTGTAATGGAATGCCTCCCATGAATCTAGGAATATGCACTCTGACTAGGGGAGGGGGAGAAAGATGTATTTCCTCAGCATAAAGCAAAACATAAAGCAAGAGCATGTATGCTCAGTTCCACAGGAGGCACCCCAATTTCAGTAGATCGGGAAGTTCTCCTGATTTCCTGCAATTATACTAAGAACTATCAAACCAGGCAGCTGCTAAGATCATAAAAACATTGTGTACTATCACCTAACAACCTTGCCTCCAACTGAGGGGAACTCCAGTCCAGATGAGGAGAGGGTGAGGAAAGAAGAATCAACCCTGAAGCTGTTTCTTTCTAGCCTAGAACTTGGGCTATTGAGACTCTGAAGGGGAAAAGGCAGCTGACAGTGCTGATGGTGTTATAATCAATAATCTGGGAAGAGATGGATGCCACCTTGACTGACAGGGATGGAAGTTGAGAGACTCGGAATGTTCCCAGGTGCCAAGAGCCAGGGGCCTCACCCTATATATATACCCCTCACAGCCACTTTGGAGGGAAGTCTCTGGCCTGAGGAAGTCTCTGGACTCAGAAGTCTCTAGACTCAGAAGCTGAGAGCTGGAGATCACAGATCTTTGCAAACCTCTGTGGTTCAATCTGGGCAGTGGGTGGTTAGAAGGGTGGTTGAAGGGTGGAAAGGGTGATTTAGGAAGAAGAGGATAGGAATAAGCCTGAATCTATTTCCTGATAGATTGTGAGAGCTAGTGAATCATCAACACTAGTAGTGAGAGAGTTGAGAGAATAAAGATCATCAATACATCTGCAGCAATAGCCTGCCCTATTCTCTGGCTTGGCTGTGGCAAGGTCCAGCCAGAGATAAAGGGAAAGGGTGAAATCTCAAGCCTCCACCAGATTAATAGCCTCCAGTCCTGATTGTTAATTAGTCTAATAGATAATAGATCAATAGGGTTTCCAATCCCCAATCCTTGACCTTGTTATCCTTTCTCTACTTATAGATAAAAGAGTGTTCAACAACAAGTACCTTCCGGAGTGGTCTTTCTATCACAGCCCTTGGGAAGGGAATCAAATACAGTCAGATCCTGAATGTTATCCAAGGCAGATCAATAGCCCAATACTAATTTATCCAACCCCAGGTTGGGCCTGGAAAGGTTACCCATCTATCTAACCCTTCAAGGGTCCTTACTTAGGCAGCTGTCACAGAATCCCTAACAGGTTATCAACCAAACCTGTTAGAGAGAGAAGGGGATATCTTACAGCAGTAGTCAAGGTGATAGGAGTAGGTGTTCCTCCCACCAACTGCAGCTGAGGAGATTATAGATAGATACACATCATCACCATCATTATACATCTATACCCTTGTACCCTTTATTTCTATAATGATAGCCACCTTAGTCCCTCAACAAATACAAGCTTAGGAATACAAGCTGATACAATGGATCAGGATTATGATTGGGCCATACTATCAACTGGTTCAAATATAAGGACAGAAACCTCAGCAGTTAAAAAGAGGATTGTGCCTTTTCAAACAGTGAAGACACTAATGATACCACAAAACAAATGGGAGAAATTAATCTGTAATCACTCAGATTCACTGAGTTCACTGATGCCCCTATTAATTACTACATGTTTTCAATATACTCCTATCTTCTTTTGTTTTTATTTGCTTGTTAGTTGTATATGTGTCCTGTAGAGCTATATGTGTGTTACTGTTTGTTAGTTATGAATCATTTAGGTCTTATTTGTATATGTACTCATTTTGCTGTTTGATCATTTCAGTGGTGTCCTGACTCTTCGTGTCTCCATTTGAGGTTTTCTTGGCAAAGATACTGAAGTGGCTGCCACTTTCTTCTTCAGCTCATTTTACAGATAAGAAAACTGAAGCAAACATGGTTAAGTGACTCATCCAGGATCACTATCTGAGGCCAGGTTTAAACTCAGGAAGACAATTCTTCCTAACTTCAGGTCCAGAGCTCTATCTACTGTGCCACCTAGTTGCCCATACATACTAACGTTTATAATTTTTTACTTATTAAAATAATTGTTTAATTATAAACTTAAGTATTACAAATATTATTTACACATCAAGAGAAAGAACTGTGTGAGTAGAAACAAAGAAGAAAAACATGATTCATCACTTGTTTACGTGGGTATGTGATTTGGGGTTTTGGTTTTTAAAAATTAATCTGTTACAAAAATCAATAATATGAAAATAGGTATCAAGTGTTAACATTTGTATAACCCAGTAGAATTTCTTGTCAGTTCCAGGAGGGTGGAGGGAAGAGGGGAGGGAAAGAAAATGAATCATGGAAAAATGGAAAAATATTTAAAAATAAATATTATTATTTAGTATGTTTAATTATTGTGTAAGCCTATTGATACTGTTACCCATCTGCTTCAGTTTTGCTGTTCATATATATATCCATGTGTTCTACAGATTTGTGTGGATTATCATAAGATGTTCACACAGTATGTCCCAGGCATCTATCCCCCCAAGCAGCCACTCCAGTGATGCTTTGCACTCTACCGTGTCATCCTCATATACTGTAAATGTACAGTTGTACTAACAGTACTGTGGAATAATTATCCATGTTATTGCAATAACCATTTTTATTATTTTAAGGATTAATGTTTGTTTTGCCATTTGTATGAGTTAAAGAGAACTTTGCAAGGAATTGTACTATTTCTGGCCTCAAAGCACCATAGCCCCTTTGGGAGGTAAATTACCAAGGGAATGGCAGCTAGGTATCTGGACTAGCTAGGTATCTTCCCTGGCTCTTAATTTTCAATGGTTCTTGAGAGGATACTGGAACTCTCCCTACCCAGGTGAGAGGTGTGGTTGGATGGAAGAGAGTGGCAGTGGTGCAAGAGTAGTTGGGGGCCAAGGAAGAGCCCTAATTGAGGTCCTAATATTAAACTTCTCCAGCTCTGGGTCATATAACCCCTGTACATACTCACATCTCTGAGAAGTATTCCATTGCAGTGTAGAGAATGTAGGCAAGTCTTTCTTTTTAGTAATCATATCCCCTTGGGGATTAGCACATTGCCTGGTACATAGTGGATGCTTAATAAATATTTATTAGATTGGATTGAAGAGGGGAGGGGGGTGCCTAATCACCCTCTATTACAGGTATAATGTTTATGCCTATACATACACTAAGGACAACTAGGTGATGTATTGGATAGAGTACTAGACTTGGAATCAGGAAGGCTCATCTTCATGATTTCAAATCCAGCCTCAGACATCCTGGGCAAGTGACTTAATCCTGTTTGCCTCAGTTTCCTCATTTGTAAAATGAGCTAGAGAAGGAGATAGAAAAGCATTTCAATATCTTTGCCAAGAAAACTCCAAATAGGATCACAAAGAATCAGACATGACTGAAGCAACTGAACAATATATACATAGACATATGTTTTATATGTGTGTGTATATAAATACATAAAATTTCCAAAGCAAATAGAACTGGTGCTACAATTTTCTAAGCTGTCGGTCTGCTCACCCTATACTAAAGAGATTAAGAAAAGATAGATAATTTGTACTCCCATACTGAGGCCATGAGGTATAAATGATATTAAATCAGTTTAGGAGTCAAAAGACCTGGGTTCTTACTACTTACTAGCTACTTACTACTTTGGGCAATCAATCAGCAAGCATTCATTAAGTGCCTACTATATGCCAAATACTGTTCAAAAGTAGCAAGGGAAAATCAATTCTAGCTCCAGTTTATCCGTAATGTGAACTAAATGTCCACCAAGGTCCCTCCCTTTAATTTAATAAGAACCAAATGAATTGACTAACAAGCAAAATATTCACAAGATCTCAAATTACGATCTTGTGAATATGAGGATATATGTTTTAATGAGTGAACATCTACTACCATACTAGAGTACAAAGGCTTTTTGAAAATTTTTGCCATGATTCTGGTGCCAAATCAAGCTTTTCTGCTTACCTTCATTTTATGAGCCAAGATTAGAGACTACAAAGGCAGAATGTTGCATCCACCATCAGAGGTGTTTTCACTAAACTATTCTTTGTTGGAAGAAAAGGTTCAATAATGAGTACATGCAAGGTGTGGGGTTTGGGAAGGGGGAAATTATACCCAGAAATATCTTATTTGTTTAAAAAAAGCATCCCTAAATTTTATTTTAACAATAACAATAGGACAAGCTTTTCTAAATCAAGTGCATTCAAATGGCAAAACATGCAGCTTCCCACCTTGCTTTTCATGAAAACTATAAACCCTTGGTTGTAGTGATGGTGCAAATGTGCAAATGTTAAAAGATCGAGCACCTCCATTTCACTTTCCTTTTCATTTGAGATCTGTGAGGTGTTCTGGATTACTCCTGAGACATGAGGAAAACCAGCCTCTGCTATAATAATAAATCAGCCTTTCCCTAGAGAAGGTAGATGACTAGGTGAATCCAAGGGCTTTTATTCCATACTGATCCCTTTCCTCATTAAAATATATTGACAGCACATTACCCAAGAAATGGTCTAAGGCTTTGTGGCTTGTTGCCTGTCTTTCTTAGGCAATTGTGGATATATTTAAGACGCAGAGAAGGAAGGAAAGAATAAGGGATGGACTTGTTTTTAACTTTTTTTAATAGACTTAATAACTGTTCAAAAACAAATAATCAAACAAATATACAAAATGAGGATAATCTTACATGAAATCCTTCATATTTAATAAGAACCAAATGAATTGACTAACAAGCAAGAAAATGCTTTTATTCTATGTCCCCTTCCACAAGTTTCCAAAGTTCTGCTATTTTTAACTTAGTTTTTCCTTTCTTTTTTAAATTTGTAGTTGTAGTCAATGTTGTGGATCTTTTGATTTTACTTTTCATATTTTCTTCTATGCTTCATATTTATTGGTTTCCATAGCCCCATAATATTCTATTACAATAATAAACTAATTTATTCAATCATTCTTTAAATTTTGGACCTAAAATTCAGTTCTCTCCAACTTTTTTTGCTGTTACGAATCAAACAGCTGTGAATCTTTTGTCTAAATGAAAGCTTTTTCCTCCTTATGATATTTTCAGGATTGCCATGGAACCATAGTTTTATGACATCACATATTTCTAATTTGGTCACATGGTTCTAATTTGATAAGCAATATTATCAATAGGGCAACTTCATGGGGCACTTTCTTGGATATTATCTACTCCCTCCTCCAATACAGAGCAATGATCAATAATACAATTCCAACTAGAGCTAGAAGACCATTCAATCCGACCCTCATTTAGCAGATGAAAAACTGAGGCCCACACTTAAGTGACTTGTTTACAGTCATACAAGCAACAATTATCAGAGGTAGGATTTTAACTTAAGACCTGTGACTCCAAAGCCAGAAATCTTCCTATTGCATCTAATTGCTTCCTTACTGGAATTCAAAAACTGCCAACATTGTATATGTTAAAGCTTGTATTTTGTAACTATCAAAGGATTTGGAAGTCTTCCCTTGTGATTATTAATAGTCCATATTTCTTCCTTTATAAATTGTCAGTTCATATCCTCTAACTTTTTCCACTTAGGTATATGTATTAGTAGTCTTATTTGCATGCATCAGTTCCTTAGAGAGTCTAGTTATCTGACTTTTATCTGACATATTTATTATAAATATTTCCCCAAAATATTACAACCATTTTCCAAAATACTTCTTTTTTTGTTGTATAATCCTTTTATCATTTTATAATCAAGCCCATCAATTTTATCACCTATAATTTCTTCTATGGCTATGAGTGATAATGCACAATTTCTCTCATTGTTGAGAAAATATAATATTCATTATTTTTCCAAGATTTTCAAATAAATTTTATTACATTTTAGTATTTATATAGTCTAAATTTACTCTTGTATCCCCTTAACCCTCCCAGAGAGTCATCCCACATGACAAAGAATTTTTTAAGAAAAAAAAAGGTCAAGAAAAAAATCATCAAAACCAATCAATACATCAAAAATATGACAGTATATAGGGTCTTCCACAGCCATGGACCCTCACCTCTACAAAGAAGCAAAGGGAGATATCCATTTGTAATTCTGCAAATTTCAATTTCAATTATTTTGCAGTGTTTGATCTATCCATTCACATGGTTTTAATCACTGGTTATCTTGTTTTCTTGGCTCTGCCTTTTTCATTTTGGATCAGTTCATCTAAGTCTTTCCATGCTTCTCATATCTATCATATCTGTCAATTCCTATAGGCCAATAATATTCCATTTCATTCATGAACTAAAACTTTTTCAGTCATTACTCAATTGAAAAGTATTTTATTTATTTACAGTTCTTTGCTACCACAGAAAGTATTGCTGTATATTTATTTAGATGGGGCTTTTCTTTTTATCAGTGGACATTTTAACTACTCTATTTTCGTTATTCCAAAATGCTTTCAAAATGATTTTATCTATTCATAGCTCCATTAAAAAATGTATTACTATAACCCACCTACCACAACCTCTCTAACATCAACTTTTCTCATCTTTTATCATCTTTGCCAATTTGCTAGATGAGAAAGAAACTCTCAGAGTTGTTTTGCTTTTCTCATGTTAGTATTTGTTCACTCATCTTGCACAAATATCTTAAGTGTCTTTTCTTTCATGATTGTTAATGGAATTCAATAATCCAGTATTCCATAAACTTAAAGACATAAATTGCTTTAAAAAGAATGTCCTCTTTGAAAAGAACTATTGGAAAACGTGAAAAGAATTCTGGAAGAAATTAGCCTTAGATCAACACCTCAAATCATATTCCACAATAAAATTAAAATAAATTACTTGAATATTAAATATTACACTATAAAAAACTAGAAATTAAGTAGATCAAATATTTCTCACAGCAGAAGATGTATTCTTAACCAAACAAGTGAAGTAATTATAAAAGATAAAATGGAGAATTTTGATTACATAATATTGATAAGCTTTTGGACAAAACAATATTAATGCATCTCAGATAAGAAAGCAAGTGGTCAAATGGGGGGGGGGAGGGGAAGGAATCTTTGTACCAAATTTCCCAGAAAAAAGTTTGATATACAAGATATATAGAAATCTAAGATAAATATGTAAGATGAAAAGCCATTTCCCCAAAAGACAAGTGATCAGAGGGCATAAATAAATGGTTCTGGAGGGGGAGAGTTATAAACTATTAACTACCTTTTGATTTTTTTTTAATTTGCTAAGCTAATGATCCAAGATACAAGTATCTTTCCCAGCCTGAGAAAGACTCAGTGGGAGATGCTGACCCAACAGGAGGCATTACAACCCAAATTCTGGACAATGGAACAAATGAATGGGACCAATTCACCATTAATTAGTTGGTCAGGAGGAAAAAATGTGTATGTTTGATTGAGCAGGATGAATACAGAGTTCCCACAACTGCCTAAAGAGAACTATAATGCTAATTATAGATCCTCCATAATTCCTCCATGGTCCATCTGCTCATGAGTTATCTTTTCCTGAGGTAGAGCTGCAAGACTGGATGCTGGAGAAATGATGTCCAACAAGGGAAGCAGGGAATGATTCCCAACAAGGGAAAACACTTTTTTTTAAATCAGAGGGCAGCCACCTTGGTCAGATAGTTCCCCAATGCCTGCTAGAAATAGATGATCTCAGCAGCAGAAAGGCAGAGTTAGATGAAAGAAGAAGAACAATGTGGCTAGGAGATGAATCAGTACAACAGACTTCACCAGAACTAACAAAAGAAAAGAACCATCTGGCACAGATGCAGTGAGGTACAGGACCTGTTAAGGAGGAGGAAACCCAAATCTTGGTACCTTCCTCTAAGACTACTTTAATTTGTCATATGTGTGTGTGTCTTGTTTGTATACAGTGGTTTACATGTTGTGTCCCCCATTAGACTGCAAGCTCCTTAAAAACAGTGTTTTTAACTTTTCTTTGTATGCCAATGCTTAACACAGTGCTGAGCACACAGTAGATGCTTAATAAATGCCAACTTCTATGGCATTGGCTCTTATAAAAACCCTATTCAAGGCAATGCTGCAAGTAATGAGGACTGTACAGGTCCCTGAGAGAAAATTGGTCCAACAAAAGAAGAAGACCTCTTGACTCCCTAACAATTTCCAACTTCTTTCCTTTTATGGTGGGGAGTAGGCACCCAGTTCAATCCTCTAAATCTCTAGATTTAGGGCTCTATAATAAGTTCTCTAGGGAAGGATCAGTTTTACTGGAAAGAGAGTTTCTTAATTGCTTATGAGTTCAAATGTGAGTCTATTCTGTATTGTTTAAGATGTACCAAAACCTGTTTTAAGGTTTGATGCCTTGCTAATCTGAGTGCTTATACGGTGCCTTAAAAGTCTAAAAACCTGGAGCAGTGAATGGAGTGCTGAGCCCAGGGTCAGGGAAACCTGACTTCAAATCTGGCCACAGATACTTACTAGCTGTGAGACACTGAGCAAGTCACTTACAGTCTCTGTCTCAATTTTCTCAACTGTGAAATGGGGACCATGATGACACTTAAGCAAAGTGTCCCTTAGCACAATGTTTGGTCCAGATTAGGTGCTTAATAAATGCTTATTCCCTTCCTTCTTCTTGTAAAATGGAGATAATAATAGCACCTCCTAGGATTACTGAGAGAATCAAATAAGATAATGTTTTAAAATGCTTAACACAATGCCTGATGCAGAGTGAACACTTGTTTCCTTCCTTCCTCATAGTCACCTTTTAGGAAAATGCCATATGGTAAGTACCACTACCTAGGTACCCAATACCCAGGTACCACTGAGGTAGGGAAAGATAAGCCTGGTTTATGAGGCAAGTGAATTGATCACCACCTCTTCAGAAGTACCAGACACTATCATTAGCTGTTTTCACTAAAGTATGGGCAAATGAGAAAGAAATGAGAGACGCTCCTTCCTCTTAAAAGTATGTCCAAACTCCCCATGTTGGAAAATGGGTTCTGATACAAAGGTTACAGAAGTTGCAACACCAGAGGGAAGAAAAGGGGGTGGGGGGAAATAGAGAAGTGCAAGTAAATGGGGTTACAGGACATGTACATTCAAAACAGGAAGCAAACATGTCATTGCGGAGTTCTGACAGGTACTAAATGCCTGAGAAGGGCAAGGATGCCCTACTGCTTCTATTGTGCCTGCTCATGAGTATCCAGGTGTGGGGAAAGTCAGATGGTAGGTGTCTCCCCATGGCTGAATTTGGGCTCATAACATTCCAGACCTTCTTCTCCCAAAAGACATTTCAGTTATTACTGCAAGATGAGTGAACAAACCAAATCATAAAACCATAGAGAATTCCAAGATCGAGAACAAACTTTAAGAGAGCTAACCCTGCCTTTAGGAAAGAAATTGATTAGACCATCTAAGATAAGTGGAAAGACTATCCAACTGGATCGAGTGCCTCTGTGCTCAGGACCTGGAACTATATTCATGTTACCAGGCTTTGTTACACAAAAGGCAGTGTGAGTTGGCAACAGAAGCAGAATTAGATGGTAATGAAACCTCTAAAACATAATCACCAGAAATAGCCACACTTCCAAGGGTGGGCACATAACTATGCGGTTTGCATGGCCAGGGCAGAGCCAAAATACCTCCCCTGAGCAGAGCACACATTTTTCAAGATGCTCCGAGTAGCAGCAGGGATTCTCATGATGGATGGGTTTCAAATGCTCTATTTCACTCATAAAAGCTAAATGCCTTGCTGAGAAAGGGGAAGCTCCTAAGATATCCACAGTATGTATATTTGAGACTACTGAAGAGCCACTGTCCTGACTCTGTACTTTCTTCCTGCAACCATTATCCTTCATATATGATGGTGAGAGTCTGACCTGTGTCCTATTCTATTCTCACTACACTCTCTTACTTGGTGACTACACCAGTTCTTCTGAGTTTAATTAACAACTCTAGGTACATGATTCCCAAATTTATATATCCAGCCCCTAGCATCTCTCCTGAGCTCAAGCCCTGAATCACCAATTCCTTATTGGATATATGAAACTGGATATTCCTTGGACATCTCAAATTCAAGTCCAAAAGAAAACTCATCTCTTCCCCCAAACCGGTCCCTCTTCCCAACTTACCTCTTTCTGTCCAGTTTTCTAGTTCATAACTTTAGAGTCATCCTCAACTCCTTACTGCTATTCTTCTCACATATTCAATTAGTTGTCAAATTTTTCTATTTCTCCCTTCATTCCTTTGCTTGTGTTTATCTCCTCCTCTCTACTCACTTTAGCTATTTACCTTAGTTCAGGCTTTCATCACCTTTCCCCTGGACTGCTGAAATAGCTTCCTAATTGAACTCCCCACTCAAATCTCGCCCCATTCCAAAGCGTCCTCCATAGAACTGGTAAAGTGACTTTTCTTAAGCACAGATGCAATCAACTCAAACACTAAACTATGTGATCCTGGACAAATCACTTAATTTCTGTCTGCCTCAGTTTCCTCAATCATAAAAGAGAAGTGATAGTAACTTCTACCTCATATGGCTGTTGTGAGGATTAGGTGAGTGAATATTTGTAACATCCCTTAGCACAGTGCTTGGTACATAGTAGGTACTTAATAAATGCTTGTTCCCTTCCCCTTGTTCCCCCTTTCTTTGTATCCATAGAGCTTAGCATTGTAACAAGCACAAAATAGGTATCTAATAAAAATTTGGATCAAATACCCTTCTAGGAGTTTTCCTGTAGGGTCCAACTCTTGGTGTTCTTCTCTCCCTAAATACCTTTATGTTTTATATGTTCTTCATATACTTATATTTTCAATTTCCTATGTGTCTTCACCAACAGAAAATAAGCACCATGGAAAAAGGGACTCTATCTTCATATCCACTCACACAGTGTCTGTCCCATAGTAGGCACATACCAAATGCTAGTAGATAGGTTGATGCTATTGATCCATGACCAGGCACAACTAACTCCTCATCTACATTGTCAAGCCCAGAAGAGTTCTCTGTTGAAGCTGAACTATGATAAAACACTTTATCTTCCTTCCCATCTTTTCCTCCTCTAACTGGCTGTTAAACAAAAAGGGCATAACAGCACTCTCCAAGTCAGCCTTTTTTAAAAGCAGTTGAAATTGGGACAGCGAGGTAGCTCAGTGGATAGAGAGTTTGGCCTAAAGGGGGAAATCCTGGGTTCAAATCTGGTCTCAGATACTTCCTAGTTGTGTGATCCTGAGCAAGTCACTTAACCCCAATTACCTAGCCCTTGCTGCTCTTCTGCCTTGGAACCAATATTGACTCTTAAAACAGAAGGTAAAGGTTGATTTTTTTAAAGCAGCTGAAATTATCACAAGCAATAAGGATAATTTAAAAATTTCACATAGGCAGAGCTATAAGAAGGAAGGAGAAATATTAGCTATATGTCTCAAAGCCCTGGAGTTTGAAGGGCAAAGACATTCCTTCTCCAGACAGAAAAAAAAATGTGCTTCAAAACTAGTTAACAAAAATAGTTAGTTAAAATATGTCTACCATGTGGGGGCAGTTAAGAGGCACAGTGGATAGAAAGCCAGGCCTGAAGTCAAGAAGACTCATCCTCCTGAGTTCTAATCTGATCTCAGACACTCACCAGCTATGTGACCCTAGAAAAGTCACTTAACTCTGTTTACCTCAGTTTCTTCATTGGTAAAGTGGGGAGGAAAAGGAAATGGCAAATCATTCCAATATCTTTGCCAAGAAACCCCAAACTAGGTCATGAAGAGTTGATGTAACTGAATAAGTGGTGCTATCATGTAGCATCTTATCTCTCCCCTCAACTCTTCCTTCATATGTATGCACCCCAGGTTACCTGCTTCCTCACCTGGCCACACACCCACCATATAGTTTCCTAAGCTGTCTCTCAGAGCCTTACCCTCTTGGGAGCTTTCCCCCTTCCAATTCAATTTACCTTTAAAAAGTTATTAGAAAGCTTGTCTTGTGCTGCTTGCACCTCCCCAAATAGGTTTTTGTAAAATCACCCCAGGTACCAAAATGGATAATTAAATATCTGCCCACAACAAGGACAATCCTTGGTATCAAAAAGAGACATGTGTCATCTTGTCCAATCCAAACTCACCTTGTTGTTAAACATCTTTCACAGTAGAGCCCCAAACACCTTTTATAGCTTTCTCCCTCTCACAACTATGCTATAAGAATTCTTGATTCTGGTTAAACCAGTCTGCTCACAATCTCCTAAATCAACTTGTATTTTTCATTTTCCCACTATTCTTCACATTGTTCCATATCTCTAAAATTCCATCTCCTTGCCTCTCCCTCTAACCAAATTCTTCCTACCATTCTCCAAAAATAGGGCCAAATCGCACCTCTTCCATAAAACCTTCCCTAAGCATCCTCATTTCAAGTATTCTCACCCTCCTCTGAAAGTGTAAGTAGCTACTGCCCAAATAATTTATATGATACTTATTGATGGAATGACATGGAATTTCCATTGTTGCCTTGAACTGTTGTTAAACTAACAAGCTATAAATTCCTTATAGGCAAAGACCTGGTACTACATATCTTTCTATCTTCACAGTATAGAGCAAGCACTTGATAGACATATGTTGATTTGGTCTTCTCATTCCAAATACTTACCCAATGTTCCAAGGTCAGTCTATTTCCAGCCTTTCCAGCCAACTACACTGAGCTCCAGCAGTCTTATCATCCTTGTCTGCCAGAAGAAAAATCCATTTTCATGCTATTCCTAATGTGCAGCTGAAATGAAATCTTTTCTCTTTCTCTGACTTTATTTGCATCTCCATCTGTCTATTGGCCATCTCAAACTGAATGTCCCATAGTCTTCTTAAATTCATCATCTCCAAAACAGAACTAATTATCTTTCCCCAAAACCGTTCTCTCTTCCACACTTCTTATTACTATCAAGAGTAACAACATCCTCCTGGTCAAAGATGACTAACCCATTTTGCTGTGACAGCTCAAAGTCTGAGTCAAAAAAACATTAAGTCTACTGTGTGCCAAGGACTATGCTAAATAGTTCAAAGAAATGCATGACAGTCTCTGCCCTCATGTCCTTTAGTTATGATGAAGTCTTGAAGCTGGGATGGGGTGGGGAGACACAAGTGTCATCTTGTCCAATCCAAACTCACTTTGTTGTGAAATGTCTTCCACAGTGATGTGAGGAACCGAGAACTTTCTGAGTTGAGAATGATGAGTTTTTAGAGATGATGAAGCTCTACCTAGTCATTTCACATCCTCTTTCTCTTCATTTTCTCCTTCTTCCCTCCCTCATCCCTCTCATTATTAAGTTGTCTTATTCCTCCAAACAGATATGGTTTCCTGTATTTGCACTGAAACATCCTCAGCTTTTCTTCCTTGTAGGTTTATGTATTGTGTATGCATGAGTCTGAGCAACATTGTATAAAATGCATTATTATAAGCACAAAATGCATTATATATGTATGTAACTGCCTCAGAATGTCTTTAAGAATATGCTATTGATGTAAATATAATGTATTTGATGTTGAGGAAGGGGTGTAGTAGTGATGCAACCATCTAGGAAGTGTTTTTGAAGAAGAAGCCCGGGAGCTGGTGGTAGATGGTATCAGTTCAATCATTTCAGTCATGTCCCACTTTGCATGGCCTTTCAGGGTTTTCTTGGCAGAGATACTGAAGTTGTTTGTCATTACCTTCTATAGCTCATTTTATAAAGGAGGAAGTTGAGGCAAACAGAGTTAAGTGACTTGTTTAGGGTCACCAGATAGTAAGGCCAGATTTGAACTTATGAAGATGAGGCTTTCAGGGGGCAGCTGGGTGACTCAGTGGGCCAAGAGCCAGGCTTAGAGATGGTAGGTCCTAGGTTCAAATCTGGCCTCAGATATTTCCTAGCTGTGTGACCCTGAGCAAGTCACTTAACCCCAATTGCCTAGCCCATACCACTCTTCTGCCTTGGAACCAACACGTAATATTGATTCCAAGATGAAAGGTAATGATTTAAAAAAAAAAAAAGATGAGGCTTCCTGACTCCAAACCTGTAGTTCTATATATTTTTCCACCTAACCACTGCACTGTGATGGTAGGTGGGCAATGAAAAAATGGGGAAAGCATCAAGAATAAGGTTTTTTAGCAGGCAGGTAGAAAAATAAACAAGGGAAAGAGGCCAGGAATAAAGAAGCCTAATGGAGAATGCTGGACTTGAATTTGGGAAAAATCTGGGTTCAAAAACCACCTTTATGTAAAAATACAGAAGAAAAACAACTGCTTGATCACATGGGTTGATGGGGATATGATCAGGGATGTAGACTCTAAGTGATCACACTAATACAAATATCAATAATATGGAAATAGGTCTTGATCAATGACACATGTAAAACCCAGGGGAATTGCTCATTGGCTATAGGAGGAGGTGGGAAGAAGAAAGGGAAATAACATGAATCATGTTTAACCATGGAAAAATATTCTTAATTAATTGATTAATTAGATAAACTTATAAAAATAAAAAATAAAAAATTTGTTTCAACTATTAAAAAAATAACCATCTCTAAATTTAAGTAGCTATATGCACCTAGCCAAGCCACAACCTCTCTAAGCCCCAGTTTCTTCATTTGAAAAATGGGGACAATAATACCTAGAGTACTACATCTGACTGTTATGAAAGTCTTGTGAGATAATGTATATGCAGCACTTTTCAAAAGTTAAGAGTCTATAGAAATGTCAGCTATTACTGTGACTCTTCCTGCCACCTGCAGCCTAAATTCTCCTCTTTATCTATGTGGCAGCTACAAATGTCAGGACCTCCCAATATCTCAGTTCTAATGTGGGCTAATCAGGCAGGGACCCAGATGACAGCTTACATGGTTCTACTCGAGTCTAAATAAATACATAAATTTAGAATTAATAAATAAATCTAATCTAGATAAATAAATGTCCCATTATTTTCTATATGTTCTCCTTTTTTCAAGAAACTGATCGATACAAATTTGGATTGAAATTAAAATCTCTGAATAATAAAGCCACTGGAAACATGATAATCAGCTGTTCCTAGGGAAGAAATGCTGATGCCAGGGATCATTTGCTGGCCACCCCTAGGTTACGAAGTCAGGCTGACAACATTAATTATGTGAAGTCCTCTAAGGATAATATACCAATCTGCCTTAACACCCACAGAAAAATGATGGAGTTAAAATTGAGAGGAAAGAAAGGGAGGGTTAGAACTTCTGTGTACTTTGAAAATAAAATGCCCATTTGCAATTTAAGGTTTGCTTGAACACATGCTCTCTCTCTCTCTCTCTCTCTCTCTCTCTCTCTCTCTCTCTCTTTCCCTTTAAGAGAAACTTGGGTCACCAGGAAAAAACATAGTACTATCTTGCTGTCCTAATAAGGAGAACCAGATGACCAAGGTGAATAAGGCATCTGGGCTGCTAAAAGCACATGCCCTGCCCTTCCATACTGGTTCCTTTTCTCTACATTTTGTAGCTTCTCAAAAAGTTCATAGAGGGGCAACTAGGCGGCACAGTGGAAAGTGCCAGGCCTGGAGAGAGAAGAATCTGAGTTCAAATTTGACTTCAGATATTACCTAACTGTGTGACCCTGGGCAAGTCACTTAACTCCATTTGCCTGCTCCTTGTCCTTCTGTCTTAGAATTGTTATTAAGACATAAAGGAAGAGCTTTTTGAAAATTATATCATATTAAATGAACTGGAAAGAAGGAAACCAAAAGGGTTACATGCCCCATAATGGACTGAGAATCAGTCAAATGGGTTATGAATATCTCTTCCTACAATTTAGTCATTAATCCATGCATGTGCAATGACTCTTTACCTTTTATTTCTTCATTGTGTGAATTGGATAAAAACCTACCCCATCTCCTAACTGATAACAGTAAAGAAAGTCTTCATGCCACATTTCAAGATCAGTCAACATCAGTGTTCAGTATATACAACATACTATTATATGCACCTGTGCCCTGACTGTATGTTGAGCCCTGGTGGCTCATATGGTAAAAGGAAGTACTACTCCTGATAGACAATTTAAACTCAGTAATAGTCCCCTTCAAACTTTCTAATTCTAATGTAATCTCTTTCCTTGTAGAGAAGATTGAAGCTTGGGAAAGAGGGATGTGTGGAGGGATGGAAGACTTCTTTATTTCTTGCTATTTCCCAGATTCTTTCCTGAAAAGACAAGCTTTAATTATCTCCTGAAACTTTGCAAAATAGTGCAATTCTTTTTCAAATTTATTTACTTGTTACTTTTAAATTCACAGGTATCTTCCTCCTTTCTTCCTATCCCCACACTAGAGAAGGCATCATTTTACAAAAAGATAGATATATATCAAACTATGTCTTCCTTGTTTCTATTTATCAGTTCTTTCTCTGGAAGAGGATATATACAAAGACAACCTAAACAATATTTCTGTTATTGTATATAATGCTCTCTTGGTTCTACTCATTTCAGTCTTCATAATTTCATGTAGTTCTGCTCATATTTTTTTAACTAACCTGCTCATCATTTCTCATTGTGTAGTAGCATTCCATCACAATCATATAACACGACTTGTTTAGCCATTCCCTAATTGATGGGCATCCTTCAACTGCAAAATGGAACCATTCAAGTGGTTTAGACATTATAGAGCTATGTGCATTAGTTTAATTGTGTTAGAATGTTTTATATGAGCAGGAAAAGCCCATCGATGAATATATTTTATAACTACTGCAGTAGCTCAGTAAAAAATTAGGTAAGAGACCTGAAGATAATAGAGTACTCAGAAACACAAACAAGACCTGCCTCTTAAGAGGCTCTGGTCACCTCCTTTTGCTTTCCTATCTCTGGTTAACCTAGGACAACCTTTTCCAGGTTATCGTGAATACCAGGGGAAAACGAAGCAAACTAACTAATTGCCTCCTACTAAAGTCTTTCTTTCCTGGCTAATAATGGCATAAAGGTGACATGAGGTTCTTGAAGGCTATGCTATTGAGGTCAAATGTTTGGCTTTCTGCCAAAGTGGAAAGACTTTGAGTACGAGCCAACTGACATACTATATGCCTGTTGTCTAAAGAATAGCCTAATAAAGTGCAGAGGCTCATCATCAAATTTGCTACCAAGTGATAAATTTTTCAGCCACAACAACTCATGAATTTATTAGTGGGGACAGTTTATTGCACGGTGGATAGAGAGCCCGGCCTCAAATCAGGAGGATGCGGGTTCAAATCTGGCCTCAGTTTTTCCTAGCTATGTCACCCTGGGCAATTCACTTAATCCCTTTTTGCTCTACTTCCTAAATCAATATTTAGTTTTGATTCTAAGTCAGAATTTTTAAATTTTTATAAATGAATACAGAGAACTACCCTCAGAGTCAGGAAGACCTTGCTTTAAGGCCACCTCTGACCCTAAGCAAGTTTCTTCATTTCTCACTGCCTTGGTCAGATCTTTAGGACTAAAATAATACATGGACTGGTCTTCAATGGTAAGAGAAACTTCCTCATCAGGAACTCCAAAGACTAATGGTCATTAAATATTTTTGATTGCATACCCCATCAGTAAAAAATCACATACACACATCCCTGTGTACTTGTAATGATTCACAGAATTAAATGCTACCAAAATGTCAAGGAGAGAACTGAGAAAAGACCACTGGATTTGGCAGTTGAGATCATTGGTAACTTTAAAAAAAGCAGTTTCAATTGAGTGAGGAGTCAAGAAAAAAAGAAGTCATAACAAACTTGGAAAACCCAAAAGGATGGTGACACTCATGAAAGAAATAGAGAATTAAGGAAGAGAGATGAATTTGAGGGGAAACCCTTATTCATACCTGCTTATCCTATACTATTAATTCTTTACCCCTACTTCAAAATGAACAGTGGGGAGGACAAAGTGGGACTTGCTCATTTGTCATTGTCCCTAAGTACAGAGCCCAGTGCAATGGTGAGCCCAGGTAGAGTGCCTGGGGATGTTAGAGGATGACAGTAGGGTAGAAATGTGGCTTACACAGTTGTTTCAAATGCCTGGACCATGTTAGGTTCTACCTTTCAAACCATGAGGGGCCCAGGCCCAGTGCAGCCATGGAAAGCCAGTTGAAAAAGAAGTCTGAATGAAAAATTTTGAAGGGAATAGTAGATTTGTATGTGACAAGCCCGCAGTTGCCATGAGGAGGAAGATGATGGGGGATGCAACTCATCTTCCCACGTTCTGATTAGTTGGTCATCTGCTCCTTGGAGTCAAGCCATGACCCCTTTGGCTTAATGCCACATTCCTCATTTTGGTGACCACTGCCCAAGATTAAGATTAATGTAATCAGAAGACTGGTTTAAAAACAAACAATATCATGCCAAAAACTATACTACTTGATGAGGAGAGGGAAAGACCTGTGATTTAAGTGGAAAAAGAATTTCCTGGTGAGGAAACTCACTCTATCAATAAAAGTTGGTACTATCTCTACAATTTATCATCTTAGAGAGTTGCCGAAAGTGTTGAGAGGCTAAGTGGCAATAAGAGCCTTGCCTCAGGTCACACATCAGGTAGGTCAGAGACAGAATTTGAACCTCTCTATCCATCATACCCATACTAGCCCTCATGCTAGTGATACAAAGATTAAAAAAAAAAATTTTAAACAGTTCCTGCCCTCTAGTAGCTAACATTCTGGGGAGAGGGAGAGATTATAATTGCAAATATGTAGATAAAAATGCAGAGTATATGAGTCTGAGTAGGAAAAAAGGAAATATGGTAACAATTGGAGTGACTAAAAAGACTTTATATAGGAGGTGGTTCTGAGTGGAGTCAAAAGAAAAGAGGACTCCAAGAAGCAGCAGAAGGGAAAGCTTTCCAGGTCTAGGAAGTGCCTGTCCAAAGGTAACTCAAAAAGACCATCTAAGTTTATAAAGAAATTGAGATCTACCATGGTGGAGAAGCACTGATAAAATAGCAGATCCTTTAGTTATTAAGTAAATCAACTAACTGCCCATGGTTTTCCCTTCTCTGGGCTACAATTAAGCAGCAGGACAAGCAACTGGTTGGAGAACAAGTAGCTACCTAGAAGGCCACATCCACAAATGCCAAGCAAGGGAACAAACACCAATTAAAGGAGGTGGAAGCAATTGTCTTAAAAAACATTTCTCTGGCTGAACATGACAGAGGAGATACAAGTCAACTGGTACCTACTAGGTGCTACCAATGCTTATTCCTTCCTTCCTTCTCCCAACATAATTTGGCAGCACATTACCAAATTAAGTCCTCTAGAGGCACTGGCAAATAATTAATAAAATATATACTGTGTCACACACATTTCAACTCAGTATTCCTTAGAAGCTCAAACCCAGATTCTTGGCAGAGTCTTTAATAACACAAAGAAAGTTTAAAAAATGCTGCAGAAAGCAACTAGGTGACTCAGTAAACTGAGAGTCAGGTCTAGACATTATAAGTCCTGGATTCAAATCTGACTTCAGACACTGTCTACTTGTGTGACCCTGGGCAAGTCACTTAACCCCCACTGCCTAGTCCTTACCACTCTTCTGCCTTTGAACCAATACACAGTGCTGATTCTAAGAGAGAAAGTAGGGTTTTTTTTTAATTACTGTATTTAAGAAATGTAGGTATATATTCTCTCAGCTCTCTTTGATTGATGCCCTTCCCAAGCTGAAGTAAATTTTCCCTTTCACGACCTCTCTCACCAATTTCATGGATACTAATGAGCATAAATTTTGACACTGCTATGCTGACTTGGCGGCAGGATGCTGATCTGCAATTTCATCAGCATGGTGAACACCATTTTCACAATGATGATAAAGACTGGCAATGAATCCACAATTTACAATATTAGAGAGTTGCCAGGGAACCACAAGTGAAGTAAAATGACTTTTCTGTGGTCACCCAGCTAATGTGTCAGATGAAAGATTTGAGCCCAGATCCAACCCTCCCTTCATCATTCCAAGTAGCCTTATGATCAGGCTCATATTGTTCTGAATATGCCTCTACAAAGGTACATTGTCAACAGGAAAAAAAAAAAAACAAATGGCTCTGGATGTAAGAACACTATTTAAGAAGAAAGATTATTAGTTCAGCAGGAGCCAAGGCATAGAAAAAAGACAAGGCTGAGGAAGGCCAGATGAAGACCAAAAGATGATTGTAATTAGAAAAAGAATATCGTCCAGATATCACAGGGAGCCTGGAAAAGGGATTCTTGGCAGATAACTAGCTGCTCTTGGGTGTCTGTTCAGAGTTAAGTAAATCAAAAAATCTCGGGAAAATTAAGTTTAGGCCAATATCATAAAAATATCAAAATTCCCCAAATTAACTCATAAAATTAATGTTACTCCGATCAAACTATCAATGGTCTATTTCATGGAATTAGGAAAAAATAATCAGTTTTTTAAAAATGATCTACTTTATGTACCATTAATTCCCATCTACATGTAGTCTGTAGAGCTCAGTATAATTAAATAAAAGATGAGGCCAAAAGAAACCCACAGGAATTCTGGATTAAATCACAAAAAAAAAAAAATCTTAACCCATGTTTTGTTTTGGGTACCTAAAATATCTTTGTAGCTCCAGTCATTGCCTCATTTTGTCCTCTAATTTCAACCTAAAAATGTCTTCCATTTTCAAAGTTTATCCCTCAGTCTATGTTCCCAATCCTGTCCCCTCTAGCCTCCTCATAGATTCAAATCACAAAATTAGTCTCTCATGCAAGAATCTTCAGCCTCTCCTCCACTAGTTCCTTCATATATGCCTACAATGGTTCTCAGTTTTGTCCTGTCTTAAAAACTTTAAAACACTCTTGACTTTGCCGAGCCCTCTAGCTACTACCCTATTTATCTCCTTACTCTCTCTGCTATACATCCAAAATCATTTATACTCACTGCCTCTATTTCTTGACTACTCACTCACAGTTTATCCCCCTTTAATCTGATTCCTGCTTCATGGAAAAGGCAACAATTGATGCCTAACTGGCAAATTCAATAATCCATTCTCAGTATATTCTCCTTGACCATTCCATATCATTTGAAGTGGTTAACCAAACTTTCCTTCCTGAAATGCTTTTCTCACTTGGTTTTTGGTGAGATCTTATGACCCTGGTTCTACAACTTGCCACCATCTCTTTAAATATTGATATACCCTACAAAAATCAGTGTTCTACTCTCTGCCACTTCTTTATGCCTTGCTTTCTTAGAGATATCATTTGTTCTCAAAGTTTCAACTATCACCTGTATGAAGATGAAGCCAAAATCTCCCCTAGGGGGTCAGTCCTATATTTCCTACTGGATATTACCTTATCAAACTTATTGCATTAAAAGACAAAGCTATCATATTTACTGTCAAACCAGTCCCCACCCAAATTTGGTCTATTCTATAAATGAACATCATTTTACCATTCAGTTACCCAAACCTCTAATCTTTAACACTATCCCTTCTCCTTCAACATAAAATTTCCAAGTCCTTTATTATCTTATAAATCTCTTCCTTTCCCATTTCATTGCCACCAAACCAGACTAAGACCTCATCTCACTGTGTCTGAACTGGCTTTTCCCAATCTGTGCTTTGCTGAGCCCTCATGTTCTATTCAATATGAATAAGGATTATGTAAGAAAAATTTCAATGCTACTGATGTTTTCCCCTTCTATTTAGATAAGAAATTATAAATATATCCAAAATTACTCTCAGAGAACAATGTTTCAGCATGAACATAGTTTGGTTTTCTTTGTGTTGATCTGGACCTGTATCTTTCTGGGCCAAGGTTTTCTGTGCCCTGAGACTTCCTAAATTAACATTAATGAACTCCAGTGACATATTTCAAGTTCCAAAGTCTTATGAACAAATTTGGGAAGTAATCACTTGGACTATGGTAAAAAGTTTCCTAACTGGTCTCCATGCTTTTAGTCTTTCCATCTCAAACTCTTCTACATACTACTACTACCAGGTTCGTGTTCCTAAAATACTCCATATATACTACACCCCACTAAAAAAAATCTCTAACATCTCCCTACTGACTACAGTATAAAGTTCCCATTCCTTTGTTAGTCTAGTCCCTCCCTCTACAATATTGTCTCCAACCTCACAATACTGTCACCTCACGATATTATATTTTATTTGCTTCGGTCCAATCAATCAGCTTCTTTTTAGAATATTCAGTGTTCCCTTTGCACCTTCACTCTTCCTATTCTCCCCATCTGGAGTATATTATGCTCTCCTCTATCCTTGTTTAAATCATCCCCCGTCTTCTCTGACAGTGCCAGCTTTCAATGATTATTCCCTCCTCTAAACTTGTGTGGCATTTATCTCTACCAAGACTCATTTGGCACCTCATATATATTCCCTTCCCTGGCTATCAACAAAATAAAAACACTAATTATGCAGAGCAAAAGGAATCCTATTGGAACAAGGGGACAAACCAAGTTTTACTGTTAATATTTTATTGAAATTTAAAAGACATTCTTTGTAAACAATTTGGAGCTTATGGTTTGATTTATAATCATTTACATTCTGTTTATTTTAAAAGTTTATTTTTCTTAATGGTCATTAAATTTAAAATAAATTGTAAAAAACTTTGGCTATATGAAATCTGACCTCCTAGATACTTCATCCTTCCAGAATTAGGCCAAACCCAGAATTAGCCAGAAAAAAAAATCCCATTGGTGGCAAAATTACCATATCTGAAAATCTAGCAAAAAATAAACATAAGCAGGAAGGGATGAAGGTTATGAATTCAAAACACTGTGATTAGTTGGTTTGCCAAAAGAAAAAGACTCTAACTGTTAACAAATGTCTATGAAATCCCAGCTTACTCCCATTAAAGGTGAAAAATGAAGCAGTGACAGAGAGACAGAAGAAGATCAAATTAATAAAAATCAGGGGAAATCACTATACAGGCTCTGTCCTTTCAATCAAAACTACAAGCATCAGTCAGGATAAGACTCAAACAAGGATAATTCAGTAGATGAGGTGAAGGCAGGGGAAGGAGGTGCTTTACTCTACAAACTTAAAACATTGCCCCTATACTTCTGTGCTCATAAAGAGGACCCAAAGTCATCAGTTTCCTCATCTGTAAAATAAGGATAAGAATACATACTACAACCCTCAAAGTATTGTTATGAGGAGAGAGCTTTGTGGATCTTACAGCTCCATACAAGAAAAACTTAAATTCTGTTCAGCCTAATATGCTTAAGAAAGCAAAGAAGTATATAGTACATTTTAGAAAGATATTCAAGAGGAGCAGATGGGTAGCACAGTGGGAGAGAGTTCAGGTCTGGAGTCGAGAGAACCTGGGTACAAATCTGGCTTCAGACACTTCCTACCTGTGTGACCCTGGGCAAGTCTCTTAACCCCAAGTGCCTGGCCCTTGCCATCCTTCTACCTTAGAATCGCTAACACAGAAGGTAAGGGTTTAAAATGAAAAAGAAAGATATTGGGGGAAAAAAACAAGTGTCAGCATTTTAAAAGTTAGTAAACCATTTGGATAAGCTTCCCAAAGGGTTCCGGATAGGTTAGTTTCCAATCCATTCATTCATTCATTCATTCATTTAACAAGTATTTTTTCAGCACCTACCATGTACCAGGTACCGTGCTAGGTGCTAAGGATGCCAAAATAAACATAACAATCAAAAAGAAACTGTCGCTGCTTTGCCTTCTAAGAGCTTATATTTATCTATTTTTATGTGTATAGATTACTTAACAATTGGTTTTCGAATGGCCTCAAGGGCTGGCACTGTTTTAAAAGCCTCTTTGTATCCAAAATGTATGGCACAATTCCACACGAAAAGAATGCATTTAATATATTTTATTTAATACTAATAATGATGATGGTTATTTTAAATGCATTATAATTTATGTTTTTTTAATATGGCATTACTTTTAAGAAGCCTCAGTTTCACAGACTGATTTTTTTTCTCACCACCTGGCAACATGAAACATTTCTTTAACTTCATATGGGTAATCATGGATATAATGTATCCCTTCTGGATCAATATAATGTAACACTTGGTATTATAGTAATAAAAGAGACTTTGATTCTCTTGACATCTATAAGGACTCCAATTCTACTGAATGTAAACCATCTAATCAGTTATTGAGTGCTTTGAGGATAATTTATTCTTTTAAAAGGTAGTGAAAAAAACAAGGAGAACTTTGCTAATCTAGAATAACAAGAAGTGTTTGTTGAACTGGAAGTGACTAGAACTTCAGGAGAAAATAGATTAGGTTGCTTTAGATTCATGAAGAAATAGACATAGGAGAATTCATTACAAATTTATCTAGATTTCAAGAAACTAATTTTTTTTTAAGTTCAAAGGAAATAAAGATATGATTTTGTAGTCAGAGACACTAAAAGACAGTATAGGCATGATAGGTTCTCAGACAGATATTACAATTATATAATTGCAAATAAAAATAACTAACATTTATTTAGTGCTTTAAGGTTTGCAAAGGGCTTTACACTTAGTATCTCGCTTATTCCTCACAAAAATCATGTGAGATAAGTGGAGATATTATCTCCATTTTATAGATTAGGAAATTGAGGGTGACTTGCCCCAGAGTCAAAAGCAGGAATTGAATTCTAGTTTACTTGATTCCAAATTCAAATCTTTAACTAACACTGCGATATCTAGCAACCTCTAAAAGACTTTCATGATAATATTTTATCATACTAAAATAATATTCCACTGAATATGAAGAAGGGAAGGAAATCAATGTGGCAGAAAAGTCTCTGGTCAGCTTGTTCTTTAAAAGACAAAGTGAGTGAGCAAACTAGCAAACTAGCACTGGGCTTAGAATCAGTAAGATTTTAGATCCAGCCTCAGGTACTTACTGGCTGTGTGACCCTGGGCAAGTCATTTAATCTTATTTGCTTTAGTTCCTCATATGTAAAATGAGCTAGAGAAGGAAATGTGAAATCATCCCAGTATCTATACCAAGAAAACTCTAGACAGAGTCACAAAGAATCAGACAAAACTGAAATAACTGAAAAATAATTGCTATATAGTACAAGGATGATTAGAAAATAAGTCTTGTTATATTAGTTTAGAGATAAGAAGTAGAGAAACTGGCTTGAGGAAGAATTGAAGTTTAAAAAGATCTGAGACAGAGTGTCAGTTTCAAATGTTGACAGTATAATGTTTTTTCTGTGGTGGTTACTCTCTCTGGGTGTGGCAGTTACTCTGAGGGAGTTGGGAGTTGGGTTTTATAAGAGTGCTAGGAGCAGGTGACATCTTTTCTCTCTCTCCTCACTGTCTGAGGTAGAAGGAAAAGAGGGAAAAAACCTGAAAGAGCTAAGTGATTTCCTTTTCCAACTTGGGAAACACTAATGATTGTCTATTGCTATAGATTGTTTTATCTCTGAGAAGACCAAAGAAAGACTCAGTCTTTGGTTTGGACTCTGAGACTCAGAGTCCTAACTTGGTTCTTGCTGAGGCTCAGCCAGCTAGCCTTTGTAATTTTTATAACTTGGAGACAAAGTTAAGAATTCTGTACTTCGTATAAGGATAATAGTGTTAGTTTATTGAAGAATAGGGAAAATTTGAGTTAGTCAGGTCAGGAAGGATCAGTGTAGCCTGTGGAAACAGAAGTGGTTCCTTGCAGTATCAGGGAGTTGTATTTGGGTGGAGTTAGAATCCCTTAGAGTTAGAAATCCTTTTTTATCCTTATATTCTCAATAAATATTTTTTGTATAACAAGAGTCTCCTTATCATCCTTGTGCCTGGCACTGAAGAGAAGTTCACTTATGAGATTCATTTCACTTATATAAACTGAAGATACTTTGTAAGCACAGCAAGAAGAGTATCTAAACAGTTTATATCTGTAATCAATTCATTTACCCATTATTTTTACAGTTTGGGCAAATTAAATAGGACAAAGAACCAGAAAATCTGATTTTAAGGGACCAACTGTGAGTATCTAAACAGTTTATATCTGTAATCAATTCATTTACCTATTATTTTTACAATAGATACATATGTACATATATACATATATGCTATATACATAAAATTGATACCTTTTATTCTTATATCATAGTAATTTAGGAGAGGGAGAATAGGCATGTTTTTTTGTTTTGTTTTGTTTTTTTAAACCCTTGTACTTCGGTGTATTGTCTCATAGGTGGAAGATTGGTAAGGGTGTGCAATGGGGGTCAAGTGACTTGCCCAGGGTCACACAGCTGGGAAGTGGCTAAGGCCGGGTTTGAACCTAGGACCTCCTGTCTCTAGGCCTGACTCTCACTCCACTGAGCTACCCAGCTGCCCCGAATAGGCATGTTTTTGAAAGCTTGAAAGATATCCAGTTTTGCATCCAGATTTCCAAATTATTAATTCCTCTAAACCTTCTATTATCTATTAAACTGTTATTAATCCTATGAATAAATAACTGTTTCGAATTTAAACTAGCTCAGGTCTGATGAGGAGAAAAAAGAAAGAAATTAGAGGGTTTAACTGACATTGCCACATTTGAAGGGAGGATACTAAAAGACTGAGCAAACATTAGCCTTGAGGGAGTCAAAAGAAATGAGGTAGCAAAACAGATAACAGGATGGGCAAGGTTTTATGATAAGAGGGTCCAACTACAAACAATGTTTCTGAAACAGGAATTCCATCTAGCAAGGTGACATCTTTTCCACCTTGCCATGTTGGTAAATATTCTTTTTTCTGAATATTTTATTGATGCTTTTATTTATGTTTTTATATCAAAATAATATTAGTCCTAATAGCACCAGTCTACAAGAGAATCCTAATGAAAAACAATTAAGTAAAACCAACAATATACCTCACTGACTTGTTGTTTGTCCTCCATTTTTTTTAAGAGAGCCAATGACATCATGATGTATGAATGACGTCTTGACTTGCATGTGATTTGGATTTGAATTTGGATTTAAATGAGATAGAGTTGCACAAAGTCATCAGCCTCACTTTTTCCAGAGTCATTGAAGTCCAGTGGTAAGACAAAAGCCAGGATAACTGGCAATGGCCCTAGGTATAGTGAATGAGCTCGGCATCTTCAATGTCTAATCAAACTCTAAGCCCTCCAGAGCACCTGCTTCAGTTGCCTTCATGGCCTGTGCAATAAAGTGTTCTCACTTACCCATTCTGCTGGAGGAAGTCTTCACATGCTGGGGGAGAGGGGGTTCCCCCAATTCATAAATGGGTTTGAGGTCCATTAGTTATCCTCAGCCTAGTCCATCTGTCCATATGGTTTTACCATGTTGTTGCCACTCTGCATGCTACAGCTTCTTGGAGTCACAGGTAAGGAGTTGGGTGAAAGGTGGACATCAAAAATGGATGAACAATTCTGAGGGATTTAAGGAAAAGAACGCTACCCACATTCAGAGGAAGAACTACAGGAGAGGAAACACAGAAGAAAAGCAGCTGCTTGAACACATGGGTTGAGGTGGACACGATTGGAGATTTTGATTTGAAACTATCACACCAATGCAACAATCAATAATTTGGAAATAGGTCTTGATCAATGACACATGTTAAAACAGTGGAAATGCGCATTGGCCATGGGTGGGAGGAGGGTGACGGGTGAAGGGGAAAGTAGGAGCATGAATCATGTAACCATGTTAACTTTTCTAAAAAATGAACATTAATAAATGTTAAAAAAAAATGGATGAGCATTCATCCTGAAAAGGGCTCAGCAAGCCCTCACACCAGAGGTGTTAGTCTTCCCTGAACACCCCATACATATCTCACCAACTAATAACACATACAACATCCCACACCTGTAGTCTGCCACTTTCCCAAAAAGAGGAAACTGGAGAAATGTATTTCATCATAGATATTCTTGAACCAAGATTGGTCATTGTGTTTAAGCTGATTCCTGGTATCTTCTATTGTTGTTTTCATTTATTCTACTGTAAATTGTGTATATTATCCTCTTAGTTTATTTTCTTTACTCAGCATCAGCTGAAGATAGAAGAGACTATCTAATTTTTGTATTTATATCTTAAAGATCGATACCATGAATATTACACATTAAGAGTTTAATAAATCTCTTTACTTTCATTCTTTACTTATGATGAAGATAGATGAGTAGGAAATGTTTATTTTCTCAGTGCTACAGATGTAGAAATTTCAACTCTCCTGGAATTATTATGATTCTTGTTCATAAATGCTACGAGCATTAGCCACAATAGTTACAATCATTATTAATAATCTGACACTACTAATACTTAAATAATTATAGGGAATATTTCACTTTCAATGTTCTTTAATGTGCTTATTTCATTCAATCTGAATTATGTAGGCAAGGAAAATATTAACCTAACTTACCACAGTCTTAGCTTAGCTTACATTAATAGTGCCATAGAATCTGGTTCCTCACTTGTAGTTCTGGGCAACAGTACAATAAAACATCAGCCCTTGGGGCTTCCCCAAGCCCTGGCAATCCCAAATGCAAAGAATTCTTTAGTCATGGGATCCCTGTCCCCTCCCATCTAGAGATGCCAGATGACACTTAAGCAGGGCCCTGGAATGTTATACAACCTTCCTGGGTTTGGCCCAGTCTAGAATCAATGTATGTACCATTCTTTTCTTTGAAGCACTGAAACATTAAACTAATCACCCATCATCCTTTATAAGGATAAAGAAAACTGACTGATTGGCTAAACAGTATGGAAAAACACTCTCCAGAGGTAAGTGCATTTCAGGGGTCAGTGATTCAGCACTGAATAGGGTATATTAGTAATATATACTGACACACATAGAGAAGTTGTAAAGTTAATATAGTCATGGAAAACATTTTAAGCCTTTCTACATGGAAAGTTAGATAACTTGTTTTTTAAAATATTATCATTAGAATTCTGCTACCTCTAAACCGTTGCTGGGAGTGATTTTTTTTTGTCAAGAGCTCTGGTCTATGGAGAAAAAAAAAATGCTGAAAAGTCACACCAGTAATGAACAATTTCATCAAGGCCGATACAAACACTGGATTATTAGGCTTTTTTCCTGCTGTTCTGAGGAAGAGATAAGCATATAGAATATTAAATTTATCTGCTTTTTACAGTAAGTGGTGACAAAATTTTAACCATTCTACAATGATAAAGAAATATTTGTTGAATTTTAGTTTCATTTTGAGTTTATTCAAGAAATACTGTAAACCATGTATAAAGATAATACTAGGATATATGAGAAACATAAAGATATTTTCCCTGATTAAGTAGAGAAAATAGATACACAAACAAAACTTACATACATAGGGGGAAAATCTACATATGTGAAATAATCAATTAACAGCATTCGAGAACCAAAAGGAACCATAGGGCCTCTTACAAGTCAATCCTCTCCTTTCCTATTACTCCATTCCAATGGCCTCATAGCTGGCTTCTAACATGTTTTCATAAATGAAACTTCAGGTTGCAAGTCTTTTCCCATTACAAGTGAGTGCTGCAGAATTTAGAGCAGAAGGACATTCATGGGGATTATTCAGGCCAGTGAAGGCCAAGAAGAGAAGAAAGCCTTATGAAGAAAGACTGGGCAATAAGTAAGGGAAAGAATTTACTAAGTTGTCGGGGGACTAGAGTTCTTTTCAACCACAAACTTCTTGAGTAAAGTTGAGGAGGCAATCTGGATGGGTGGAAAGAGAACTGGAGAGAACATCAGAACATCTGAATCCTGACTCTTCAACGTCTATGAGGGCCACAGTTTCCTCATCTGTAAAATAAGGGAGTTGGACCAAATGATTTCTAAAGTCATATAGGATTCTGATGGCACAGTGGGTTGAGCACCAGACTTGACATCAAAAAGACTCCAATGAACTCCCAAATTCAAAATTGGCCTCAGACACTAAGCTGTGTGACCTTAAGCAAGTCACTTAACCTGTTTGCCTTAATGATTTGCCCAGGGTCATACAGCTAGTAAATGTTTTAGACTAGAATTGAACTCAGGAAGATAAGTCTTCCTGAGCCAGGCCTAGCTCTCCATTCACTTTGCCATCTAGCTGTTCCTCTGGCACAGTGCCCAGGATCAAATAACTCTCTCTCCCACTCTAAAGATGTCACACCAGTCATGTCCAACAGGGACTTAGAAGTACTTATCTATAATTTAACTCTATCCTCTTTGCAAGAACAGTTTTGAAAAAATTATCCTCACCCTATTTAAATCATTTTTATATATTTGCATATTTGTAGTGAGCCAGAAATTTACCCAAAAAGACCAATTAGCCCCATTAATCTTTAGACTCTATGAACTTGAGATAATCATTCAATTTCTCTCTACCTTGGATTCTCTTCTATAATATAGTCATAATGATTACTACTCTACCTATCTCATATAGTTTTTATGAATATTAAATGAGAAATCAGACATGAAAGTATTTTGAAAAGGATTTTTAAAACCCTACATACATTTTGAGGAACTTGAACAGAACCTTAAAGGATAGGTAAAATCTAGATAGACAAAGAGAAGAAGAGAAGAGTACCTCACGGAATAGGAACCAAGCAAAGAGTTGAAGTAGTCAATGATTTTAGGAGAAGGTAAGGAGACTAGTCATATTAGAGCAGAGTTCCAATATATAGAGTCAAATAGATAGGGTCTAAGATACGAATAGCTTAGGTCAGGCTGAGGGAGGCTGGTAAATTCCTTTACAGTAACAGGAAAATTAGGAAGAGGGTAGGACTAAACAGAAAGAAAATAAATTTGGTTTTGGACATTTTTACTTTAAGATGTCTCAGAGATATCTAGTTTGAGAAGTCCAAAAAGCAGCTGGAAGTGTGAAACTGGTGGGCAGCAAAGAGGTTAGGGCTAAATAAAAAGAGCTGGGAATCATCAGCATAGAGATGATAACTGATTCTGTGGGAGCTGAGATCACTAACTGAAATAATTTAAGAGGAGAATATTAAAAGAAAAAAGAAAGAAGTCCAAGGAGAAAGTCTTGGGGGGAAACTCATGATTAGTGGATGTAACCTGGATAAGCATCCAGCAAAAGAGAATGGGAAATCAGAAAGCAAGTAGGAGAAGAACCAAGAAGGGTAAGTGCCATTAAAACCTAGAGAGAAGAATATACCATGGAGAAGAAGGTGATGCCTGACAGTACCAAAGAATACAAAGTGGTAAAGAGAGATAAGAACTGAGAAGAAAACCTTAGACTTGGCAATTCAGAGATCACTGGCAAAATTTGCAAAAATCAAAGATCAAAGATCATTAGGAGAGGGAAAGGGAAGAATTTATGACCAAGCAAGAGAAAGAGTATTTATAAGATATAAATGAATAAATTTGATTATATTAAATTTTTTAAAGTTTTCATACAAACAAAAATAATACAACCAAGATTAGAAGGAAAATAACAACTGTGGGAAAAATTTTATAACAAATTTCTTGAATAAAACTCTAATTTCTCAAATTTATAGAAAACTAAATCAAATTTGTAAGAATATAAGCCATTCCCCAAAGGCAAATGGTCAAAGGCTATGAACAAGCAATGTTCAAATGAAGAAATCAAAGCCATCAATAATCATATTTTTAAAATGTTCTAAAATCATTCAATTAGAGAAATGCAAAGTAAAACAATGCCTGTTTGAAATCAAGCCAAAGACCAGACCCTACCTGTAGATTAATGGCCACCCCAATCTATGTTCTAATATTTACTCATCACCTCTCAATTCAACTCAGAAAACACTTATTGAGCATCTACTATTATTATACCTCTAAAAAAAAAGTCATAATGATAGTACCAATGCATAACAATCTGTCTTCATGACTACTCCTTAAAATCAATTTGACTTGGAATGCATTTTTCCACCCTTCACTGAGTGAAAATCACTAGAAATTCCAAAGACCAATTAGGAAAGTATCACGAATAAATCAAGTAATAAGCAGTTCCAGAAAGTAATGTTTCTAAGTAACCAAAGTTCCATTAGGAATACTTGTCAAAGAAATGGAAACAACTCATTGAGTACTGTAGTAAAAATATTTGTTTATCTTTTTGTTTCAAATGTTTGTCAGGACACAGTATGGACCTAAAACTGAAAGGTGCACAGAGGGGGTAAAAGTATCTCTTTAAACACACTGGGAAATTTAGAGATGAATATGCTAAAACAATCAGTTTTCTGGAGGAATTTTTGTTTGTTTTTTTAAAGCCTTACCTTCTGCCTAAGAATCAATACTGAGTATTGGTCCCCAAACTGAAGAACAATAAATGTTAGGCATTAAGGAGTAAGCAACTTGCCCAGAGTCACACAGCTAGGAAGTGTCTGAGGCCACATTTGAACCTACAACCTCCAAACTTTTCACTGAGCCACCCAGCTGCCTCTCCTGTTTTTTTTTTTTATTTTTAAACTTGGATTCATTAATAAAAAGTTTGAAGTTTCTCTGGTCATGTCTGTTGAACATTTCATATTTGCTCAGCTGAATAGATTTCCCACCATAGGTACAAAAGTAGAAGGCACCAAGCTTGATCTTTAGATATATTCACAGGTCTAAACGCCTAATCTGAAACTATGGGGAACGTTGTTCTAACGTTGGGGTGGGGGCAGTGAGTAGGAGAGTACCCATAGTAGAAGACATAGTTACATGCAAGGAAAATGTTGGAAAGGATCTAAATAAATGCTGAAGGAAAGGAGGGCTTAGAGATAGGATGGGAAAATAAGTCCATGAATATACTCAACTTCCTTGAGTTCGTCTCACAGCTCTTAAACCCTAGCTCCCTTCAAGGTTCAATCCAAGTGCAATCTCCTACAGTACTTTTCTTGATTCCTGCTCCTTCACCCCCACTGTTGGTGGTCCTCTCCTCAAAACTGTGTTGCATAGGTTTTATATTTACTGATTATCTATTTGTTGTTCCCCCTATGAAATGTAAGCTACATTTTTCTCTTTGTATCCTCAAGATCTGGTACGGGGCCTGGCAAAAAAGCATGTAGGATTAATAAATGCTTGCTTAATGAAGTTGGGCATAGTAGGGTCCAATTGTTATCCATATTGCCAGGGATAGTGAGGCTGGTGGAGTTATACGCTTAGTAGGGCTAACCCTTATCTACACAAAATCCTGCAACAATATGGTAGGGGGCACAGGAGAGGAGGGTTTACCTATCAGTTGCCCACAGAGAACTTAAGTGGCCCAAGTCAGAAGTAGAATCGGTCCTGTGTCAGTCAGTGTGGGATCATGCAGTGAATGGTCACTGTACTTCAAGCATGGGCAGGATGGGAAGATCTAGTCTCCAGGTTTCGATAGGATAGACAAGTAGATAGACAGACAGATGGACAGACAGACAGAGGATGGAGAGATAGATAGATAGATAGATAGTTAGAATGGAAAGATGGAGAGTTAGAGAGATGACAGAAAAAGAGATATAGATAGAAGGATAAAAGAGATTTGATAGGTAAAGATCATAGAATAACAAATAGAGATCTAAAGAAAAAAAGATAAAGATAGAACAATAGAGAATAGAAAACTGACCGAACTAAAAGAATAGACATATATAGATAGCTGATTGAAAAGCAAATACAAATAGAGGTAAAAGAGAGGTAATAGATATAAATGATAGATGATAGAAAAACAAACATATATAGAGATAGACAAGAGGACAGAAACATAGATAAATAGATAGATAGATATAGAGATAGAGATAGATAGACTGACAGACATAGATACATATTTAATGAATGTTTGAATGAAAAGTTGATTTCTACTCTCTCAAAGCTCAGTGCTTTGAAGATAACAAAAAAAAAATCCTACCCTCAAGGAATTGAGAGAGAGACAGAGACAGGGAAAGAGACAGAGACAGGGACAGAGACAGAGACAGGGATAGAGAGACAGGAAGGTCTCCCAACTTCCATGCTTGAATAGGTGCTATTATGCAAAATTAGTAGACTGAAAATTATGAAAAAAAATCTTATAATATTAATTATATTGAAATCTCTATTTCACTTTACATAATTCAAAGAAAGAAGCTCCCAAGCAGAACTTGATTCTTTTGGTATACCTTAGAGTGTCTATTATCTTTTTTTTCATTTAATAACTTTTATTTTTTAGAAAAGTTATCATGGTTACATGATTCATGCAGAGGTAATTAATTGATTTATACCTTCATTATAAAAGTACCCTCCAATCACCCAACAATTAAAGAATTAGGTCACTAATATAAAAATGTAGGTAGAAGCTCATAAGGCTAGTAAAACCCAGAATAAGCTAGGGAGATTCCATTCTAGTTGTTATGGGGTGAGGGGGAAGGAAAACCTGAAAGTTACTCTTACCTTGCTATAGAGCAATACTTAGCTAAAGAGATGTAAAAGAATGATATTGAGAAAAGGGAGCTGGGTGTGTATTCAGAAGACAAGTTCAAAAGCTGTCAAACATTTTTCACTTCGTTTCCTTCATGAGTTTTTGTTTCTTAATTATAGGTATGATATGTGTCTTCTTTCACACCACAAGGAATATCGAAAAGTATATTGCATGACAACACTGCTATAACCTATTTACTCCCTGGGGAAAGGACAGGAGGGAGGAAGAAAATCTGAATTACAAAATCTCAGACATTGAACTGAAAAAAAAAAACCTTTAAAATAAATAAAATCTGGTATAGCTACTTACTACCCATATGACCTTGATCAAGTCTTTTAAGTCAGTCAGTCAGTCAGTCAGTCAATAAACACTAAGTACCAATAATTTGCTATATGTTAGGATCAGAAAATGCTGGAATCACTTTCCTCATCTGTAAAGTCAAGGAGTTCAAGGATCTTGTCCTTTCTGTTTCCACAGTTTCTCTCCTATACATCCTCTTGTCTCTCAGGATCTTCTTACCTCTAGCCTAGACTACTGCAATAGACTTCCCGTTTAATCCCTGTCTCAAGTTTCTCCCCCCCCCTCTAATCTCTATTCCACATAGCCATCAAAATGATTTCCTAAAACCTAAGTCTGACCATGTCATACCACCACCACCCCATCTTCCCACCAGTACCCTACACCCAGGAAATTCCAGTGATTCGTCATTGCTTCAAGTATCCAATTTAACATCCTCTGGCCGGCATTTAAAGATTTTTATGATGTACCTAGACCCTTTCTGTCTTTCCAGACTTCTGACACATAATTTTCCACCATAAAATCTAAAGTTCAGCCATATTGGCCTAGCTCACACATAATGCTACATACTCTCCTTGAGGGCAGGGACTGTCTTTAATTTTTTTGGATCTCTAGCACTTTCCATAGAATATGCAAATATGGTCAGCACTTCATAATTGCCTGTTAATTGATATATTAACTAGATGATTTCTAGGGTCCCTTCCCTGAAAGGAAAGTTTCTTCCCTAAATCTGTGATTTCATGATCCTAAATAAGATAAATATGATGCTATAGGTATTTGATGACTCTGGACTATAGTAGAGTTTGGAAGAAAACAGTAAAAAAAGGAAGAAAAATTTTTAAAGATTTTGGAAACTTGTAATTAGATGAATGTGGGAAAATACCTTTAAACTTACATATGACACGTACTGCCTAAATATCCCATTCATCTAAATGACTTCAAGGTCAGCTAAATCTAAGGTATCAAGTAACTTAAGATATTTTAAAACTAAAAAATCTGCACTATTGAATTTAATTGATTAAAGAATTTGCAGAACATAGCCAAACAACCATCTTTGAAAATAATTAATTATAAATCACAAGATCATCAGTATAACTTTTATCTTGAAATATTTAAATATCAACAGGGTCAAATGCTAAAAGAAAGAATTTTAGGGGAAAATTTATATCCCTTTTCACCTATATGAAATAACAAAGTCTATCATTAAAAAGCAAGATTAAAGGGGGCAGCTAGGTAACTCAGTGGATTGAGAGCCAGGCCTAGAAACAGGAGGTCCTGGGTTCAAATCTGGCCTCAGACACTTCCTAGCTGTGTGACCCTGGGCAAGTCACTTACCCCCCATTGCCTAGCCCTTATCACTCTTCTGCCTTGGAACAAATACACAGTATTGACTCCAAGACAGAAGGTAAGAGTTTTTTAAAAAAAGGAAGATTAAAAATACAAGAACATTTTACTTATTGAAAGGTCATTTATCTAGTCACCTCAACTCCTTGGAATACAAACATGAACAATGAAGTAAACAAAGAAGAATTCTGACCAGACAAAATCTATTTATGTGTATATACACACACACACACACACACACACACACACACACACACATGTGTATGTATGTATATTGGGCTAAAGTGAAGATAGTGCAACTTAAGCACTTTATGTATAGGAGAGGGTCATAAAACTTCACTCAGGGCTTAAGCACTCTCATTTTAAACATAATTCTGATTAACATGGTGTTATGATTTCCTAATCTACAATTTTTAAAACAATTAATTGATTTGATGTGAAGGAAGATCATTGGTGTTACGAAAAGTTGATACACTGAAAGCAACAGAAAGGTAGCTGAAAGCTTGAAAGTGAAAGACAAGATAGAAAAATTATTTTTTTAAAAAGTCAGATACAAGAAGTCAAAAAATATAGCAACTTAGGGTCAACTGGTATTGAGGCAAACATTCCTACACACTGTAGTAGCTCCTACAGTCATCATTGTCCTATAGTAAGATGCATGCAACATACAGCCATCATCTCTCTACTGTGATTAAGTTCTCCTCCAACAACTACTAAGCATTATACAGGTTTCTCTGAATGCCCAATGAGCAGTGCAAACAAAGCATGTCCAAAATAGAATTTATTATTTTTTCTCCTTCACCTCCCCCTTCCTTATAGCTTTCCTATCTGCCAAAAGTATCAAAATTTTCCAGTTTCCCAGCTTCTGAACTTTGGAGTGATCCTAGACTCTTTACTCTCTCTCTCCCTTACCATCCAATATCCAATCAATTCCCAAGATTTGCCAATTCTACCTCCATATCATATCTGGGATCTATCTACCAGCTAGGTGGTTCTGGTAAAGCACTAAGCCTAGAGTCAGGGGAATCTAAATTCCAATTCAGACTCAAAAACTTAATAACTGTGTGATCCTGGCCAAATCACTTAAACTTTGCCTCCATTTCCTGAGCTGTAAAATAGGAATGATAATAAAATAGGAATAGCACCAACCTTACAAGGTTATTGTTAGGATCAAATAAGATAATATTTGTAAAGCACTTAGCACAATGTCTAGAACATAGTAGGAGCTTAATAAAATGATGCAGTGTATAGAATTCCAGGCCTGACGTCAAGAAGATTCACCCTTCTAAATTCAAATCTGGCCTCTGACCCTCATTATATATGTGACTCTGGTAAACCATTCCAGTATCTCTGCCAAGAAAATCCCAAATGGGGTCACAAAAAGATTCAGACACTACTGAAAAATGGCTGAACAGCAAGGGGTTTTATTATGCCCTTCTTTATTAACATTTGTTTTCTTCCTTTCCCATTCTCTTCTTAAATGGTCACAATCCTAGAACTTCATCACATTTCATCTTCATTGTTGCAGTAACTAGCCTCTTTGCTTCCATTTTTTCGCCTCTACAATCCATCCTCCCTACAGCTGCCAAATTGCTGTAGTTCTAGAAGCTCTAGAAACTTCAGTAGTTGTTGTCTCTAGGATAAAGTTCAAATTCCTTTGCCTGGTACTGAAAGTCCTTCATAATCAGGCTCTGGACTATCTCCTCATGCTTATTTCACATTTCTTCCCCTCCCACCCTATTCTAGAAAAAATGCCCTACTCAGTGGTGCCCAGATACATGATACTATCTCCTGCCTCTGCACAGGCTGTGCCCCCCATTCCTGGAATGCTAACTCTCCTCACTTATACTTAGAATTCCTAGACCCAGATCAAGTGCTACCTCCTATTAAAGGTCCTTCTGAGTTTCCATAATTATTGGTTTTCTTCCCCCATCAGCCTCTTCAGAATCACTTTGTACTTCCTGACCTGTTTGTGTTGTATCCTCTCAGTAGTATATAAGTTTTTGGTGGACTGGGGCTATTTCTTTTTTTCTTTTTTTTTTTTTTAATAAAAACCCTTACCTTCCATCTTGGAGTCAATACTGTGTATTGGCTCCAAGGCAGAAGAGTGGTAAGGGCTAGGCAATGGGAGTCAAGTGACTTGCCCAGGATCACATAGCTAGGAAGTGTCTGAGGCCAGATTTGAACCTAGGACCTCCCATCTCTAGGCCTGACTCTCATTCCACTGAGCCAGCAGGCTGCCCCCAACACTGGGGCTATTTCACTTGTCTTTGTACCCAATCTCCCACCCCCCAATGTCTATCACTAGCAGCTATCTAACATACATTTGTTCATTGAGTTGACCTGAATGAAAAAAAGACTAAATTGTTTTCTATATTCTATATTTGAGAAAGGAAGGGGAGAAAGGAAGAAAGAGAAAGAAAGAAAGAAAAAATTGCCATCAAAAGTGCTAAAATTCAACAAGCATTTATTAAGTGCCTCCTACAGTTTAGAAACAGAGGCAAGGAACTGATATTCCATTGGGGCAAAACAGCATGAACATAAATGAGTAAATATAAAGTAATGGTGGATAAGAGGAACTCACCAAAAGAGAAGAAACCAGAGTAAGACTTTTTGTAGGAGATGACACCTGAAACCTCCTTGTTGGCAAGAAAAACCTTTCCCTAGACAGTCAAGTCCTCTAAGTATCAAAGAAATCTGCAGTCTCTTTATATCTGTCCCCTCCTAAAAGGTACATAGCTCGAGAAAAAAGGAAGAACTCTATACTTTCCTGATCTTTCTGTTGCCTAGTGAAAACATGACTCAGATAAAGCAAAATACAAGTAGAGGTAATACCAGGCATTGTTGTTCTAAAAGAAACAAAGTTTTTGCGTTTAAAAGGATAAGCTTCATTTATCCAGAAAATTCACTTATGATAAAGAACTCCTTCCCCCCAGAGTGTCAGGTAAATGACTTATCATCACAGTGGCATGCTTCACATTCTGCATTCCAGCAAATTGTGCTCTCTTCCCCCTTCTGGACTCTCACTGAACCAATTTGGTTTGTAAGCTTTCTTAGTCTAATTTTACAAATATTTGTTGATGAATTTAAGATAGATTTTCGGTAGTAATAAACAAGCCTGTGCATAAGACCTACTATTAATTCCTCAATTCAAACCAATAAATTTTGCTGAGTGCCTACTGTAGGAGATTAGTCTGGGTGCTGCAAAGGACACAAAAATGTATAAAACATAATCTTTGCCCCCAAGGTCTTTATAACACAGAATAGAGATTAATAATCTCATTGTTTCAAGCATTAAAAAAAACTTGTAGATGAACTAAACATTTAATAGTTCATTAATACAAGTTTGGAAGATGCCAATTACTTTAGCAGATGCCAGAGACAAAGTGTAAACATGCTAATTTAATTTGTAAAACAAAGCCCTTATTGAAATTAGTCCAGCTAAAGTATCTCTTGAATCTATCAGTCCCAGCCATTCCCATTGCCATTATTCACATTTGGTCATGCATTTCATCTTACCTATACTACTACCCTGGAGCACTCAGAAAAATGGCATGCAGTGGTTCCCAAAAGTTTTTGTATCTTGAACCCTTTTCAATAAAAACAAATATGTTCTGAACCATCAGGGTAAATTAATATACAATTCATAATTGAATGATAACTTTTATACAGAAAAGCTCCAAATAAAAATTCACATAAAAGCTATAATTATAAAATATAAAATATATTCTATCTATAATTATGAAAACCCCAAATATAAAATTATAAAACTATAATTATAAAATAATTGAGAATATTTTACATGAAACATTCTGTAAGAATTAAAACAAGTAATTCAACAAGATTTCATATGTTTGCTATTACCCGCCAGACTTTATATTAAATTTCTTTATCTTATAAATTTTGTTGACAATAAATAACATTTTAACAATATAAGTAGCCCTTAGAAGATGTTTAACATAATACTGTTATCACACATAAACAATTTTGATGTTGGACTTTTTAAAATAGAAATTTGCAATATTTGACTCAACGCAGTTTTAAATGTGATACTGCATTGAGTTTATTAATCTACTTTAATTTAAAACAAGTAAAAAGTGAAAATGTTTATTCACAGGGATATGTGGTAGAAATGGTAGAACTTTACAAATTCTTTTGCTTAGTAGTGGAAATTTCCTTTTCAAAGTTTAACTAACTAAATAATTGATGAAAATGAATAGCTAGGTAAAACATTAAATAATCATTTTACTATTGGCTAATGATAAGCATTGTTAAATAACAAATGTACTTAACATTCAATCACATATGTTGCTTGATATTTAACAATTCTGTATATAAATTAAACTATAAAAAATTTCTTCAGATGTGTCTTTTTCTTCTCTTCTTTTAGGGGTATATTGGCTACTCTTTCACAGAAACTCTGTTGAACAACTAATTGATTTTGCCAACCAGTTCATTTGAAAATCCTTCAGACAAAAGAATAGTAGTATAAGATGAGGATACATTTAAATTGAGAATCAGTTCGAATACTATGATGAGACAATATAAGATTTGTTTCTAAAGAGTGTTTGTAATTTTCCATGAAAGTTTCCAAATGGCTTGTAACATGCAGGCCCAGAGATCATAGTTTTCAAAAAGTCTGACATTAGCACTGCAAGAATGCAAATGCTCATCACATCTTGATCATACGATTACCCAGATGATGAGGTATAATTACAGGATAACAGTGGAGTCTGAGAGAGCAAATCTAGTGCAGTATACAGAAGGCAAATAAAGGAGTACATATGTGTATGAACATCTGTTTGCACTCAAAATTTGAATCCTTATGTTCATTTGAAAACAATTTGATGACAGATTGAAAAACTGCAAAAATATGCTATACTTAGAAAGGGTCACAGTTTACTATAATTGCTTCACAAACACCAAAATTACTGTATTTATGATCATGAAGATTTTTAATTGCTACAAAAACACACCTATAATCCCTCCAATCTATATGTGTTTATGGTCACAAAAGAAAAATATATTTGTGACTTAACTGGGTAATTATTTACACTTAAGGTAAAAGATTAATTAAAAATTAATTTAATTAATTAATTCACCTTATTGATTTATTACTTATTTATTAGTTTGTTGGTTAATTTAATTAATTAACTAAAAATTAAAGAATTTTTAATGTGAACTCCTTGTATCAGCAGCATCTACTAAACCATTAAGCCACTAAATGGAAACCAACATCAGGAACCACCTGACCTCAGAGCTAGCAAGACCAGGGTTCAAATTCTGCCTCTAACATATACTAAATGTATGATTCTGGGCAAAGGATTTAATTTTCTAATCTCTAAGCAATTCTCCCAAACCCTAAATTTCAGAGAAGGTATATACCAGCATTATTAAGGGAGTTTCCTCATCTCAGAGCTCTCTATATTAATGAAATCCCAAACCTAGTCCCAAAATTTTATACTATTACATTAGCTTCCTCATTTGAATTCACTACCTCCAATCCAACTGACATACTACCAGTAAATTAACCTTGCCTATGCACAGATGTGACTACATTACTACTTTGCTCAACAATCTTCAATTACTTATAAGAAAGTTGAAACTCCTCAGACTGGTATTCTAGGCCCTTCCAGATCATCCTTCAATCTCTATTTCCTCCTTATTTCAGATAATTTCTTAGCAGGTGTCCTATTCTTATAGAAACTACCTGTTTCAGATCTTCTAGGACATCTCAATTTTGAGAAAATAAAATATTTTAAATAAATTTTTACGAAAGAAACATCCGTTGTCAAAGCACATGTCAATATTTGGAATTTGTTGACTAAGGCCATCATATTTATGTTCTGGCTACATGATTCTATTCTTCAAAGCCACCAATGATAATCTTGTCCTCTTTTTTCCCCTGTTCCTCGGCCTCTTTGAGGTCCATCTATGTAGTATTTGATGCTGTTGTCAACCCCAATTTCTTCTGTATACTCTTTCCCTCATCTGCTTCAGACATCACTCTCTCCTCATTCTCTTTCTATCTCTCTAACCACTCTTTTACTTCCATTAGCTCATTTTCCTCTACTCAGTTCTTTAGTAGAGAAAAGTGTTTTTTAATTAGCTAAAAAAGGATTTCTACAGAAGATTTAACATAGAGTCTACTTACTGTTTGTATTAAGACTGGACAGGAATCTGTATAATTGCAACCCGAGTTCCTGAGCTAAAAGCATGCGAATGGGAAAAAGGTAGGGGGGGGAAGGGGGAAGAAAGCTTGCCACAGATATGAAAACAAACAAATAAGAACCTCCTGGTAATTCAAAAATCCAGCAGGACAGTGAAGAGATAAAATACAAACAGAGACTGATATTTAATCATCAATGGGAGAAGAAAAGAGAAAGAAAAAGCTAAGAAAAGGCTGGAAGTTGGATTTCTACATACCTCTGAGGGCGGGTAAAGGTTTGTCAAAATAATTGTCCTAGGCAAACAGGCCCATACAACAAAAGAAAATCAAGAAGGGGGAAAACCGTTCACTAGGGGAACTGTTTCTCACTTTACTCTCTATCCCTCAGCAAAAAAAAAAAAAAAAAAAAAAAAAAAAAAAAAAAAAAAAAAAAAAAAGTAGAAGAGATAGGGGTTTGCTATTCTAGATCTGATTCTCACCAATAAGGATAATTGGATTATCAACATAGAAATAATGAGAAACTTGGAAGAAAGCATCTTTGAATTTGCGATAAATAAGGGGAAAGTTAGGCATCTTTCCAATCACTCATGTTGGCAACCTCACAGTCATCCTCCACTTTATTTTCCTTCATTCCATATATCCAGTTGCTTGCCAGATCTTGTTCAGCCTACTTCCATAACACCTTGACCATCCAATCTCTCCTCCCTATGCAAAGGTAACAATCCTAGTCCAGGCCTTTATCACCTCTTACCTAGAATTGTGGGAGCTTTCTAAAATGGTCCCCCAGCCACCTTTTCCCCTCAACAATTCCATCTTGTACACTGGCTTCAAACTGATATAACTAAGTTGAGATCTAAGCACTTGCTTTCTTTGCATATCCTCCTTGTTTTAGGATAAAATACAAACACAAGTTTGACTTTAAAGTCCTTCATTCCCTAGATCCAACCTATCTTTCTAGTCTGGTTGCACATTACACCCCTTCATGCGCTCTGTTCAGGCCAGACTAGTCTTTCAGAAATTGTCTCATACATTGCATCCTATTTCCCATTTTAGTATCTTTGGACAGGCTGTCTTCTATTCCTGAAATGTTCTCTCATAGAATCCCTACCTTCCTTCAAATCTTAGCTCAAGTACCACTGCCAGGGAACCCAGCCACTCTTACTAGTTGCTAATATCTCTGTCCCCATCAGAAATTACTTTGCTATCTACTTTCTATTTAATTTTTATGCACCGTACATGTTGCTTCTGTTCAGTGCAATGTAAATTCCTTGCCTTTTTAATCTTTTTAATCTACGCAAAGGAAACATTTGCTAAAAAAATTAACAGTGTAAACAAGATTTCAGGAAGTGTATTTAACATTCTTGAAAGAGCCAACAGTTTTTAAAGATTTTAGCAGATACATTGGTTATATGCAAATGATAATTACAGATGTGACTTATATTCATCAAATAACAAGGAAAATAACAGTTCCACTGTACTTTGCCTCTGTGGTAATACACTTAAATACAATGAGTATCTGATACAGCTAAAAATAATAAAAATATATCTTAAAGACATTTCATAATTCAAGATTTTTGTAATTCAGATCATTGCCCCCCAATTTAATCCACATTATAAAGGTATTACTGCTTTATTTGTTATTATTAACATTAATGATTGTCATAACAAAATATATAATAATGATTAGACATCACAATATGCTATTTTTCAAACTTTGTTTTGCTTTAATGATATAAATTTATAACTTCCTTCCAGCACAATTTGTCATCATGTGTTGGCTAATCAAGCCCTAGTAAGATAAGTTTAATAAAAAAAAGAGTTGAAAATCCATAGCGTAGAATGACTTCAAAGACCAAGCACTGAGGGTGGGCCTGGCCTGGATAGGAGGATCTTAGAGCAATAATGAGCCCTCAGAAGACCACTTTCAAAAGACAAAGTCCAAATGAATATCCTTTGATGCTTCAATCGCACAATCCAAAGGAGCTAAAGTCCCCCAAAAATTAAGCCAGCAACTTCAAAGCAAAACGGCTTGTCCATAATCCAAGAGTGGACCATCCAAGCATGAAGCTGGGGAAATAGGGGCATGAGTAAAAGTGTTCAAATTGATTTCATTTTCTTAACTTACTTCTTTGAGAAAATCCATTCCATCCCAGACTGAAATCAACCAGTAGACACTATCAATTAAGATTACCTGCTGCATATCTTCTCCCTCACAGACTCTAGTTTTCCTCCTCTGAAAATGCTATTTTTGGGGAGAGGGAGAATCAAGCTTATTGAGAAGCTTGAGGGCATCAGTCCTAAAATCCTTCAATCTGACCTCCTCCCTAACTTAAAATGTCTGCTTCTATGTTCATTCTTCCCATATTTTTTGCAAGGTTTACCTTTTCTTACTTATTATAAATCTGATGTTAACTAGTCATTAAATGAGAGTTAGACCAGATGGCCCCCAAGATTCCTTCCATCTCTAAAATCTGTGATACTCTGCTTTGATTCACCTGTACTCAATCCAATAAACATTTAGCAAGCAAATTTCTATGCAGAAACATAGATACTAAGAGTATGTAGATGAATAACAACACAGTCCCTGCCCTAAAGGAGCTTATAATCTAATGGGGAAGGAGTCCCCATGAGAAGGAAAAAGCACTGCACAAATAACTGTGATGAAGACAAAAGAGAACTCTTCACTAAGAACATTTTCATTAGATCTGCTCTAAGAAAATTGAAAGAAAGAAATAGACAGCCAGAAAAAGGAGGGAAGTGGAAAGAAGAGATATCTCCTTAAGTTGAAGAATTGGAGGGATGTGGAAAAGCTTCATGAAAAGTGGTACCACCTAACTGGGCATGCTCAATTCCCCATTTATCTGTCCAGTGTAACTAATCTCTCTCCCCACTGGCTCTTTCCCCTCTGTCCTCAAACATGAAAAGGTCTCCCCCTCTCTTGGGGGTAAAAAAAGCAAACCAAACTAACTCATCTTTGCCCTGCTGCCTACTTTGGCTGTCATCCAATGTCTTTCCTTCCTGTTTCTTTCCCAGGTAGCTAGGTGTTACCTAGGTGGGATAGAATAAGAGGCCTGAAGTCTGGAAGATCTAAATCCAAATCCAGTCTCATTGTATGACCCTACACAGATCACTTATTTTCTCTCTGCCTCACTTTCCTTAAATGTAAAATGAGGAATCTAACAGCACCTTCCTCCCAGGATTGTTGTGAGGATCAAATGAAATAATATTTGTAAAACACTTAGCACAATGCTTGGTACATAATAGTTATTTAATAAGTGCTTATTTTCTTCCTTCCTGTCACCATCAATCTTCTTTTATCTCCAGCTCTCACTTTCCTTGTTCTCTCTTCAGCTATTGACTTTTCAACTCCTTGAAAATTTTTCCCATACTTTGGCATTTATAATGCTAGAAAATCGTAGTTGTCCATCTACTCATCTGTCTGCTCCTCCCACTCCAGCTCTCTAAATATGGGTATTCATCAGAATTCTGTCTTCAATCCTCTCTCTGTCCTTCCCTAACTACGTATTCTCCCTTGAAGATCTCATCACCTTCTACAATTTTATCATTTTATTAGAGATGATTAAATGTAAAGCCAAAGGTATCATCTCTCTCACTCGGGCTTTAAGTCCGGCATTTCCAGTAGTTTGCTGGACATCCCACTCTCACTTCAAATTCAACATGTATAAAACTATTTTCATCTTCTACCCTATGGTAGGTTATGGCCAGGCCTGCCTGTTCACATAACAAGGGAGGAAACAGGTCCTGGGAAGCAGATAGAATTTCAAGAGGGAAGTGACTAGGCTGTTATCTATAGGAGTTCAAAGGGGAAGTCCCTAACCTACACAACAGGAAGGGTTACAGTCCACTGGAGGTTGGGGGATGCTGTTGGACAGGAGCCCCCTTCCCACATAGGCAACTAGAATATAAAGGTTTCTTTGTTTTATGTACAACAGAAGGCTTTTGAACTGGTAACAGGCTATCTGAGCCCCCTGGACACATAAAACTGCTCTGCAAAGGCCATACAGTGCCTTCTCAGCCTAGATAGTTCTCCTACACCATGTGAGTCTCTACCAGCTATCAGCTACAATTGAAAGCACTATCTCCATGGCAAAAAGAAAGACAAAGGAAGAGTTGACCATCAAATGGACCAGAACAGAACCAGAACCAGCACTACTTGTGTGTATCCTTGTTCTGTATTCTAATAAGTATATCCTCATAAGTTAAGTAAGCCTAATCTTTTATAACCCTCATTGACACCAGGTCAATCTTTTGTGCCATCTTTGTGAAGATTGCTTCACAAGACTCCTATCACTCTCCCAAAAGAGTTTCAACTCTGACTTCCCTATTGTTAATGATAGCAACATTCATTTGTCAAACCTGGGATTTGCCTTTGAGTCTTCCCTCTTCCTCACCTCCCTCATCAAATTACATGGTAGATTCAGAGCTAGAACAAATATTAAAGGTCATCCACTTTAGAGGTCCAAAGTGATGAAACAATTTGACCAAGATTCTTTTGGCAGAGAGAGAATTTGAATCCTACTCCTTTGCCCTCAAATCCAGTACTGATTCTATAGTACCATACCCTTCAGATCAGCTCTTAGGTCCCTTGGAGTAGTGAGGAGAAGTTCCCTTTCATAGTAGCTCACATTTCTACCTGATTCTTTCCACTCTTATCACTTACTGCATATTACATCACACTTAGACCACTTACAATTTCTAATAAATGAACTTCCTACTTACAATCATTCATTCTTACAATCAGTCCTACATGCAACTGTCAGATTAAACATCCTAAAATAGTACCTTCATCATGTCACTACTCAACACCCTCTACTGGCTCCCCAGAGCCTTCAGAATAAAGTCCAAACTCCTTATCCTGGTATCCAATGTCATCCAGAGGCTAATTCCAACCTACCTAACAGTGTGATGTAGCAACTAAAAAAGTTCATGTGATCCTGGGCTGCAGTGAGGGCCCTAGTTTCCAGGAATGAGGAGATGATAGTCCCAGTGTGCTCTGCCCTCATCAGACCTCATCTAAGCACATTTAAGGACACTGATAAGCTGGAGAACATCCAGAGAAGAGCAACCAGGATGATGAAGATTCTTGAGTCCAGGCAATATGAGTATCAATTAAAGGAACTGGGCATATTTAACCTGGAGAAGAGAAGACTCAGGGGAGATGTTATAATGTATGTTCCAGTATTTGAAGGACTGTCATGTGGAAGAAAGATTAAATTTGTTCTGCCAAAGTCCCAGAGGGCAGATCCAGGAGCAAAGGGTAGAGATTGCAAAGAGGTAATAGATCTGATGTCAGGAAAAACATCTTAACAATTAAAGCTATGCAAAAATCGAATGAACTGCCTTGAAAGATGGTGGTGAGGAGCACTGAGATGGTTCAGGGGATAAAAAGCTAGGTCTGGAGTTGAGAAGTTTTGAATTCAAAGCTGACCTCAGACACTTCCTCACTGTGTGACCTGGAGAAGTCACTTAATCCCAATTGCCCATCCCTTACTGCACTTCTGCCTCAGGACTAATAAGTATTATTGATAAGTAGTATCAATTCTAATACAGAAGGTAAGGGTTTTTAAAAAGAGAAAAAAAGAAGAAGAAAGATGGTAGCAAGCAACCTCTCCTTGAAGGATTTCCAATACAGGCTATCTAGAAGACCACTTGTCAGACATCTCATATTAGGGATTCCTTTAATGTATTGTTTGTGCTTAATGGCTACTGAGGTTCCTTCCAACCTTTCAAATTCTGTGATTATAGCTTTGGAGATTTATTTCACAATTCTCCCACACAAGTCTTCCAACTCCAGCCATAGAGTGCCTCAAACAAGTCTTGTATTTTCTTTTCTCTGTTCTTCACTCACACTAACCCTGGCTCCCTTCCTGGAATGCCTCAGTCATCTCTTTTACATCCTCCCCAATCCCACCTATCTTTTGAGACCCAGTGCAGATCCTGAATCTTCCAGGAAATCTTGCTAGACCACTGAAGTTCACAGTAATAACTTCTTCTCAATATGATATTTATGACATTATTATCAAATTATTCATGTGTTGACTTATGACATTTTTGTATTGCATTATGTAATTTTTCATATATCTATGCCATACCTTCTCAACTCAATTATAAAGCTTGTTAGAAACTTTTCGTACTTCTTTTTTATTTTAAATTTTTTATTTTTCCCAGACTAAAGGCTGATACAATTTTAATAGTCATTTCTTGACATTTTGGGATCCATGTTCTCTTCCTTCCTTCCAACTCTCTCCCTTCCCCCAGAAGGCAGGTGACATAATATAGATTGTACATGTGTTATCACACAATATGTATTTCTATGTTTGTCACGTTGTAAAAGAAGCATATTAGCATATTGCTTACACCAGAGAAAAATTCATGGAGGGAATAAAATGAAAAATAGTATGCTTCAACAGACTCCATCAGAACTTTCTGTGGTGGTAAATAGCCTTTTTTATCATGAGTCCCTTGAAATTGTCCTGGATTCTTGCATTACTAATGATAATTAAATGACTCACAGTTAATCATCATACATTATTGTTGTTTCTCTTGCACTTCTCTCTGATATCTGTATCTTGCATAGGTCATGTGCTCAATAAGCAGGGTTGATTCATATATATAGACATTCTCATACAATATGAGATGAGAGCCAGCTTAGAACATGTTTTAGAGTCAACTAAGTGATGAAGTGGCTAGAAATATAGACCTAGATAGCCTCAGACAATAACTAGCAATGAGAGGCTGGACAAATCACTTAACTTTGTCTACCTCAACTTTCTCAGCTGTAAAATGGAGATTAGGATAGCATTTTACCTTCCAGGGTTGTGGTGAATATCAAATAAGATAATATTTGTAAAAAAAAAAAAAAAAGATAATATTTGTAAAGAACCTACTACAATAATTAGTACTTAGTGTTTACTTCCCTTCCCTTTATTGGAGAAAAATGTAGTATGCATTACAAACAAAGTGAGAAGCAAATTGAAAAATAAGATCAAAATCGATTTTTTAATATCGATATTTAGAATATATAAAATAAATTGTGCTAACAGGGGAAATTATATACTACTAACCTTATGGACTGAGGACTTCACTCAGTAAATCACTTATGTTATAAAATCTGAAGAATGATACAAATTATTGCATTTCTATAACCACTTGTTCTACTTGTCCTACATTTCAAAGAGGACCAATGATATCAAGGGGTGATGTCTAGACTTGTGCATGAATTGGATTTAAGTGAGGCAAAGTTTCACAAAATCATAAGTCTCACTCTCTCTTCCAGGGTCATCAAAGTCCAGTGACAAGACAAAAGTTAGAATGACTGGTAATGGCCTTGGATTCAGTGGATGACCTTGTCATCTTTGATGTCTGACACAACTACTGACTACTATGATGGACTCAACCACAAATCTAACTCAAGGCATATCTTGAAATCCTTAAGTGGCATCTACATCTCATTTAGAATACCCTGGAGTAGACAGAAATACTTTCATTTCCAAGTGGTAAGTTAAAGTCATTTTGCAATTTTAGGGCTCAATTTCCTCATCTTTAAAATGAAGGGTAGGACCTTTAAGAGCCCTACCAGCTCTAAAATAAAATTAGAGGGTAGGCTAGGCTAATATTATAAAAATGACAACCCTACCTACATTTATTTACTTATTGAGTGCCGTACCAATCAAACTACCAAAAATTTATTTTATAGAACTAGAAGCGATGATGAAATTTTTCTAGAAAAATAAAAGGTCAAAAATATCAAGAGAAATAATGAAAAAATGTAAAGAATGGCAGCCTATTGGTACCAGATCTTTAACTGTACTATTAAGCAGTAATCATCAAAACAATCTGGACCCAGCTAAGAAATAGAAGGGTAGATCAATGGAATAGTGTAGAGGTAAATGATCTCAGCAATATAGTGTTTTTAAACCCCAAAATCCCAGCTTTGGGGATAAGAACCCATTATTTGACAAAAACTGCTGGGGAAATTGGAAGAATATGGCAAAAATTCAGTATAGGTCAATATCTCATACCCTATTCCAAGATGAGGTCAAAATGGCTGTATGATATAGACATAAAAAGTGATATTAAAAGTAAATTAGGGAAATGTGGAATAATTTACCTGTTAGATTCTATGGATAAGGGAAGAATTTATGACCAAACAAGAGATAGAGAACATTACAAGATGTAAAATGAGTAATTTTGATTATAATAAATTAAAAAGGGTTTGTACAAACAAAACCAATGCAACCAAGATTGGAAGGAAAAAAACAAACTGGGGAAAATATTTATAAAAAATTTCTCTGATAAAGGTCTAATTTCTCAAATATATTCGCTTCTCAGACTTTTGGCTAAGACCACGTATAATTTCTCAAATATATAAAGAACTAAGTCAAATTTATAAGAAATCAAGTCATTCCCCAATTGGCAAATTATTTGGTCAAGGGATATGAATAGGCAGTTTTCAGATGAAGAAATCAAAGCTATCAGTAATCATATGAAAAAATGTGCTACATCACTCTTGATTACAGAAATGCAAATTAGAACGATTCTGAGGTACCACCTCACACCTATCAGACTGGCCAATATGACAGTAAAGGAAAATAAGAAAATGTTGGAGGGGATATGGCAAAATGGGGACACTAATGTATTGCTGATAGAGCTATGAACTGATCCAACCATTCTGGAGACAATTTGGAAGTATGCCCAAAAGGGCTATAAAACAATCCATTCCCTTTGATTCAATAAAGCCACTAATAAGCCTGTATTCTGAAGAGATTAAAAAGGGGGGAACCAATTTGTACAAAAATATTTATAGCTGTTCTTTTTATAGAGGCAAAGAATTGGAAATTAAAAGGAACAGTTGGGGAATGGCTGAAAAATTGTGGTATATGATGGTGATGGAATAATATTGAGCTATAAAGAATGATTTTGGAAAGAGGTAGAAAGACCTTCATAGACTAATGCAGAATGAAATAAGCAGAACCATTAAAGCATTGTACACAGTAACAGCAGTATTGTGGATTGAGCAAATGAAATAGATTTAACTACTATCAGCAATATAATGATCAAGGACAATTCTGAGTAACATGAAAAAGAATGCCATCCATCTACAAAGAAAGGACTGTTACAGTCAGAATGCAAATGAAATCATGCTATTTTTCAATTGTTTGTTTGGGTTTATGTTTTGGGGTTTTTGTTTTATAAGATTACTCACAAAAATGAACAATATAGAAATATGTTTTGCATGATAATACATGTATAACCCAGATCAAATCACCTGCCAGCACTAGGAGCAGGAAGGAGAAGGAGGGAGAGAGATAAGTTTGCTCATATAACTTAGGAAAACTTCTGTGGAAATTTGTTATTATATGTAATTGGTAAAAAATATACAAAATATATAAAATAAAATTAGATAATCCTATAATTTTCAGAATATGTTCTTTTTACAAAAATATGGTTATGAAATTTTGAAATACTTTTGAATTCTCCATGAATATCCCAACATTTCTATGTCTTCTCTGAAAATTTTTAAAAACCTTCCATTCTAATTTTTAGAGTCCTGAAATTATAGAAACCAACCAAAAAGACATGCCTTGAATTGGCAAAACATTTCTAGAATAAAATAAGGTATCTGAAGTTCTGCAGTTCTAATGATTATGACTAAATTGCAGCAGTATCCAAACATGAGGGGAATTTTCTAGTCTCTGAACTAAACTACAGAAAGGTATATCAGTAGTTATTTTGCACTCTTAAACAACCCCCAAATACATGAATGGAAGAAAGAAGTGACATGAATAACATAGAAGTCATGTATCTAACATTTTGGATTGCTTTTGATAATTCCATGTGAATATCAGGGTGTCTGATGGAATTCACAACACTTCAAATAACATAATTCACTTGGCTGTGGAGTCAACTTCTTGTGCAAGAAGAGATATTGAATGGAAGAGGAATATGACTCATTGTTCTTTACCCCCAGAAGACAAAACCTGAAGCAATGGATGAAGGTTGTAAAGAAAAAAGTGTAGGTTTGATGCAATGGAAAACTTTGTACCCTAAAATCAGAATAGGCTACCTTGATTACTGAGCCCCTTATCTAAAATCTTCAAGCAAGAACTGGAAGATCATTTGCAAAATAAAATAGAGAGGGGATTCTTGTTAAGATACAGGTTGGAATAGATAGCCTCTCAGTTCTCTTCCAACTATGGGATTCTTTCACCATTATTCAAAGTGGATTGTGGAACTGAATACTTGCTAGTCAGGATATTCTCTGTCTCATCTCATGTTTCCTCTGTTTGGCTTTGATCAGGGATGAAAAGAAGAGTTTTCCCTAAATCTCATCCCCTCACCCCAACTTGTGCTAGCTTCTCTAACAGCCAAAAGTACCTTTCTTCTCTCCTGCCACCCCAAAGAGCACAGACATAATGTTTATTGTTGCCCAGAGTCATGTCTCCCCTGCTGTTCAGCACACAAAGACAGTTAGCATATATACACTGAGTTCAACTTTATCACAGTTACAAAATTGATTGTACCCTTTGAATCAAACATACAAATATTAGAATCATTCACCAATGATAACAATTCTTAAAAATCTATCTGCACCAAAATTACATTATTAGTAAAAACTAAAAACGGGAAACAACTTCAACATCTAATGACTGGGAACTGTCTAAACCCATTGGCAGATATTGTAATGTAATATTATATTGCCACTAAAATAATAAAGCAACTATTAAGAAATACAGAAAAGGAATATGAAGAAATGCAAAGTAACAAAAGCAAAATTGGAAGAGTAGTAAACATACTGATTACATAGCCAAAAATATATTCACATATATATGTATGTAAACAAAAGTGTATCAAACAAGGAAATCAAGAGACATAGTTGACAGACTACTGTTATTTGCATATTAATATATATTTGTATTGCCAATTTTTCCAAATATGCATTTCATTGTTTCTTTTGTAAAACTCAGTTCATCATTAAAAGTAACAAATTTTAATAAGACATAATGCACCTCAAAAGTATAGTTCATGCCATTTGATTATAGAGATAAATCACTGTATCTGTAGGTAAGAACATAAGTCTGAAGCTAAAAATGACCTCATTAAAAGGCAATTGCATCAAGTGCATCAGTACATATCTACATATGTGCACAAATGCAAGAAAGAGAATGCATGCATGCACGTATGCACCCACATATACATGCACACAAACTCCTTTAGTGCAATGTTTCTCCTACTCTTGCCTTCTTCCTTAGCATTATGATTCTCCTAAACATTAAGCTATCACTGATATATCACTTTAGTTATAAACCCTTTCATCCAGAAATACCACTGCTAGGTCTGTATCTCAAATAAAAAAAGGTGGGGAAGAACCTACTTGTACAAAAATATTTATAGCTGCTCTTTTTGTGGTGGCAGAGAATTGGAAATCATTTGGGGAATGGCTAAAGAAATTGTAGTATATGATGGTGATGGAATACTACTGTGCTGTAAGGAATGATGAACAGAACGATTTCAAAAAAAAGCTGGAAAGACCTACTTGAACTGATACAGAGTGAAGCAAGCAGAACCAGGAGAACATGGTATATGGTAATAGCAATATTGTGGAATGATCACCTTTGACAGACTTAGCTACTCTCAGCAATACAACAACCCAGGACAATTCTAAAGGATTTATGACAACGCTATCCATCTCTAAAGAAAAAACTGTTGGGAGTTGGAATGCAAATCAAAGCTTATGATTTTTCACCTTAGTTTATTTCAGTTTTTATTTGGGGATTCTAGTTTTATATGAGCATTCTCTTACAAAAATGAACAATATGGAAATATATTTTGCATAATAATACATGTATAACCCAGATCAATTTGCTTGCCTGTCCAGGAGGGGAGAGGGAAGGGAGGGAGAGAGATAATTGGGATCACATAACTTTGGAAAACTTATGTGGATTACTAATACATGGAATTGATAAAATAACTTTATTAAGAACTAAAAATAAAAAAGTTTTACAAAGTACTTTACATATACCATCTCATTTGATCCTCACAAAGAATCCTATGAAGTGCTATTATTATCCCCCATTTTTGCAAATGAGGAAACTAAGGCTGAGAAGATAAGTTTAAATCACACAGTTAGTGTCTTGGGGTAAGATTTAAACTTGGGTTTCATGATTACTAGTCTAATTTCTACCTTCTCATCCCAGGTCACATTCCTGCTTAGAGACTTCCTTTCCAGTTCCCAGTATGGCCCTTAGAAGAATGAGATTCCACCTTCACAGGATGAGGTTATAGGAAGGCAGATTCCAGCTCAACATAAGGAAGCTGTTACTAATTCAAGTTGCTGAAAAATGAAACAGCCTGACTCATTAGGCTATGGACTCTCAGTCACTGAAAGTATTCAAACAGAGGCTGAATCTCTTGGGGATACTTCAGAAGGGATGCCGGATATACCTAAGAGGTTAAACTAAATGATCTCTAGTATTCTAAGATGCTTTTTTCTCTTCCTTCTCTGTGCCAGCTCTTTTCACTGATCCCTGTTGGATTCAATCATATTAAATATTCTCTCTCCAGCTATCTCTGACCCTTTTCTTTCTGTTAATGAGTTATACTTCTAGCTCTTATGCTTTTATACTTCAGGTTGAATTCTTAACTCCTCATTTTCCTGAATTCAATCCACTGTTCTCCTCAAATATTTGTCATCTATCCTCCTCCTTAGAATTAGAGGCAGCCACTTAACCACAGTTAAAATACTTTGATCACTTATCTTACTACAGGCAAGCCACTTTTCCTTTCTGGCCTCAGTTTCCTCATCTGTAAAGTGAGGGATAGGGTCAGAAATGGGGATAAAATGACAGGAGAAATATTACATAATGACTCAACCTACTGCATTTTGAAATGCTTTGGATATTAGGAACTTTTTTCTCATGTTGGGTTGAAATCTACCTCTCTCTGACTTCCTTTGTCCAAAACATAGGATGTCACTTTGGCACAGGACAAATGCAGAGTAGAATAAAATCAGAAAGCCATAGTGAATCACAAGAAAAGTATCTTGTCTGCTTTATGATGCCAATAAAGACTTGAACATAAGATTTTCATGGAATAAGACTCAATTATATTCATTTGTTATTGCAGTTCATTAAAAAAATATAAGAACAAATGAGCAATTCTGTTGCTTAACCATACATTGTGACACTGTAAAGTATGAAGCATTACATGACGTGGTGGTGGTTGTTGTTATTATTCAGACATTTCTGTTGTGTCTGACTCTTCATGACCTAATTTGGAGTTTTCTTGACAAAGATACTAGAGTACTTTGTCATTTCCTTCTCCAGCTCATTTTACAGATAACGAAATTGAGTCAAACAGGGTTAAGTGATTTGCCCATGGCCACACAGCCAGTAAGTGTCTTAGTCCAGATTTGAATTCAGGAATATGAGTCTTCCAGACTCCAAGCTTGGCACTCTATCCACTGAGCCACCTAGCTGCCTGTATGATATGGTAGGGATGTCAAGTCTTAGTTTGACAATAAAAGTTGAGCCCCAATAAAGCATGTGCATATACTGTATATAAGTGTATGAGTATATTGGTGGGAAAAGCCATAATGTAACATATAATAGCTAAGTCTATGAGAAAGTGATAGATTAAGGTTATCTTGGCATTTGAATTCTCAGATTAGCAAATTACTTATTTAATTGGAGGTTGCTGTCTTCATTAAGTAAGCCTTTCAAACTATTTGGAAAGCCTGACAAAGATAGTTTATACTTATGCTGGCTCCCTTATTCCCCAGGCTAATTTTTTTAAACATTCTAATCAGTATAGGACCATCAAGGTGATCACAGAAGGAAGAATGGCAGGTATAATCTACTGATTTACTCATGGTTGATTGACCTTGCATATTATACACACATAGTAGAAATTTTAATGCTAAAAGATATCTCAAAATGAACTCTAACTAAAATATAACTTTTTTCATATTCTATTTTTTGGTTAGTTTTTGTTTTTGCTTTCTAGCAGAGAGCAGGGATAAAAAATATTCCCATGAAGAAGCAGAAAGCAAAAATCTCTAAATTTCTTCTCAAAAAGAATACTAAAACAAAACCCCCAAAAGTCTGAAAACTTTCTACATGAATTAAAAACTACATCCAGTGGTGTTGACTTGGAGTAAACTTTAAGTTAAAACATGTAAGGATAATGGCCAGTGATGGTAATTTTTAGGCCTGTCACAGTCAATAAAGAAGAGAAGCAAAGGGGAAGGGTGCCCCCCATTACCAGTAGTTGCGGGAACTGACGTCTGTCCTCTTTCAGATGACAGAAAAATCCACACTATTCAAGAAGCTCTGTCTTTGGATACACAAGCCAACAATGGAGAGGGGTAGAAGGGGGAGCCAGAGGTCTTTCAGTTGGCCCCAGCACGTTAATCAGTTTCAAGCCTGCCACCACTGACAACCAGTGTTTTTTAAGTCTTTATGATTCTTAGGTGTGGATATAAGTATAGTATAGTAGCTTTTTATAGAGATTGAGATCAAGTAACAGGGTTTCTAAGGAGAGCATACTTGCTACTTCATGTCTAACCAAAGAAAGCCCTCAGTGCAACTGTCTGGCTCACAATAATATACTGTTTGTATACAAAAATGACAAACCAGACCCACCATATGGAAATCATTATTTTCCAGGAGTAGTGAGTTGATTCAGCCACATTCTCATATCCATTCATCCTTGAGATCAGTATCACATGTATCTGCAAGATGTCTGACTAGGGTTAATAATAATAAATGGCTCACATTTCTCAAGTGTTTTAAGGTTACACACAGCATTTTACATACATTATCTTTTTTAATCCTTACAACAGCCCCATAAGGTAGTTATTATTCTGCTCCATTTAGAGATAAGGATACTACAGCTCAGAGGTGGTTATTTTTCTAGAATCACATAACTCCTAAGTGCTGAGAAGGGATTCAAATTCAAGTCTTCCTTATTCCAAGTCCTGAACTCCATTCTCTATAGAAGGGTTTCTTAACCTGGGGTCCACAGGCCCCTAAAGTATCTATGGGGTACTTTATTTCTGGGGGCCTTTCAATCTGGATGAGAAAAAAAATTACAACTTTATTTTCACTAACCTTTCATTTCCTTTTTGTAATGCTTTATATTTTATTTTATGCATTTAAAAACATTACTCTAAGGAGGGGTCCACTGGCTTCACCAAATTACCAAAGGAGTCCATGACACACAAAAAAAGGCAAAGAACCCCTGCTCTACACCAAGCTACATCTAATAATAGCTGACATTTATACAGCCCTTTAAAGTTTGCAAAGTGCTATATATATACAAGATTATGTATATATATACATAATCTTGTTCAATCCTCACAACAACCCTGTGAGGTCAATGTTATTATTATAACCCTATGACAGAAGAGGAAAATTAGTTTCAAAGAGGTTAGGTGACTTGGTCATAGTCACAGAGCTAGGAAGAAATTGTGGCAGAATTGAAATCCTTGTCTTTCTGAGTCCAAGTCCAGCACTCTATCCACTATACCATCCCACCCTTCTATGGCTTAAGGGTGTACAAGTATATTGTCCCTTATTAATTGGTTCCACAAAAACAGAAAGGTAGGTGCAAAAATGTTATGCAGGAAAGTTAATTCTACATAAACAGTGCTTTAAACAGAATCAGAAGTAATCCATTCGAATTTTGTGACTTTACAGTGAAGTTGGGTTACAATTTTTAACGATGTTATCAAAAAATGACACTGTCCAGGGCAACCCTTTCTGGGGTATTTCTGTAATCTGTAAGCATGGAATAAAGAAGTATTTAAGGCCATCCATAGGGTCTGAACCCATGATAATGGCCTCATTAGTGTGTCACTATAAGCAGCTGAACAAGATGTAAGTACAGCAACAGTTCAAACTCTTTGCATGAGCATTTTCTCAGTCTTCAGGAATAAATGTTTTCAGTCACATGGACAGGTTAGTGATGGTGTTACACACCTGTTATCCCAGCTCTTGGAAAAACTCAGTCTGATAGATCTCGTGAGCTCAGGAGTTCTGAGTTGTAGCCTAACTACATTGTGAATCCATGCCAATTCTGATATAAATGTGGTGAGACTCTAGGATCAGAGAGAGGGCTCCTAAATTGCCTCAGGAAGGGAGAGTAACTTCTGCACTTCTAGCCTAGATAAGGAAACTCAGTCCTTTTCTTAAGTCCTAAGACTCCATGATACAATGGAAATGTCAAACTTGCTATGAATCTCACGTTTCTAAAGGACTTAAGACAGAAAGTGTGTGAGGGAGACTTCTCTTTTAAGGAAATTTTAGAAAGGAAATATGGAAGCTCATTAAAGTAAGGTGAATGGATTAGTCTTACTTTTCTGACTTTGACCTGTACATTTAACCTCTACCCAACACCATACTTAAATCTGTGAGAAACACAGGATATGCCTCAAGGTACATACAATCTACTTGGAAGCAAAGGGAATAACCACATGAAACAAGGACAAACAACAGAAGACTGTATGATCAGGTGTGAAATTGCTTAGGAATGATTTTAAGTACTTAGGAGCTCAGAAGGGAGATAAGTGAGGGATAGAGTAGCCAGAGGAAACTTTATAGAAACTCAAGCTGGACCTTGATCATCACATTAGATTTGACTAACTGATTGATTGAGGAGGTAGAAGGGTGGACTTTTCATATGAGAACAACAAAAGCAAACCCCTGGGGACAGGAAGTAGAACACTATTGTCTTAGGTTCTGAGTCTAACTAAAGTGAAGAGTACATATTAAGTAGCACTTGGAAAGAAGACTGGATAGGTAAATTCAGGAAGATTTGGAATATGTTTGAGCTCTACCTACATACAAATTCTACTTCACCTTCAGACAGCAGACCTTGTTTTACTCATTTCTGTGATAATTTATTATATGTCATTTTACCTTATCAATAAGGAAATCCACCATCATGAAGCATTTATTTTATTAATTGCAAACTAAACAGGATAATGTGATGGTTTTTGCTAACAACTATTATAAATTATTATATTGTGATGATAATTATTATATTATGATAATATAGTCTTTAAAACCTTTAAAGCAGTAGTGAATATACCAGGATTTACCTACTAGTGTTGAGAGAAGCAGTGTGTTGTAATTGAGAGAATACTGAAGTGCAGTATGGAAGAGATCTGGCTTCAAATACTGCCCCGCTATCAGATGTAACCTAACTTTTGATCAATAGTAATACTTTTCTCCTAAATCTAATGGTTTTTATTGGGTTCGATAATGCCATTTATGGAAGGCTCTCCCTCCCCTTCAAAAAAATTTTGCAAGAATAAACATAACCATAATCATTTTCCTAGCTAAATGCATTATTACATAATAAGAGTTCATAATAAAGATAAGATCCAACTGTCAAACAACAACATAGAAAGGAGAGTAACAAAATCAAAAATTTAAAGGTTATCAAGTTCATTGCCTTCATTTTACAGATTAGGCAATTCAAATCCAGAGAAGAACAGAGAATTGCTCAAGGTGGAAGTGTTCTTTAATAAGCACTACTAATTTGTTGATAACCATTAGCCATTCTACAAACTATGAATGTGTGCACACTATACAATGGATTCTATTTTCTAGAAGAATGAGTTAATAGAATTAGTTTTTTTCATTAAATCAACATAGAAAAAAATAGTCACATGTACTATGTAACTCACTTATGGCCATGTGATAAATGTGGAATATATATTCATTCCATGGATGGAATAGACATAGTCACATAAGCATTCATATATATTTATGTACATATATATGTTTAAAAATTACTTATATTAATGATTTTCCATTTGAGGAGTCAGTTTTAGTAAGTATTGATAGATTATTATTATAAAGACTTTAATCATTTAATGCAAGCTTACAGACCCCTTTTGCAGCCTTTTCCTGCAAGAGAGGTATTCTGTGTAAATTCATGTTAAAGTGAGCTGTGGGGGTCCACCTTGGAGTCCGCAAGCAGGTCCTAATTCAGTCTAAGAGGTCAGGAGTCTGTGGTATATCAACAGGTTCTGTTCAGCTCAGGACAATTCAGAAAAACTGACAGTCAGAGGGCCCCTTCTAGCTTCCAATTCTGTCTTTTGAAGAGGTTGCTTGAGCACATAGTTAAGTTCACTGAGAACACCGTGTTGACATGAAGTACCTATGTTCCATTATGAATTTAGAAAAACTAATGATTTCCTTTGAGATTTCTCTAGGGGGGGGGATCCTCAAAATCAGGAACTGTGAGCAAAAGGATCATGGAGCTTCAATCAGAATTTGATATCTATGGCAAACAGATGGATCTATTTCCCCTAAACTCTTAAACTATAGTTCTTTAGATCAGAAAACAGAAGTTCTTCCCAAAGTCCTCTTTTGATTGTTAGCAGATTGTGAAAAAAAATCTCCATTTCCCAAATTAGTTCTAATAAGCAAAATCCACACGCACAGACAATCATAGATCATCAGAACATAGATTTAGGGGTGGATAAACTTTAAAGGCTATCTATCATCTACACACTCATTTCTGTCAATCTACTAAATTAGCTTTCTACAAAAGGATCTGTACAGAGTAGACTGAACTCTTCTAATTCCTCATTCCTTAAGAAGGATTACTTATTAAAGAACAGAATCACTGACATACTAACAGAGTAAGAAAAACACCACTACCAAAGTCCACAAGATTCCATGTATTGTCTCTCCTCACCTTATGAGACAGGTAAATCTGATATAGAAACTTAAAGAATAAACCCCCTCAAAAAAAGTGTTTCTTTGGAATTTAGGTTATCTTTACAAAATATTTATAATTGTTCAATCCCAAGGAAATGAATCATCTAAAAGTTGTAGTATGAATCCCTGCAAAAATGGGTCCCTTAAGTAATTTCTTTTTCCAAATTGATTTCCATTCAGGTTATTTTTTTCCATCTATACCCTTTGCTGCAAACATTTTAAACAAAATGTCTCTGAGAGAGTTAAAAAAAAAAAAAAAAAAGCCCTATCTTTTGGACTGCAAAGCTATTCTTCCCAGGGGACACTTGTTTCTGGCTGAGAGGCCAAGAGTCTTTGTGTATGCTCCACCTCACCCCACCCCACCCCACCCCCCAACAACTGATAGTCCCTAAAAAGGCCCTGTGCCCACTGGTGGCTTGTTTTTCCTCGGAAGAAAATAGAAATGCTCCAAGAAGTGACAGAGGCGTCTAAGCAGTCTATTCTGATGCTTGTACGCTCTTTGGGGCTAATATTGCAGTATATTTGAACAGAAGTGTATCATTCTATGGTTAAAAGAAGCAAACTTAACGGCCTGCTTCACACACACCAACATTTGATCGATTCCTCTGGCTGGCTTGGAGCTGTATACACTAGATTATGGCACTACTTTTAAGTAGAATAAATGACCTCTGTTTTCCCTCTAATCACTCTTCCACTCATTTACCTCCTCCCCCTCCACAACCTCTCTCTCCCTGGGAACGATAGCCAGAACCACTTTCAAAGTGACCAGTGAATTATGTCCACGCACTCCTCCATCATTAGCCCCCACATGGGCTGACTGTGCTTCTCACTCTGGAGACTACCTAACGGACACAGTGAGCCATGCTCATCACAGCCCAAGGCCGAAGTCAAATCAGTTTAAAATCCAACACTCGATCCCAAGGGAGAACTTTTGAAATCCCTTCTTAAAAGCTGGAGAAGCACCTGCTCTGGAGCTCCCATCCCCCACCTCCTCCTGAACCCGGAGTCTAGCATCCTCAAGAAAGCTGCTCTCCTCGGCTAGCCGTGGGGCATTCCGGGGTCTACAACCTGCAAGGCAATCTCAGTAAGGCCACTAAGGAAGCAGCTTTCTAAATCACCATCCACACAGAAGGTTTCTAACCTCTATGCCGCAGCAATCTCCCACCCACCCACCCACTTCTCCCCCTCCTCAGACTCATTAAGAGAAAATTGCACACCTTTAGTCCTAGGAAAAGTTTCTAACCCTTAAAACCCACCAGAGTACTTCCCTCCACCACCACCTTTTTCATCTCCACATCAGTCCCTCCGCGTCCTGTCCCATCCCGGCCCCCAGCGAACGGCTTTGCACAGCTTCCCCTGCGGAGCTACCTTGTGGGGTGCCCGGAGCAATCGGTGGATTCCAGCCAGTTGGGTAACGAGGGCGATGTCTTCCCGGAAAGTGTACAGCGGAGGCCGGCTAGGCTCGGGAAAGTTGGTGCTGTTGAAAGGGTCTGTATCATCTAGGAACTGCACCCTGCAAACAAGCGTAGCCATGATGTATCCATGCAAGAAGCTGAGCCGGGCCAGGAGGAGGCAAGCCCCCCTAAGTTAGAATGGCCCCAAGGGCACAGGATCTGTCCGGCCAGGCCCCCAGTGCTAAAGCCCTAAAGCCACCAGAGCTCGGCGGCCAGATCGGGGACGTGCCGCCGCCTTCCTCCCTTCCCGCCCGGGCTCAGGCTTGGGTTGTGCAGCCACCGCAGCAGGAGCCGGACTCGCAGCGCAAAAAGAAAGGCACGGACTGGCTGAGGAGTCCCCTCCTCCCGCCAGCTCCTGCCGCCGCTCCAGACTCCACGAGTCCAGGACTGGGGGCGGGAGCGGGGGAGGGGCAAGCTGCCCTTTTCTCTCTTGGGGCACCCGAGGCAGCGGCAGCGGCAGCTGCTGGTCCTGCGTGGGGTGCACGGGGTGATCCCGACCTGGGTCAGAAGAGCAAGGACAGGGAAAAGGAAAGAGGGAGAAAGAGCAGCGGCAGGAGCGGTAGCGGGGGCGGCGGCGGCGATCCCGCAATCCACTGCACCAAAATGGGAAACCCAGGCTCTGACCAGGCTGGCTGGTGAAAGAAAAGCCCCAAGCCTGGCTGGAGCCGGTCCCACGGAGCCCGAGCTCCAAAGGCAGGCTCGCCGACGCCCTCCAGTGGGCCCGCGGAGCCCGCCTGGCCGCAAGCCAGCCGGACAGCTGGACTCGGCCCTCCACTAGCTAAGCAAGCCAGCGAGTGGGGCCTGAGCGCCTACTACGCGCCAAAGCTTGTGTGAGATACAAAGCAAGAACTGGGGAAAGCCTTGTCCTCGAGAGTATTCTAGGGTCTCCTTGCCCCAGACAAGGAAAGAGGAGCGGGGGTAGCGGAAAGGAACCCAGCTAGAAATGTCTAAACTGCAGTCCGTTCGTTCCGGGCTGATAAATCAGGGCTGCAAACGGCTACCAGACTGTGAGAGCGAGCAGGGAAGGGTCGCTTCCAGGAGAGGGGCAACCCCCGTGAGGCCTGAAAGGAGCGGCAGAGGTAATTCAAAAGAGACTGTCCCACTCAGATTGGAACTGAACGGAGGAGATGGAAAGGTGAAACCTCCTTCTTTCCCGGAAGAAAAAGATACGGAGGGACCTAAATGAAAGGGATGTTTTAAGAGAGATGCTCCAAGGACACTGCATTTCATTTCAAAGTCAACCTTTATGCCTGCCTGCTTTTGTGTCTTGTGTCTACTGCCCCACTGCTCTCCACAGTGTGACTGGGCCACTCCCTTATCGTGGAGAAACAGGCTTCAGGATCCTGTCTTCTGGTTTTCTCTCTCCCCCTACCTGTAATAAGTGGTCCCCTTTTACCTGAAAAACTGATCTTTCCTTTCCCTCTGTCCTCCATACCCCTCCTGAAGCAAAGTATGCCATTGATTTTTCCGTCTTCAGGGATCCCTGCTGGGGAAGGACAGAAAAAGATTTAACCTGTACCTATCCCTCAGTTCCTCACTCTCAGCTGTCATATACTCCCTTCAGGTTGGGTGATGGTGATTTAGTGACACTTTCAGAAGTATTTGCAGTTTAATTGCTAGATTCTTCAGCCTTTGTGACCCAAATGAATAATTCTCTACCAATCAAATTAGAGGTACTGTAACAGTCACATAGGAGATTTAGGGGCAGGAGGCCTATGTGACATTCCTATATAGTTAGCTATTTACTCTGCCTGTTTGCCTCATAAACACCCACTGCAATACCCACCCCACTATTCTGTTCTGCTCCTTTACTCCTGCTGTGGCCATTTTGTGAACATGGGCTCTGGGCCCTGTGTGACCCTTGTTGCATGGTAGGGGAATATTGTCTCCTCTATCCTAAACCCATTTTTCTCTTCCCACCTTCATCTCTCCACTGTTAGGCAGAAAACTAGCCCTCCTTAGGATATCTTACCTCTCTTCTAAAGTTGACCGCATCCCCTGACTTTTCTTCCATGGTGGCCTCCATTTCTCCCATTTCCCATAACTTAGTATGAGAGAGATTGAGCTTCTATTTGTTCCCCATCAATCCAAGCCCTGATTTGTACCATTTTCTAAAGTTAATGAGCACATAAAATATTTGAGCTAATTTCAGCTGACTTCAGCACACCACTGCAAGAAAATATAAAATATATTAAAAAGTAAACACAGGGGGCACCTAGGTGACTCAATGGAGAGCCAGTCATAGAGATAGGAGATCCTGGGTTCAAATCTGACCTCAGGTACTTCCTCACTGTGTGACCTCAGGCAAGTCACTTAACCTCCATTGCCTAGGCCTTATTCCTCTTCTGCCTTGGAACCAATACTTAATATCAATTCTATGGCAGCAAGTAAGGGTTAAAAAAGAAAAAGAGTATAAGATCTGCTCCCTGCCATGAACTTAGTAAGGAAAAAAGGGCACAATACACAAACGATTTCTTCTCTCCAATTATAGTCATGACCCTATTTGGGGTCCTTATCATCTCTCCCCTGGACTAATTACAGTAACTTTAAGTGAATAGGTAGGTAGTTCAGTGGATTGAAAGCCAGGCTTAGAGATGGAGATCCTGGGTTCAAATTCGGCCTCAGCTATGTCCTAGCTCTGTGTCCCTGGGCAAATCACTTAACCCCCAATGCTTAATTCTTAACACTCTACTCCCTTGGAACCAATACACAATAGTAATTCTAAAATAGAAGATAAGGGTTTTTTAAAAAAGGAAATAAACAGTGAAGTCTTTGGATAATGGGAACTACCTGAAAGTTAGATGATACCAATGAGAAGGAAATGATTCCAAGAGACAAGAAGAAATATTAAAATAAAGTCAAGACTGAAAATATAAAAGAAATATAAAAATCCCAAAGCAAAAATAACAGACCTGAAAAACATTAAAGAGTAAAAAAAGTGATTTGATTACCTGAAAGTCATGACCCTGCCCCCCAAAAAACTAAACATAATATTTCAAGAAATATTAAAATAAAACTGTCTAAATCTCTTATAGCACAAAATGATCCAGCATTCAGGGATTGAAAGAAAACAAGGTGTGCACCAAAGACAAGAGGTCCCAGACCTGTACAAAGAATCACCATCTTGGGCAAAGTACATGAACAGGTACTAAATAGCAGCTTTGTCACTCACTACCCAGTTCCAAGTTTAAAAAATCCAGAATGGACTAAAAAAAATCCAGAATGGACTGTGCCCAGGGTTCGAATTATGGGGTTATGAGGAACCCCCAAGTCCTGGACTGGGTATAGAGACAAGAACAAGTTGAAAAGCAAGTAGCAACAGAGTGGCTCAGACTCCCCCCTCCCCCCACACCACCCCAGAGGTAGCAGAGTTGGGTCTCAGTTCCAACTTCTAGTCCAATCTCAAGTGTGAAAGAATAATAAAACCAGGAATATCAGACCAAAGGAAAGTCTACAGTTTTGTCATTCTGAACTAGCAGAACTCCCCACATGACAGAGAGTGACTGAATCCAGCACTCCAGCACAATCCCAGGTTAGGAATTTGTAGAGCTCAGTCCAGGAACACAGCAATCAGACTTTACCCTAGATCAGGGCACTTTGAGAAATTGAAAGCTTGGTGGTCCCTTGTTGTCTCTGAGATCCTGAACTAACATAACATTCAGTACCCCCAAGAAAACAGCAACAAAACTACCCTAAACCTTCCCTTTAGTAGTGCATAGAACCCAACCCTAACAAAATCCAAAGTCAGGAAATAGCAAGAATAAGCAAACAAATAAATCCCACCAGAAGAAGCTATTATGATGACAGAGACACCCAAGACACAAATACAGAAGAAGACAATGATTCTAAAATGCCTCAAGCAAAGCTTGAGGAAAAAGAAAAACTTGGGCACAAATTTAATTAGAATTCCTGAAAGCAAAAGTAGTTTTTAAGAACTTAGAGTGTTTTCATAAATGAAATGAAAATACTAGAAGAAAAATTGGGGAAAAAAATGATAGCCATGGAAGAAATATTTGGAAAAGGAATTAACTGCTTGGCACAAGAGGTACAAAACCTTGCCCAAGCCACAAATTCTCTGAAAATTAAAATGGACCAAATAGTAGCCAATGACCCCATGTAAGAAAAATTAAAATAAAGTCTAAAGGCTGGAAAAATAGGACAAAATGTAAGGTATCATACTGAAAACAACACCCTGAAAAATAGATCGAAAAGGAAAAAAATTAATGATTGGATAACAAGAAAAGTTATAACAAACAAAAAAGAATCCAGGCATCATATTTAAGGAAATCTTAAAAAGAAAACTGCATCTTTTGGAATCAAAGGGCAAAGTATAAATAGAAAGAATTCACTTGTCACCTCCTGAAACTCCCAAATTAAAACTCCCCAGAATTTCCCAAAATCCAGAGTTTCTAGGTAAGAGAAAAAATACTGCAATTGGCTAGGAAAAAAAAAAAAGAATTCAAGTCTTCAGTAGCGACCCTACTTGATTCCTAACCCCTTTTTTACAATGAAGATAAGAAAAGAAAACAAATGGATAAACATGAATTTTATTTTATATTTATATTTTATGTTATATATTTATAATTTAGATGTTCCAATCTTTCTCTTCTACTCCTTCACTCTTCACATAGCCCTGAAACCACTTTTTCTTACATTTTTTCCTCTCCTATTAATTCCCTTTTTTATGATCTACCCTCTGAAGTTGAAGTTTATTTTTTTCATAACTATTTTCCACTTCTTAAACCCCTCTCTCCTCCTTAACTGAACTCTAGGGCCTTGGCCTGAAGTATGTGTGATGGGTAGGGTAAGGAAGGGACTCAGTTCAGGCCAGGTATTGGATCAAAAGACTAAACGACTTCTTCAATGTACTATCCTTTAAAAATATATTTTTAAAAACTTTTACCTAATCTTGCTCTCTCTACTAGCTTTTCTCTCCTTTTTGTTGCTATATTCTTTGAATGGGTTTTATGCACATAGTCACAGATTTCCAGGATGGTAAATATTTTTAAATTGAAGAGAAAATCCATTTTACAGGCCACATTCAGCAAAGTATCTCTAATGTATATTAAAATTATATGAGATTACTTGGAAGATAAAACAATAGAGAGAAACTTGTTTGAAAGCCCCCCAATCATTAATATCAAGTGAGGCACAACATAAAAAAAGAAATAAGATCATTGAAGGCATTTGCCTTTGTTATGGTGGTGTTCTAGTGAAGTCCAAGTTGAAAAGCAATTATAAATGATGGTGTCTTCTAGAAGTTCCTGTTTGTTGATGTCATTGTGCTGATTCTGTCAAGTCTAAGAACACTGCATAATGGCCTAGACAAGATCTATAAATACCAAAGAATTTGGCCTAGCTATCTACACAGGAAAATCAAAAAACCAATAGATTAGGAATGCATATTATTCAAACAATGCTTTTCAGTTGAATGGATCATCTATAGAGTTTGACCTGAAGCATATAGCTATTTGTATATCTATACTGTAAATAATACATTTGTATAACTATATATACAATATATATCTATATTGGACAGACCCTGAAATTGGACAATTAATTCAGTTGGAAATCCTTTAATGAATCAAAGCTTCTCCTAGCAACAAAGACCCACCTTTAGAATTACACTATTCTACCAGGATTATTGTATGGCATCAAGTCATGGAACACTACAATCTCCAGAAAATTATATTTTAGGATTAATTTACAGGTAAGTGGGGTGGTGCACTATGATCTCTAGCAGGGTGCAACAAGGAATAACAAAGGAGGCATGAAGGAAAGGTCATTAAAGAGACATAGGAGAGAAAAAAGAAAATTAATAGGTTGGCCATGTGTCAGAAGTTAGAGATGACTAAAGGGTACTCCATTTGGTATCCTTGAAATATAAAAATGGAAAAGAGGACACCCAGCATTTGAACACATCCCTTGTGAGGAACTCATGGACAAATGTGGGAAAGAGTCAAATGGATATCAATCTATATGAATGGAAGGGAGGTCCACAGAGATGAATTTACAGATCTATTTATGTATTTTCCTCTCTGTTCTGTTCCTGATCATTTGTAGCAGCTTCCACATCCACACCATTATCTCAAAAGATAGCTTAAACCCAAAAGTTCTACTTTCCTTCCCTAATTGATTATTTCCATTCAACATTATTCACAAACAGGGCCGTGCTCATCCTTTGAAATTTAAAACTTGTCACTTTCTTTCAACATGGTATATCTTCCAATTCCCTATATCCAGAATCTCAAAACATATCACCTATACTATGCCTCTCAGCTCCTCCACGCTGGACACATGATGGTTCCTTTATTGCTTCCTTCTCCTACACCTTCTACCTCCTCAACCTTTTTATTATTCCACTGAGAAAACAATCCCCAATTCTGGATTACCTCTGCCTTCTGCCCACAGTAATAAATAACAGTGCTGAGATTTGAACTTTGTGTATTATGTCTTCAAATCTAGTACTCTTGCCTTTTCACAGTGCTTCTCTCCCTCTTCATCTCAACACTGATTCTGCATTTATTAACTCATTCTTTGTTTCAGATTCAGAAAGAATATATTCTTTTCTCTAAAACTGGCCCTCTCACCTATACTCTGGAATCTCGTTCTTTCCCTTCTATCCCTTGTTCCCACATTCATCTATTTCTCTTTCCCTCTTTAATGACTCACTCTTGCCTCATTTCTTACTTGCCTTCAAGAGTGTGGGTGTCTCCTCTTAAACCACTCAAAACCTTCTTCATCCTATCAAAAGTAAAGAGAGAAAGAACAATAAAAGAAACACAAAAAAGAAAGTTGAGACTTTCTAAAGCTGGGGAGAGATTATAACTAGAGTGGTTTCCTTGTTATAAAGTCTTAGACCTGGTGCTGGCCTATAGTTGCTATATTGTACCCCTTCCCCAAGCACCCCTTTCCATCTCTAAACTTGACTGGGTTGAGGGAACAAGGGATATTGGCTATCTTTTTCCACATCCTCACCTGCCTCTATATATCCTATGTTCATCATATCTGAAGGCAAAGCCCTAAAGACAAACCCAGACAACAAATTCCAGGGAATCTGACTTCTTGAGCTGATACTCAAGCTGAATTGAATCTCTGTATCAACCTACCCTGCCAAGGCCCTATAGACAATTACAGAAACAGGGCAAAGAGAGAGAAGTTCAAGCAATGGGAAATAGTCACAACCAAAATAAACTTCATCTTTGGAGGGCAGATCATAAGGGGAGTGAGAACTAAAAGAAAAGAAAAAATGCATGAAAAAGTCATTGATTTCATGGTTGTACAAAGGATGGAGAAGCAAAACGTTCAGAACAATTATATGTTATTCATGTTTACTCCACGTCTTTTCTTTCTCTATCTTCCTTTTTGTAAAGAGGGGAGTAGTAATAAAGAAAAAGAAAAATCATGAAGATAAAATGGAAGGGAAAATGCAGTCATCACTATGAATGTGAATAAGATAGACTCTTCCCAAAAGACAAGATGCCATGTGCCAGGTACTCTACTAAGTGCTTTATAGATATTATCTCATTTTTTTGAAGAATTGATTATCAAGCAAACTCCAGTAATGTTGTTTATAAGAAATACACTTCAAACATGAAAATTCACATAGCACTAAAATGGGAGTTAGAGTAGAATTTATTATATACATCAGCTGAATTTAAAAAAAAATGCCAATCATGATCTCAGACAAGGCAATGATATAAATAGGCATAGTTAAAAGAGATAAGTAGGGAAATTACATTATACCTCTGGACATGATAGATAATGAAATAATAGTAATAGTTTACATATATATGCAAAGAATGGTATATCTAAGTACTAAAGGACCATAGTTTAGAATTAAAACTAGAAGATGGCTTAGAGGTCATCAAATCCAGTTCTTTCATTTTATACATGAAGAAACTGAGGAAAAGAAAAGTTAAATAACTTGCCCAAAACCAATCAATTAATAAATATTTCTTAAATGCCTACTATGTGCCAGGCATTGTGTTAAGCTCTAAGTTACAAAGTAAGTGTCCAAAGTAAGTGACCAAATACAAAAGTTTCAAAGTTAAATAAGATTTGAATCCAGGTCTTCTTGACTGTAAATCCACTATACAACACAGCCTTTCACTAAATTATAAACAATGAAACTCTGATAGTTGAGGATTTCAACATACCCATTTCAGAGAACTAATAAAAGATGAACAAGAAAGAAATTAAGAACCGTCAGAAAGGTCAGATATGATAAATCTCTGAGGATTATTTTGGATGGGAGTCACAAGGAATATACACATTTTTCAGGTATTTTTGGCATCCTTATAAAAATTGGGAATGTGCTAAGGCATAAAAGAGTCTCACAAATAAAGGTAATAAATCATAAATATTAAACATAATATTTACTAACCACCACAAAATAAAAATCATAATTGATAATTTGGAGAAAAGTTTCAAAGTTAAATAGAAATAAAGTAATTAAATTGAAAAGAATATGTGGGTCAAAGAAAAATCATATAAAAATAAATAATTTCATGGTTTTAAATGACAACAATTAAGAGATCATTAGTAATTTTGGAGAGGGCAGCTAGCTGGCTTACTAGCCCTGGAGTCAAGAAGACGAATCAAAATCTGGCCTCAGACACTTACTAGGAAGTCACCTAACTTCTCTTTGTCTTAATCCACTGAAGAAGAAAATGGCAAACCACTCCAACACCTTTACCAAGAAAACCCCCATATGGTCCAAGGAGTCATAAAGAATTGGACACAACTGTATCAACTGAAAACAATAACAAATAAATTGAGGTCAGCTATATGATGTAGCAAATACTGTTGGATCTGGAATCAGGAATACTCATCTTGAATTCATATCTGGCTTCAGATACCTACTAGCTGTGTGACCCTGGGCAATCATTTAACTTTCTTTGCCTCAATTCCTGTAAAAAGGTCTGGAGAAGGAAATGACAAGCTACTCCAGTAACTTTGCCAAGAAAACCCAAAATGGAGCCATGAAGAGTTGAATACAATTGCAACAATGGAACAGCAATAACAAAAAAAATAATAATAACTTTGAATGATGAGGTTGAAAGCCAAAATGGAGACAACTAAAAAGAGAGTAAGAGTAGAGGCAGTTGGGTAGCTCAGTGGATTGAGAGCCAGGCCTAGAGACCAGAGGTCCTAGGTTCAAATCTGGCCTCAGACACTTCCTAGCTGTGTGACCCGGGGCAAGTCACTTAACCCCCATTGCCAAACCCTTACCACTCTTCTGCCTTAGAACCAATACATTGTAATGATTCTAAGATGGAAGGTAAGTGTTCTTTAAAAAAGAGTAAGAGAGAATAAGTTGAGGCACTAATCAAAGATAGCCTACTTAAGAAATTTAGCTACAAAAAGCAAGAAATTTAGTCCAAAAGTTTGACCGCAAAAGAATGTGTTGATACTTAGGAAGAAAAGATGAATCAAGTCAGGTTTTCTGAAGATGGAGGAGACAAGAGCATGTTGGTAGATATTAGGGACACCGCCAATAGATAGGGAGAAATTAAAGATAAGTGAAAACAGAGAGAATAGGGGAGGTCCATTTCTTGGAAGAGGCAGGCTGGAATGGGGTCGCTTATGCAGGTAGAGGTATTAACCTTGAAAGGAGAAGTAGTATTTCTTCATGTGAGACAATGGAAAAGAAGGAAATAGTGGCAGAAGGCATTTGGGTGATACAAGATAAGCAGGAAGAAAGAAGAGGGAGCTCTCCTTGGAAGACCTTCATTTTTTTTTTTACTGAAATGTGAGGCAGCCAAAAGGATAGGGGGAAGGGTAGCCTTGAGAACTTAAAGGAGGGATGAAGAGATTTGAAAGTTTTGTCAGAAACTCTGTGGTGAGTGAGATAGTGAGTTAATTAGGGAGATGTAAAAGGATTGCCTGAAGCAGAAAGCACCCAATTGAGATTATGTAACATAAATTTGTAGTGGGCTTATTCAACATAGTTTTGTGATTTTCTCCACTTTTCTTGGTTGCATGCATAGGAGAGAAAGTATCAGATGGGGGAATGATCCAAGGCTGAGGCTTGATAGGACAAGATTATGTCACCATTGGGTAAGTAGGCAAGTAACAGATATAGTATAAATTGATATCCCCAGGCACAGTGCTAAACTTTTTTTTGTAAATATTATCTCATTTAATTCTTACAACAGCCTTGCAAGGTAGGTGCTATTATTATCCCTATTTCACTATTGAAGAAACTGAGGTTTTGTTCTAAGAGGATAAGGGTTTAAAAAAGAAAAAGAAAATAGATAATTGTCTACAAAAAAAAACCAATTACCAAAACTAACACAATAGAAAACTAGTAATGTAAATGGTCCAATTTTAGAGAAAAATATGAGACAGGTCAAAGAATTATATCAACACACACACACACACACACACACACACACATACAAAACTGATTCAGATAGATTCACAGTGTAATTATTTTGAAATGTTTCCAAGAATAAGTAACCATTCTATTGAAAAGATTATTCATAAATCAAAAAAGGCAGCAAATTATTTAATTTATTTGTATTAGGCACATGTAGTTTAGATTTTTAAATCATATTTCAAAAAGGAGAAAATTACAGAGCAATTTTGACAGTAAAAATGAGTACAAATATTCTAAAATATATATTAATGAATAGACTTCAGCAATACATTGAGCAAATTATTTATTATCACCAAACTGGATTAGAAAGAGGCATGAAAAGCTGATTCAATACCAGTAAACCTATCAACATACTCAAATATATAAACAAACAAAAACACCTTTTTGTTATATTATAGGATCATAGATCTAGACTGAAAAGTACTTCAGAGGCTATTACAGTATACTAGTTTGATGCATGAGGAAACTGAGACCCACAGAGGTTGATGTATCCAGGGTCTCATGAATGGTAAGCATAGGCAGGATTTAAACTCAAATCCTCCAGCTCTAAAGCTAGTGTGGTTTTTTCCACTGTACTAAAATCCAACATTCATTCATATTTTTAAAAAACCCTAACAAAAATATATAAGGATGTTTTCCAAATTTAATAGTCTATTTTAAAGAATTTGATAACATAATATGGAATAATACTAGAAGTATTCTCACAAAAAGTAGGTGGCAAGCAAAGATGTCTGTTTTATTTGATATTAATTGGAATTTAGAAATTGACATTTACTGGAAATTCTAGCAATTGCAATGAGACTCAAAAAGATATCAGAGGGCTTAACAAGGCAAGACATCAAAATATCCTTATCTGAAAGATCATATAATACATATAGAAAGTACAACCACCTCAGCCAAAAACTTAATGGAGACATAATTCAGGATTATTTTTAATATAAAATTAATGTACAAAATCATCCATATTATTATTTACTAGTAATAAAGATCAGTAAAATATGTTTATTATAGTTTATATTATACTATACTATATTAACAAGGACAAAACAATTGGATTTAGGGAAATCAACAGATACATCAGACTTCTGTAAGGACAACTGGAAAAACTATAATGACTGAAATGATTAAGAACCAAAATAATTGAAGAAACACTCAATATTAATATGTGAATTGACTTAACATAGTAAAAGTGTCAACGTTCCCTAAATTCCCATTTAAAATTCTAAGGTCATCTTATAGAGCTAGACAAAGTAATATACTACAAGGTCTGTTACTCAGAGAGAACAAAGAAAGAGTAAAAGGACACATGCACAAAAATATTTGTAGCAGCTCTTTTTATAGTGCCAAAGAACTGGAAACTAAAGGGATGCACATCAATTAGAAGAGACAGTTGAACAAATTATTGCATGTGAATATAATGGGATCTGACTGTGCTGTTAGAATGATGAAAAGGGCAGTTTCAGAGAAATTTGGGAAGACTAAATGAATTAATGCAGAGTAAAGTGAGCAGAATGAGAATAATATATATATAATAAAAACAATAATATAAAGACGAAAAAGTTGAAAGACTGAAAAACTCTGATTAATGCAGTGCCGATCTGTAATTACAGACAACCAGCGAAGAAGCATGCTCCCTACTCCTGACATATGGGACGGATTCAAGATACAATTTAAGACATACGTTTTGGGATGTTTCCAATGTGATTTTTTTTTTTTACTTGACTGTACATTTGGTACAATGATTTGGTTTTTTTACTTTTTTTTCCAACGGCAGAAAGGGAGAAGGGAAAGAAAATAAATGTTTATTTAAAAAAGAAAAGTTTAGTGTATGAAATATGATGAAAAAACAAGTACTCAAGAATATTAACAGGTACACTGAAGAGAAAAGCTAATATAAGTAGCATTTCAGGCTCAGACATTAAGATATATTGTAAAGCAGCTATCATCAAACATAGCTGATGCTAAGCAAAAAATAGAGAAATGGGTCAACAGAGTAGACATATCAGACATCCAAATAGATGTATATACAAAATATTGTTGTTTGGTAGATTAATAGAAAATAACTAAGAAAAGGACTCATTATTTAGAAAATTACTTGGGAAAACTGATTGGCAAGTCAAGGGTAAAGAGATTTTACACCCTGTACCTTCTAGCTGGACACAAGAAAAACGTAAATAATGAACTTTGGCTTCTGGATCACATGAGCAACAAGATGACAGATTAGACATTTTCTCTGATTCCCATAACCTCTCAAACCTCCTGTGAATGTGAAATTCCATACCCTTTATGATTTTGATATTATATTTTATATATTCTATACTTCTGTAATACTCTATGGCTATTTTGCACTGATATTGCACACACACACCCCTCCATGCTAGCTCACTAAGCTGTACATACTTCTTACCTGCTCTAGTGTGGCACTGGGACAAAGACTTCATTTTAATGCACAGGTTTCTGTCTCATAACCGTTCAAAACAGCTTATTTTTATGCTGACCTCTGCTGAATCATCATGGCATGCATTACATTCATGCTAAAGGCAGAGGTTACATCAATGGTATGACTGGACCAAGATACAGGATCCAGACATACTGGACAATTTACTTGAATTGGATAGCACTTTATTACTGACATCGCCTCTGTAAAACAGTGTTGTATAAGGGGGCCACTCACAAAGCTAAGGGTCTTCGGTTGCTAACCAGAGTTTGGCTTTATTGTGAGACTGGCCCTCTCTCAATAAACCTATTTCTTTTTGACTTGAAGACTTAGTTTTTGCTTTTTGTTGTCTTGGCTAATAATTTTTTGTCACACTCTCCAAACAGAAATTATGCACCAAAGATAAGGAAACTTCAACTATTTTCATGGTCTAGGGTGGAATCTAAGAATCTAAAACAAGATAAAAAAAAATTTTTAAACAAAACCAAGTAAGTGATGCTCATTCACCCTGAACTTACTCAACACCCCTACTCCATCTCCCATGCTACCAGCAGCAAAGTTGCACTAGCAGACCCAAGGCCATGACATAAGCTTTCATTAAAACCTACCCCTATACCCTTATTTGCCCTCCCTCCTCCGAAAGCTATAGAGTCTCTAGCTCCAGGCTGTCGAAGTTTTCTTGGGCATCTACAGTCAACTTGGCCACAGCCCATGAGGAGCAAAAGTCTACCAGAGCCTTCAGCCTGGCAGTACCAATGCTGCAAAAATCTGAACTTCTGATAGCTCTGAACTTGCAGTGCCAAAAAAAAAAAAAAAAAACAAACCCTGAGCTGCCAGTGCTGGGCCAAAGAACTAGGAAATAGAAGGAATAAGACAGGTAACTAAGACAGGACACTATGTATATGAAGAGTTGTGCCTGAGGGAAGAACATGGCATCCAGTTGGAGCCAACTGAGGCAGAGGCCTATGCTGGTGAATTACGTGTAGCCCAGCATGGTAGGAGGCTGAGAGCCTTTGAGATTCAGCACACAATAAGAGGGAAGGTTGTCAGAAATGAGCAATAGGGAAAATACAAGAGGGTAGGGAGAGAAATGCTGAAAGTACCAAAGATTCCATGAAGAAATTTTAAAGACCTTAAACATAAACAGGAAAAATAGTGGCAACAGAAAGAAATATGGCCTCCAGATCTAGTGAATGGATCCAGGCATCTTTGAATAAATACTACAAAAAGAAAGAAAATGACTCCATGCTTGATGAGACAGTGAACCCTGTGGAAATTGTGGAAAATGTGAAACCACAATATGTTCAAAAGACAAATGAGAATCATGAAAACAGAACTGATGTCCTGCACAGACAAAATAAAAAGTAGAAGAGAAAAACTTGAATCTGCAATGTCAAGCCTTACCAAAGAAATGAAAGACAGAACAATAAATCAGGAATGTGAATACATAAGTGAAAGATAATCTAAAGGAAGAGAGGCAAAAAAAAAATAGTAGAAGAAAATATACATATTATTCAAGCAAAACATATGGATCTTGAAGATAGGAAGCACAGAGACAGTCCAAGGATCAGAGGTCCCCCAGAAGAACATAACAGGACAAAAAACCTTAATACCATAATAAAGGAAATAATAGAAGGGAACTATTTAGAACTTCTGAATATAGAAAATGAAATTCCAGTTGAAGGAATTCACAGATCACCTCCAGGGGGTAAAAAATCCATGAACTCCAAGCACATAGTGGTCAAATTTAACAATTCAAAAACAAGTTCTGCAAACCATCCAGAGAAATACCTTCAAATTCAAAGAAAAGGACATTTGAATAATGCAAGACTATTCTACACCCACTAGAAAAAGGAGGAGGGGGTGAAATAATGTGTTCCAAAAGGCACAAGAGCCTAGAATGCAGCTCAGAGTGGTCCACATTTCAAATCTGAGCCTAACCATATAGGATGAAATATGGCCATCCAATAAAAAAAATGAAAACATTTTTTAGAAAGAAAACCAGAACTGAAGAAATTATTTGCACCTCAAACACCTCAAACAACAGTAAGGCAGGAGTGAATAAATATAGACAGCAACAGAAGCAGAATGACTATAGAAAGACCAGTAAGAGATACCTTTCTAAATGTACACAAGAATACAGGGGTAAGACAGAAAATCTGGGAGAGACATCAGTGAACAGGTATACAGAGAACATTATGGTCAAAACCTAGTGACAGCTTTTCCCACCTGGTCCAGGGCAGGATGGCTCCCGCAAAGAAAGATGGAGAGAAAAAGAAGGGACATTCTGCTATCAATAAGGTGGTGTCCAGAGAATATACCATCAATATTCATAAGCAGATCCATGGAGTAGGCTTCAAAAAGCAAGTTCCCCAGGCTCTAAAGGAAATTTGCAAATTTGCCATGAAAGAAATGGGAACTCCTGTTGTACGCATTGACACCAGACTCAACAAAGCTGTTTGGGCCAAAGGAATAAGGAATGTCCTGTACTGTATCTGAGTGTGTCTATCCAGAAAACGCAATGAAGATGAAGACTCGCCAAACAAGCTATATACTTTGGTTACTTACATGCACTACTTTCAAAAGCTTACAGACAGTCAATGTGGATGAAAACTAAATTGAACTTCATTTAAATAAAGTTTTAAAGTGTAAAAAAAAAAAACCTAGTGATACTCTGCCTATACATGAAGGAAGGCTTCTTTTATGAGACTATATCCAATATGGAAGGGTACATGTAAGAGGTGAGGGGATACAGTGAGTAGGAGGAGAGAAAAGACTAAGTGATGCACCAGGTCAATTCAAGGGCTAGAAATAAAGGGAAAGTGAACTCTGGTCTCAGAAAGAGAAAACCCTACAAGGGAGTGGATGGGGAAGAATGAACAAACTGAAAAGAGAAGGAAAGGAAAGGAGGCATTACTTTGAAGGTGAAAGGGGTTTCCACTGATGATGCTCTGCCTTCACAGGAAGGGAAATGAGGACTTCACAGTGGATGAGACCTAGGGGTTTTGGTGCCTGAAAAAGTCTACTTGTCCTGGGCATAGGAGGTAGTTGGAACCTAGTGAGAGAAACTGGAACCTGGAGAAATAGAAGAACATGGATCCAGGGAATAGATTCCCAGGGAAATATAGAAAGGGGGGATCAACAAGAAAAGGTATAGAGGGGGCAGCTGGGTAGCTCAGTGGAGTGAGAGCCACGCCTAGAGACAGAAGGTCCTAGGTTCAAACCCGGCCTCAGTCACTTCCCAGCTGTGTGACCCTGGGCAAGTCACTTGACCCCCATTGCCCACCCTTACCAATCTTCCACCTATGAGACAATACACTGAAGTACAAGGGTTTAAAAAAAAAAAGAAAGAAAGAAAAAATATAGATCACTGGGAGTTAGGGGTGTGAAGGGATACTTTATCATGAGGAGCTGTCCTCTCTGGCACCTGCAATAATGGCATTGTTTCAAGGTCCTGGTACAATTGAAAAGAGGAATACACAGTACTTTAAGACTGTTGCAGAAAGCATCTAGAGGGCAGAGCCTAGAATGGAAGGGAGCAATTAGGTAGCTCAGTAAATTGAGAACCTTGCCTAGAGACTGGGTTCAAATCTGGCCTCAGACACTTCCTGGCTGTGTGACCCTGAGGAAATAACTTAAACCCCATTGCCTAGCCCTTACCACTCCCCTGCCTTGGAATCAAATCACAGTATCGATTCTAAGATGAATGGTAAAGATTGTTTTTAAAAGAATGGATACCTTAGAAACTTTGATTGTATGAATGTAGAGAAAATAGAGAGAACAGATATAATTATGGTAATCAGGATCCATGAATAAGAAGATAAACTTTTTGAAAAAGTTGCAAAAGGATAAAAATTTTAAAACTAAGGAACAAGACTAGTTAAAAAGGAACAGAGTAAAGGGGAATCTACCTGACTAAAAGGGAAAAAAGAAGGGGTAAAAAAAATAGAAAAAAATAGAAGAGAATAATAAACAAAATCCTAAAGGTAAAGGTATAACAAATGAGAAAAGGGGATCTAGGATGAGGGGAAAGGTGCCAGTGGGAATGAGACCACCCTAAAAAAAAAAAGATTAAAGTAATTGAAGGACCATAATGGTATGTTTACAACAGAATAGGAGAAATGATAACATGAAAAAAAACTATTTAGAGATAGATGGAAGAAACTTATCTTTAAATGTCAATGAATTCAACAATACAATAAAATGAAAGTGATGGATTAGATAAAAAAAACAAACTCTACAATTTGTTTCTTGTAAGAAACATTTAAAAAACAAAAGCATATGCAAAGCAAAACAGAGGGAATAGGGGAAATTTTACTATGTTTCAAATGGATTAAAAAAGCAAGAGTTGCCATCATGTTAACAGATAGGGGAGGGGGGAAGGGGAGGAAGCCCTCAAAAAGTAAAAAAGGATAAACAACAAAAAGAATCTTATGCTGAAAGGAACCATAAACAACAAACAAACCAGTACAAAATTTACCTGCTCTAAATGTGGAAGCAGGCAAATTCACAAAGAAAACATAGATGATAACATATTATGATAGGAGACTTCAATATTCTTCTAGCCCTTTTGTATAAATCTAACAGAAAGATAAACAAGAGGGAAAATATGGAACAGAACAAATTTCTAGAGAAATAAGTTAAAATATTTATGGTGTCTTCTAAGTGGAATAGTAAAACAATGTGCTTCCTTCTCTGCACCATATGGAACTTTTACATAATTGACACCGTACCAGGCCAGAGATAGTGTAAACAAATGGTTAAAAGGCAGAAATACAATCAATACATCTTTTTCAGACTGTGATGCAATAAGAATATAAATTGGATCAGGGATCACAAACAAAAGGTATAGACCAAAATGGAGAGTTTACCATGAAATCTTAAGTAATGAGTGAGCTAAAGAACAAATCATAGAAACAATTCATAACTATGTAAAGCAAAAATGGTAATGATGAAAAAACATATAAAAATTTCTAGTATGCAGCAAAAGCAATTCTCAGAGGGAAAATCATATGCTTACAATCATACATTAACAAAATAGAAGATTAAAGAACTGAATGTACATTTTTTAAAATTAGAGAATTAACAAATAAACCTGTATAAAAGGGGAGATATTAAAAATTAGAGAGGAAATGAATAAATTGGAAACAAAAAATAAAAATGAAAAAACTAAAAGCTTATGTTTGAAAATACTTATTAAATTGATAAGCTTTTAGCTAATCTGATTAAAAAGAAGAAAGAAAATTAAATAAAATAGCAAATGAGCAAGTAAAATTGCAGCAAAATTGGAAGAAATAAAAAGAATAATCAAAACATTATGTACAGCTAGCAAAGCTGAGAACACAAGAAATAGAAAAATACCTTAAAAATATAAAATATCTAAACTATTAGAACAGATAGAAATTTTAATTCAATCTCAAAAAAGAGAAAATAGATAAAGTCATAAAGGAGCTACCAAAGGGGATAAAAACCTACTGGACCTGATATATTCAAAGAATTCTATCAAACTTTTAAAAAACAGGTAGTACCTACACTTCTCTACTTGTTCCCAAAAAAATAAAAATAAAGCAACTTAAGAGAATATTTTTATGAGAAAAATATAGTCCTAATACTTAAACTGGAGAAAGATCAAACATGGAAAGAAAACTATAGGACAATAGCATTAATGAACATTGACTCAAAAATTTTAAACAAAATTTGATCAAATAGATTATATCAATTTATTTATGATCAAGTGGAATTTATACCAGGGATGCAAGGATACTTCAAAATTAGGGAAACAAGTAACATAACTAATCATATTAAAATTCAAAACATCCCATACTACATGATCATCTCAATAAATGCAGAAAAAGCCTTTGCAAAAGTACAATGCTGCTTTACGCTAAAAACCTTACAAAGTATAATCATAGAATAATCTTTTCTTCATATCATAAAAAAGAATCTCTTTATTCAATGGAGATTCACTAGAACCTTCTCCAATAATTGCAAGAGTGAAGCATGGTTCTGAGGGATTTATGGAAAAGAATGCTACCCACATTCAGAGGAAGAACTGCAGGAGTAGAAACACAGAAGAAGGGCAACTGCTTGAACACATGGGTTGAGGCAGACATGATTGGGGATGTAGTCTGGAAACTACCACACCAATGCAACTATCAACAATTTGGAAATAGGTCTTGAACAATGACACATGTTAAAATCAGTGGAAATGCGCAGTGGCTATGGGTGGGGGGGAGGTCAGGGGGTGAAGGGGAAAGTAAGAGCATGAATCATGTAACCATGTTAACTTTTCTAAAAAAATAAATATTTTTTAAAAAAAGAGTGAAGCATGGATGTCTATTCTCCTGACTATCATTTGATATAGTAGTGGAATGTCAGTAATAGCAATAAGAAAAGAGAAAGGAATTCAAGGAATAAAGATATATAAAAAGAAGATAAAAACTGTCCCTTTTTGTTGATCAGATGGCTTATTTGGAAAATCCCAGGGGATCAGGAAAGATAGTAATTGAGAAAATTAATAGCTTTAACAAAGCTGTAGACTACAAAATAAATCCTCAAAAATCAGTACCACAGGAATTTATAAGTAAATAAGAGATGGAGAGCATTGTGAGATGTAAAATGGATACTTTTGAGTACATTAAACTGCAAAGTTTTTGTACAAATGTTGCCAAGATTAGAAGGAAAGCAGAAAATTGGGGGTGGGGTGGAATTTTCATTCTCAGTTTCTTAGATAGGGGTCTCATATTGAAAATATGTAGAGGACTTTGTCAAATTTTTATGGTAATAAGATCCATCCCCCAACTGACAAATGAGCAAAAGATATGAACAGATAATTTTTGGGTAAATAAATCAAAGCCATATATATATACATGAAAAAAAATGCCCTAAATTACCACAGATTAGGGAAATGCAAACCAAGACAATTCTGAACTATTACCTCATGTCCATCAGATTGACTAAAATAACAAAAGGACAAAAAGACAAATGTTGGAAGGTATGTGGAAAAGTGGGGACACTAATACACTGTTGGTAGAACTGTCCATTGCTCCATCCATTTTGGAGAGCAATTTGGAATTAGGCCCAGAGAGCTATAAAACCTGTATATCTTTAGATTCAACAATACTTTACCAGGTTCATTTCCCAAGGAAATCAGGGCGAAAGCAAAAGAATCTCTATGTTCCTAAATATACATAGTAGCTCTCTTTGTGGTGGCAAAGAATTGGAAATCAAAGTGATATTTGTAATATTGTGATAGAATACTACTGCATTGTAAGAAATAATGAACATTATTTTTTAATTGGAAAAAACTACATGAGATAATGAGAAGTAAAACAAATAGAACCAAGAGAACATCATATAGAGCTTTAGATTTAATACTTGAAGAATAATATGATGAACTGGGAAATGGAAACAGAAAAGACATAATCTATATATTTTGCCAGATAATATGCCTTCTTATTGTATGTGGAGGGGAAGGAAATGCTGAATAAATAAGTAAACAAAATATTTCTTTAAAAAGCAATAGCATTTCTTTATAATGATAACCAAATAGAAGAAGCAACAAAAGAAAAGGAAATCCCACTACAAATTACTATAAAATGCAAAAAATATCTGGGGATCAACTTCCCAAAGCACACAAAAGACTTCAAATAAAATCACTCCTTTAAAAAATTAAATAATGACCTAAATAACTGGAGAAATATTCAGCCATCAAAACTATCTGGTATTGGCTAAACTAAAGAGAGAGATCAGTGAAACAGACTAGACAAGGGAGATTCAGAAGCAATAGAACTCAATGATCCATTTGTTGATAAAGTGTAAAACACAAGTTACCTAGGTATAAAAAATTCTGGGAAAACTCAAAAGACATCTGGCAAAAATGGTTTAGAAAAATATTTATGGTAAAAGACAGATTAAAGACTTTACACTTAAAATGTATAATGAACTGTAAAGTAATAGTGGTAACTTCCAGGCTTCAATGGATAAATGGCTAAAGTATAGCGACAATTTTCTTTTTTTGTTGTTACCATTTATTTTACTTTTATATGTAACTAATATGGCAAAACAATAATATAATAATACATATTGTTTGTTACAAATATTATAATAAACTATAATATATAAATATTATATAAACAAATATTATACATAGCTATAATAATAAATCATAACAAATATCTCATCCAAAAGAAACACATTCTCACATTAGCTATGTCAAAAAAATCTATAACATTCTTTCTTTTCCCCTCCATCCCACCTCCACCCCAGGAAGGCAGATAATAGGTTGTACATATATCATCATATAATACATATTTCCCTATTTGTCATGTTGTGAAATAAGACTCATATGGTTTACACTAGAGAAAAATTCATAGAGGAAATCAAGTGATGAAAAAATTCTGTTCCTTCTATGGCAATGTATATCCCTTTTGGTAATGAGTCCCCGGGAGCTGACTTGGATTCTTGTCTTGTTGACAATTGTTGTGTGGAAGATTAGATTAGCTAGTGATTAGGAATTAAGTTGTACATAGCAGGAAGGAGCTGGAGCTGGGAATTCCAGGTTGGAATGAAGGAGCAGGAAGAAGTGACTTGACTCTGAGAAGGACTCCATTAGGGGTTAACACAAACTGTGGTTAGCCCTGGAAGCACTCAGAGTAAAAGGACACCTTGCATCCTGATTTTCCCCTGGGATCTTGTATGGTGGTGACATCTAGCAAAAGGAGAGAAGATCAAGAATCCTGTGCCAGGGAAGAGGTAGAGTTTGAGATCTGTTGGACAGTGCTTCAAGCAAAGCCTCCTCTACTTGGTACCTGAGACAACTTTGGCTATTGGCATCCAGAGATCATCAGTGGATTGCAGTGAGAGTCCCAGAGCCACAACGCCCCTAGCTGTACTCAAGCCTGGCAGATTCCAGGTCTGAGGCAGTCACCCATAGACTCCATTTACAGCTCCTAGAGCCCTCTTAGTTTAGATCACTTAGATAAGAGTAGAATAAGTCCTCCCATTGCCCTGTGTTTTATCCTTTAGATTTTAAGTATAGAAATCCCTTTCCCGCCTTTTAGTCAAACATAATTAAAGCTGTCAAGTCCCTTTTACCTTGTCAGCCTGTTTCTAGACTCTGGCCTAGGGGAAGCTGAGTGACAATAAAGATCAACTGCCATTCCTGTGGAAATCCAGTAAACTGGTCTTTCCATCCTGGTCCAGTCTCTCATAATTCCCAGTGTGTGTATTCCCACAAATCACTTAGTTTATTTATAATATCTCTGGTGACCCCATTACTTTACATCTATTTTCCACACAATAGATAAGTCATGCACAGTTGATTATCATGCATTATTATTGTTATGGTATACAACATTTTCCAGGTTCTGCTCACTTCATTTTTCATCACCTCACATAAGTGTTTGAAGGTTTTTTTGTGATAATCTTGTTTGCCACTTCTTATGGCACAATAGTATTCTATTATAATCATATACCATAAGTTGTTCAGCCATTTACCAACTGGTGGTCATCTCTTCAGCTTTCATTTCTTTGCCACAATTTTGACAAACAATTTTCAAAAAAGGAAACATATTTAACAATCAACTGAAAAATGCTCAATCAAAAATGCCAATGTCTAAAGATATGCAAATTCAAACAAATCTGAAACATATAGAGAACTTGGCCAAAAATATAAGAATATGAGTCATTCCCCAATTGAACAATGGTCAAAAGATATGAAAAATCAGTTTTTGGATGAAGAAATCAAAGTTACACATAACTATATAAAAAATGTCCTGAATCTGATTGATTAGAGAAATGCAGAACAAAACAGCTCTGAGATATCATCTCACACCTATCAGACTGGCTAAAATTATAAAAAGACAAAATGACAAATGTTGGAGGCAATGTGGAAAAATGAAGACATTAATACATTGTTGGCAGAATTGTGAACAGATTCAACCATTTTGAAGAGCAATCTTAATTTAATTTAACCCTTTAAGAGCAATGCTTTTAATGGGTTATAAAACTGGGTCTACCTTTTGACTTATCCAAATTCCTGTTAGATTTATTTCCTAATATGATCAGGGGAAAATGAAAAGAACCTATATGTTCCTAAATATTTATAGAAGCTCTCTTTGTGGTGGCAAAGAACTGGAAATTGAAGGGATGACCATCAATTGGGGAATGGCTAAATGTTATGGCACATGACTGTGATGAAATACTACTCCTCCATAAGAAATGGCAAGTGGGTTAACTTGGAAAAACATGGAAAGACCTATATGAAATTATGAAGAGTGAAACAAGCAGAACCAAGAGAATATTATATTCAGTAGCAAACATATTGTTTAAAGATTGACCACCTATTACCACCTCACAAATAGCAGATGGCCAATATGGCAGCAAAGGAAAGTGATAAATGTTGGAGGGGATGTGGCAAAATCAGGACACTAATACACTGCTGGAGGAACTGTGAATTGGTCCAACCATTCTGGAGGGCATTGGAACTATGCAAAAAGGGCTTTAAATGACTACTTGCCCTTTATCCAGCCATACCGCTGCTGGATTTTACCCCAAAGAGATAATAAGGAAAAAGACTTATGCAAAAATATTCATAGCTGCGCTCTTTTTGGTGGCAAAAAAATTTGAAAATGGAGGGGGGGTGTCCATCAATTGGGGAATGGCTGAATAAATTGTGGTATCTGTTGGTTATGGAATATTATTGTGCTGAAAAGAATCGAGAAATGGAAGAATTCCGTGTGAACTGGAACAACCTCCAAGAATTGATGCAGAGTGAAAGGAGCAGAACCAAGAGAACATTGTACAGAGACTGACACATTATGGAACAATCTAACTTAATAGACTTTTCTACTAGCAGCAATGCAATGACCCAGGACAATCCAGAGGAACTTAGGAGAAAGAATGAGAAAGAATAGAGAAAGAACTGTGGAAACAGAAATGCATTAGAAAAATATATGATCGCCCATGTAATGTGATAGAGATGTGTTTAGGGTTTTGATATTAAAGAATCACTCTACTGCAGATATGAATAACATGGAAATAGGTTTTGAACAATAATACAGGTATAACCCAGTGGAACTGCTTGTCAGCTTTGGGAGGGGGGGAGGAGAAAGTGGAAGGAGTTATGAATCATGTAACCATGGAAAATATTTTAATTAAAATTTTTAAATTTTAAAAATATGTATTTGGTTCCGGGTTAAGATGGCGGCAGAGTAAGAAGCAGCTCTTAACCTCTCCTGACTGAAACACACAAAACTCCTCAAGGGAACATAAAAACAAGTCTAGACGAACGGAAGAACCCCACAACAGGGCACAGAGTGGAAGGTACGTGAAATCGAGGCATTTCCATGCTATAAAGGGGTGAAACAGCTCTCACTAAATCGTGGGCTGAGCAACCACCCCACCCCCGCCCCTTCTACACACAACACCTATAGCGACAAAGCCAGCTAAAAAGAAATAGAGCAAGTTTGGGGCACCCATTGAGTCATTGGCAGCTCTGGGTCCTGTTCCTGAGAGCAGCAATATTTAGGACCCCAAAAAGCTAACGAACGCACACAAAATCTGAGCGCGGGAGCAGGCCACAGAGAGCAGACGCAGAGCGCAGGCTCAGAGCGCAGACTCGGGCAGAGGTGTTGGTGGAGGCAGACACAGCCACAAGCTAAAGCTCTGAAACCCTGAGTGGGGAACCAGTGCAGACGGGTATACGACTGTAGAAGCAGTGCCCTGACACTTGTAAAGAAACCCCCAGCAGAGGATCAAGGAAGGGGGTCCACCAGGGGGCTTGACCTTGGAAAAAACCAGAACTCAGACCTCAGGAGCCAAAAGACCGGCAGACAGACCCCAAGTGTGAGGATAAAGCTAAGAAGCTGCTGGGCTAATGATGGCTACCCAGACTCAGGAAGTTCAGAAGAGAAAGCTAAACAACAAGAAAAAGAAGTCTTTAACACTCGACAACTTTTACACAGAGAAAATCCAGACAATCGAGCAAACAGAGGAGGAGAACAAACAAGCATCCGGACCCTCCTCAAATAAGGAAAACTCCTCACAAGCTATGGAAGAGTTCAAAACTGAGATTCTGAGGAAGACGGAAGAAATCTGGCAAGAAAATAACAGTTTAAAAGGTAGAATCTTGCAATTGGAAAGTGAGGCTCAGAAATCAAATGAACTGATAAGCAAATTGAACCAGATTGAAAAAGAAAACCAAAAGATCATAGCTGAAAACCAGTCCCTAAAGGCTAGAATTGAGCAATTAGAAGCTAATGATCTCTCAAGACAACAAGAACAAATAAAACAAAGTCAAAAGACTGAAAAAATAGAAGGAAATATGAAATATCTCAATGAGAGGGTGACAGACCAAGAAAACCGGTCTAGAAGAGACAACTTGAGAATCATTGGTCTTCCAGAAAAACCAGAAATTAATAGAAACCTGGACTCCATACTAAAAGAAATTATTCAGCAAAATTGCCCTGAAGTCCTACAACAAGAGGGCAATATAGACATTGAAAGGATTCATAGAACACCCACTACATTCAGCCCATATAAGAAAACGGCCAGAAATATAATTGCCAAATTCAAGAGCTTTCAAGCGAAAGAAAAAATCTTACAAGAAGCCAGAAAGAGACAATTCAAATATCAAAGAACACCAATCAGGATCACACAGGATCTGGCAGCCTCCACGCTAAAAGACCGTAAGGCCTGGAATACAATATTCAGAAAGGCAAGAGAGCTGGGCCTGCAACCACGGATCAACTACCCATCAAAATTGACTATATATTTCCAAGGGAAAGTATGGGCATTCAACTAAATTGAAGAATTCCAAGTATTTGCACAGAAAAGACCAGGGCTAAATGGAAAGTTTGATATCTAACAACAAAATTCGAGAGAAACATGAAAAAGGTAAATAAGAAACAGAGGGAAAAGAAAGAAAACTTATAATTTTTAAATTTGCCTTTTTAAGGGCCTCAGGAAGATCTAATTATCTGTATTCCTATGTAGAGAAATGTTATGTATAATTCTCTGTAGTGAACTCTATTCACTATTATAGTATTCACTATTATAGCAATCAGAAGAATAATTCACAGGGTGAGGGTGGAACACTAAATAATCTAAGATGACATGGGGGATGGGAAAGAGGGGGTGAATAGCAGGGGACACCAAGAGAAACTTGAGTGAATAAAAAAAATAGGATATTATAGTACACACAAAGAGGGCATGGGAGGGAGAGGGGACAAATACTATTATAAGAAGGAGAGGAAGAGAACTTTAAGAGGTAATAATCAAACCTTACTCTCAGTGTAATCAACCCGGAGAGGGAAGAGTAGCTATACTATCCATTGGGATATAAAACTCCTATCTAACCCTTCTGAGAAAGTCAGAAGGGATAAATCAAGGGAAACAGGGGAGTGGGGAGGTCAAAAAAAGGGAGGGGAGAAGAAGGGGGAGGGAA
>NC_058130.1:421390109-421532035 GCF_016433145.1 Gracilinanus agilis
GGAAGAGGAGGGAAAATCAATTTCACAGAATATTTGGCAAGAATGCCAATTAAACCATATCATGCTGAGAGCATTGAAGAATAAAAATGGAAAGGACAACACATAGGTGAAAAATGAAAAAGATCTGTTGAGAGAACTATAACAAGTCATTTTCCTTTTTATGTTCAATTTTATTTTATTTTCAGCACTAAATTACCTCCCTTCCTCCACTCCTCTATAACCACTGAGAAGGCAAGAAATCCAATAGACATTTTATATATATAATTATATGCTTATAATTATATATATATATATTATATATATATATAAAGTCGGGCAAAACATATTTTTGAATTATACCATGTGCTGAAAAACAAATATAAGGAAACGAAAGAAAAAATATGCTTCCCTGTACTCCAGTCCAAGCAAATTATCTTCTATACCACATTTGGACTATAACATCACAAACATCAATATACTACATGAGGAATCAGGAAAGACATTTTTAAAAAAGGATTAAAAGAGCAGCTATATTAGCATGAATATACAAAGAGGAGGTAAAAGGAAAAAATATAAAACACTTGGAAAAAGTTCTAAACATTATTGATGCCCTGCCCCCAGTTAATTAAGGAACTTTTGTATCTACTTTTCTATTTCTATAATCTTATGAGAAGTAAGATGATTTCAGAAAAAGCTAAAAAGATCTGCATGAAACCGATGCGGAGTGAAATAAGCAGAACCAAGAGAACACTATACATAGTAACAGCAATAGTGTATGATGATCAGTTGTGAAAACTTGGCTACTCTCAGCAATGCTGACAATCCTAAAAGACTTATGATGGAGGATGTTATCCACCCCCAGAGAAAGAACTATTGGAGTCAAATGGAAGTAGATAAAAAATATATTATTTTTCAAATTAGTATATTTATAATAATAAAAATTAAATTTTAAAAAGAATGACCAGATCCAGAGAAAGAGCTAATAAACAGAAATAAGTAAGACATAATTTTATATATACATATATCTTTTTTTTTTAATTTTAAACCCTTAACTTCTGTGTATTGACTTATAGGTGGAAGAATGGTAAGGGTAGGCAAGTGGGTCAAGTGACTTGCCCAGGGTCACACAGCTGGGAAGTGTCTGAGGCTGGATTTGAACCTAGGACCTCCTGTCTCTAGGCCTGGCTCTCAATCCACTGAGCTACCCAGCTGCTCCCTATACATATATCTTTTTGTCAAATGATGCCTTCTTTAATGGGGAAGGGAAGGAGGGAGGGATTTAACTGAGTATTTTAATGTAACAAACTAATTAATTAATTTTTAAAAATTTTTAAAAGAACAAAATCTGAGCTATTACCTGCCACCCACCAACATGGCAAATTAAATAAAAATAATGAAATTCAACTGATTGGTTTATGGAAAAAATACCTAAAAAATTTTATGTGCAACCCGACTATATGCAATTAGAGTTACAAAAACAAATCTTTTCATCCAATAATTCCATTGTTAGGAATATACTCTGAAAGCACTATCAAAAACAAAAAAAGAACTATTAGTTCAAAGTTTTCCATTGGAGATATATACTTGCAAAAAATTAATATATAAGTTTAGATAAACAATATTAGGGAAAAGGTTAAATAAATTGTGATACAGTGACATATGCATTAACTAGGAGTATTTTAAGTGAAAAGTGAATGAGAATTAGTAGATAACCAAAGAATCTTGGTGGATTAGAGGAAGGTTTAAATTGTTTATATTTTAAATGCTGAAATCAGTATTATTAGTTGTTAACAATCTCCATAAAGTCTTACACATGCTGTGGAAGTGACCCTTCTTTCTCAAATGCATCACAAATAAACAACTACTTGATCACATGGGTCAATGAGGATATGATAGGGGATGTAGACTCTAAACCAGGGTTTGGCAACATATGGCTCTCGAGCCACATCTGGCTCTTTTGAGGGCCAGATATGGCTCTTTCTGCAGGAGCCATAAAGTCAATTTTTTTTCAGACACTGTTACAGGAGCACGCACTGTGAGCACTGTACGGCTCTCACAAAATTACATTTTAAAAAATGTGGCGTTTATGGATCTCACAGCTAAAAAGGTTGCCGACCCCTGCTCTAAACGATCACCCTAGTACAAATATCAATAATATGGAAATAGGTCTTGATCATTGACACACATAAAACCCAGTGGAGTTGCTCATTGGCTATGAGAGGAGGATGGGAGGAGGGGAGAGAAAGAACATGAAACATGTAACCATGGAAAAATGTTCTCAATTAATCAATTTTAATAATAAAAAAGAAAATTATCAAATGCATCACAAATAAAGCAAATCCTACTAGTCAGCAGGCTCCCTCTGGGTAAGGTATTTTTTTTTGCTTTGTTAACTCACAAAATAAATTCAGCAACAACTTGACTTACTTGCCACCTTGGTATTGTTCCATTTGCAGGCACTATGTAGGGGAATTCAGTCATCTACTGTCACTGCATGATCATCCAGCCTTTGGGCAATCAGCTCTCTAACAATATCTAAGTGTCCACAATATGAAGCTCTATGGAGAGGTATGTATTCATCTTCATCTCTGGGGTTTTCTTGAATGCCCTTTTCAGAAAGCAGCCAATTTTTTTGGCAGCCCAAAGAAGTAATTGTTTGGTTCCTTTTTCATTTTTTTGTTCTTGCATCTGATACCACTATTCAGTTTCTTCTATGTTCTCAAAAAAATGTGTTCCTTTCTACCCAGACCTCCTCTATTTATATTTGGTGCAATCTGATTGTTTTTTCCACTTTTCTTGTTCATGCAATACTGTTCGTAATTTTTTGTCATAATTTTATTTTATGAATTCATGTTCTCAAATGGTGTTTTCTATGCCATCATATCTATACCCTTGGCAATTGAGTTGTATACCTTTAAAATGGTCTTCTTTTTCTCAACCTATTCTCTCCATTATAAGTGTAATGGGGCTCTGGCACATACCCAGACTACCTAAAATGTTGTCATCCTCTTGGAGGTCTCTAAGGGACTACTTCCAAGCAATAGAACTGGAGGATACATGGACATTCTATACTCATCTATCATGTTGCTGGGAGGAATCTCTTTCCCTTAGCTGCATAGCCAAAACTGTCAGTATCTTCAGAAGGCTTGAGTTAACAACAGCTTTGACTTTTGTAGCATTTACATCTGAGGATAGGAATGATTCCTTAGTTCACATCATGTGATAAAGTCGGGTGGGGGGGGTGTACCTGTAGTTCTTGTCCCTCCCCCAACAGCCATATTGTCCCTTCTCCTCCCAGGAATGGACTTTGGTCTCTGGACTTGTCATTTGTTCTTTTTTGTTCTAGGTGCAAATCCCAATCTTGTCCTCTAAACACAGGGAACCAGAAGTCCACAAATCTAGGCCAAGTGTTGTGGCCAACTCAGGAGCAAAAAACTGAAGAAAAATGGATGCCTGAACTCCAACCAGATTTATATCTGAACCTGCCAGGAATAATCCTATGTAGTGGGAAGTATGCTACCAAAATGTTAGGGGAAATATTTATTTATTTGCTGCATCTTTGAAATAAATATTCCTTTATAAAAGCTAATCTCATATTAAGTGATTAAATGGAATTGGGGTTCTAGTCACTGAATTTCAAGTGAGGAAATGGAGCTGGTAGAGACTTGACCCAGTTGCAAAAAAAAAAAAAAAAAAAAAAAAAGCAAAACTCCCAGACCCCTCAGGATCTACAAAAAGTACAGGGGTTGAAAGTAACTACCTAGGCTCTTGGAAAGTGAGACCAGAACAACCATGTTAAATAAGTTAAATGATAACATTTAAATATGAAGGTGAATATTATTTCCCTAATAATTAAGTTTGAATTGTCACAAATCCATCTGTCTAAGTGTTTCATGGTTTTCAGAGGAGGCCCTTAAGCTTAGTCTTGTCCTTTCTTCCGAGAGCCCTCCTTTCTCACTACCAATGACTAGTCAGTCCCCCATACACTATAGCAGGCTGGAGAGCTCTCCCTTCCTGCTTACTCTAGCTTCTGCCTTTTATAGTGAAAGTATGTGATGACAATCTGCCTCAACTGTTTTCAATTAGGATCCCCATAAGCTTTGTCTAAATAAATGATTCAGCATGATTCAGCAATCTAACTTTTTTAAGGGGGCTAATTTGAACCAAGACTGATATATTTAAAAAGACTAAATAATTTAATTAAGAAATAAATATCAGTAAAAGCAGAGAGGGGAGTGGCTATTGGGGGTAGATTTTTGGTCTCTTTGTGTGTTCTTGATATTGTTCTTTTTGGGGGGAGGGGAGGATACACTACTCATCTAGGATTCCAGGTATATTTACACTTCATGTTCTTTCCTTTCATCCTCTCCTCTCCAATCTTCCCCTTTGAAACTGTGTCTCTATGTTGCCCAGTCACACACCAGCCTGATCCCAATACTGTTCAACACAGAATCTTTAACCTGTTCTGTTTTTCTGGCCTGGCTGGTTTGCCCCTCTTTAGGTAACATGGAGGAGACCTCCTCTCCTGGAGGTTCACCATATTGGTGCTGAACACACAAAAAGCTTTAAACTCTATTCTACCTCAGAATTCCTGAACTCAAGCAATCCATCAATCTCAGCCTTCTGAGCAATAGACTGGAAGGGTGCACCACCACATCTAGCTGACTTTATCTTTCTTAAATGATTCAGATTACCCATATTGAGTCCAAGATGGAAAGTAAGGGTTTATTTTTTTTTAATGGGGGCGGGAGGCAACTGGGTAGCTCAGTGGATTGAGAGCCAGGCCTAGAGACTGGATGTCCTAGATTCAAATCTGGCCTCAGACTGATATATTTAAAAAGACTAAATAATTTAATTAAGAAATAAATATCAGTAAAACATAAGCAGAGTGACCTGGGCAAGTCAGTTGACCCCCCATTGCCTAACCCTTACCACTTTTATGCCTTGGAGCCAATGCCCAGTATTGATTCCGAGATGGAAGATAAGGGTTTAAAAAAATTCAAATTTATCCCTCCTCTACTTTGAACATTTTGAGTACATTTGAACAGAATAGAAACTAGGTGGAAGCAATCTTTGGTTTGGGTTTGGGGGGGTTGAAGGTGCTTCTTGTTTTTTTGGTTTTTACCCTTACAAAATGTCCTTGGACATTGCATCAGAAAGCAAAGCTTTATAAATAAATTATTTTTTCCATGGGAGTAAGTAACTTCCAGATATGACCAACAATATGCCATAAGAACAAATATAATAATTAGAAACATCTATAAGCATTTAAAGAGCAACATTGTACTGGAAGTCATAGAATTTTAGAGCTGGAAAGAATCTTAGAGATATATCCCAAATTTTCCCAAAGGAATATGACCACAGAGGATTTTTGTCCTTTTGATATATTAGAATGTGTCTGTAGCAACAGATGGCAGCTCTCAACTTACATGTGAGCCTTACAAAACAAGCTATACCAGATTCAAGACACTTTTGGGTCCAAAACCATTTTTAAGAAATATTTTACGAGCCCCCACCAACATATTTCCTTTTAGTGGCAAGCCTTAGGATATAATTAATTTAAAGCAAAGGCATTTAATGATATAAAGTAGTAAGAAAAGTAGCAATTAAATTTTTACCTCTTGAGTGTGGGACATACTCTCCCACAAAAATACACATAACAAGTGGGAAAAGTGAACATACCTGAGGATCACTGTGGAGGAAAAAACAAGCGGAGTATATTTGTGCCAAGGGAACCTGTATAAAGGACAACTTATACCTCTGACATTTTACTTCTTCACTGTCTTCTGGTATTATCATTGAATTTCTCTCACTGGACCTGAACCTTTCTGGTCTAGAATGACACATATTCTTTCTGGGACTTTGCTCCATGCTGATCTTGAATAGCAGCTGCCAAAAGGTGCTCTGCTGGTCTTGTGATCACTGTCAGGTATGACTCCACTGAGTATGAGTATGAGAGTTCCTCTCAACTTCTAGCTTCTAATTTCAGCTGGCTTCCTGACATGGGATGTATTGTGTGCAGATGCAAAGCATGGAATCCCTGCAAAGGTACAGGGAGAGCCTCACCCAGAATTCCAGGGGAACCCCCTGGAGAACTTTGGGTGAGGGGCAGTTGAGAAGGGTTGAAGACAGTTAATTGGTGGGATTGGATGTGAGCAGATACTCCGCTTATTTCTCCTGACTTGGGGTTTCTCCTGAGAAACCATTATAGCATAAGCTAGTGATTTCTACTCACAGGATTAGCCTATTTGTCATTACTATTCTTCATTAATATAATTATATAATTACTTAGCAATTAGAGAGTAAAATATTTATCAATAGCAAGAGAGCCAGTTTTAGTTAAGTGCTTCATCCCTCCAGATGCTACCTCTTTTCTGCCTCACTCCCCCGACCAAAAAAATATCAGTAATGGGCTACACACAAACCAAAAATTCAACCTCAACACCCCCTTCCTCCCAAACCACCTATTTATATTTTCTTGTGTTAAAAGAATGGGCTCTACCATATCTCTTTTAGCTAAAAAAAAGGAAACTTAAGGTACAGCTCTTTTGGAAAAGCAAGGATCTCACAATCTAGACATGAGAAAAAGAAAAATTTTTTAAAGATAGTTATGTTTTTCCCTACATTTATATTGAACCCAGATACCAAGGGTACTCCAAATGATAGGAAATTGTTTACATCTATGGGAATAAGAAACTTGGAAAACCTGGAAAAGGCTGAGAAATACCCATCAGCAATCATGGAAAATATAATTGAATAGGAACTATAGTTTAGCATGCCCCTGCTACACATATGTGCAGATCCCAACTTCTTACGAATCTTCCCCTTTCGGAAGCAAAATAAAACATGCTTAGCATATGCCAGTTTGTAGCTAAAGAATGTAAATAACCCTTGCAACAGAGGACAATATAAGACAAAAAGAACCAGGATACAATTCTAGGATTTCTCTCATCTTTGGTTCCATGTTCTCACCCAGAAGATATAGGAAACATGCTATATGACATCATACTATTATGATCCATATTTGGGTCACCAAAGTTTACAAAAAAATAAGAATAATAACTTTTCATGTGCCTGGCTGGTCTATGGAGAAGCATTGTCTTTTATCCCAAGCTAAAGTGGAAAGGCGTGATTGAAAATAATAAAAAGGAAGACCCAATACCTTCAAGCTTCTATCAATGAATTAATTTTGAGAAATTGAAACTGAGAAGAAATTAAGGAATTGAAATCCCCACCATTCCATTCTTGATTTATATGAGTCAAGGTGGGCCAGGAATTTCTTAGATCAGAAGATGGAAGATGAGAGCATAGGACTTCCCACTGTCTCTCAATTCATGCCTAGAGATCTGGGATGGGAGTTTCTTAGTCATTCTTCTCTGCCCTGGCTCCATGTAGGACTTGGGTCAGGTTGGGTGCCTAATATAAATAAACATTCCATCTAGCCCTTTATCCATTTGTTGATAAGAACATTGACTAATAGCAAAGGGAAACCAAAGATCCCTGGAACACTCCATCAGACACTTCATGATAATTATTAATAATGAAGAAACTTCACATTTAAGCCACTTAATAAATTTCTGCTGAGTTCTAGTCCATGTCCTACCAGCAACATGGTATAGCAAAAACAAACAACAAAACAGAAAATATTAGACTTATACAGAAGGAGATACTTCTATTTTAATTCCCACACTGCTGGGAACTGCAATCTAAAATATTTAATCTTTCCAAATGTGTCTGTAAATTGCATATAATCATGCTTACATGATTGATTCCATAGGATTACTTTGTAAATCTTAAAATATATACAGCATATTAGGGAGTAATGGTAATAACTAGCACTATAAACTCAAACGGTATAAAATAAATTAATCACTGTCACCTACAAACCTATCCCTTCTCCCAGGTTTTTACCTATGTGTCTGACATACATTTAGTAAGCATATCAGGTAGCCTTTTGCCTATTCATTGATAAGAATATTGAATAGCAGCAGAGATGAAGCACACATGCCTGGAGGACTCCACTAGAGACTTCCCTCCATGCTGACATTGATGCATTAACAAAGACGCTTTGTGTTGAGAGTACCACCATCGTGATAGCCATTCGGATTTTTAAATTACAGAATTGTCTTTTATTTTATAATGTCCTTCATTCCCTATATCCAGCCATTTTGAAAGTCCTAGAAATTTCACTCCAGCAACATTTCTCCTAGGTATCCCCCTACCTCCAGTCACACAATCCTTAACCTAGTTCAAAGCCTCTTGCGCAAACTATTTTGATAATTTCTTCATTATCTCCCTGCTTCCAAGATTCCGACTCTCCAGTTTATCCTTCTCGAAGCTACCAGAATAATTTTCCTAATACACAGATCTGTTCATGTCGCATCCCTGCTCAAAAAGTGTCAAAGTGCTTATTATTGTTCAGAGGCTACAACAGGAACTCTTTAGTCCCTCTGCCAACTACATCCAACCCAACTATCTAGCTTCATTCCAATGAGCCCATTCTATGTTCCAACCAAACTACTGATTTTGTTCTGCACTCTCTCACCTCAGGGTTTGCACAGGACATCCTCCACACCTGGAACTCACATCTTCCTCATCCCTGACTAAGAAATCTTTCTCTCTCTTCTTTCAAGGCTCAACTCAGTTGCCATCACCTCCATTGAAGTCTTTCCAATCTACCTTCACCTCTAGTTGAAAATGTTCTATTTGTTGGTCACAGCTGGTCATCTCAACTATGTTGGCTTCAAAATTACTGAGGGGGTGCTGAGGAGCTGGTGGTACAGGCCTTGAAGGCCAGGGTCTGGGCTCTGGTAGCCACCTGCACCATGGTGACCATGAGCAGGCTTGGAGAGAGGGACTATAATGGCTGCAAAGAATGATTTAGAAGATCTATTCAATATTTTATTCTCCAAAGGCAACTCCAGAGACTAAGGAGGAGCCTGACCCGGTCTCTTCCATCACTGACAAATGAATAGTGGACTGTATCTATGGACAGAACATCATTTGGTTCTGGATTCACAAAGGCAAGACACAGCATTGCCCTAACTGTGGAACCCATTACAAATTGGTACCTCACCAGTTGAGTCGTTGAGCCACTGAGCCCCTGGATTACTTTGTTTGAGATGTGTTGTAATGTTTTCTTCCCTTCAATAAAAGATTAGCCATGGTTCTTGCTCTCCCATTAAAGATGGGAAGGGAAAGAGGAAGGGAAGGAAAGGGAAGAGAAGGAAGGAATAACTCATATTAATATCAAATTGGGAAGACTGGAGTTCAAATACGGCCTTAGTCACTTATTATGGCCATAAGTCCATGTAACCTGGGCAAGTCACTTTAACCTCTGTTTGCTTCCATTTCCATATCTGTAAATATGGGAATAATAATATTATCCATTGCTTCTGTTATTGTTGTGAGGTTCAAATGAGATAATAACATAAAGTGCTTAGCAGAGTCCCTAGCATATTAGTAAACATTCTCTAAATGTTAAATTATTATTCTTGTTGTTGTTGTTATGGAGCTTGAAGTCTGCCAAAACCTCCCATTTCTTTCACACAGCTATTAAGCAATGGTATGTTCCTCACATTGTTCTTGTGAAGTTAAAAAAATTTTTAACTCAAATTTAGGACTTGATGCTAATCTCTTTTAAATTTCCTTCTATTGGATTCAGTCCATTCTTTTAATGTGTTGAGATCTTTTTGGATGCTGATTCCATCACCCAAAATATTAGCTATCCACTCTCTGAGTTTCATGTCATCTACAAACAGGATAACATGCCATCTGTAACCTGTGGGCTCAACTGAGGCTCTAAGTTTTCATGGGCCATGTTCAATTTTTTAAATTTCTCATTAATCATCTCTTTTGGCTTGTGCAACAGCCTATGGTAAATAACTCATGGCTCAGAACAGAAATTCTAAGTTTACACAAAGGGGGTTCAATCTTTGGTGCTTTGTACTCGTCATCTTTTTTGGCTCATGCTCTGACCCAAGGTTTCCCCTAGGAACATCAGAATTTGGTTCATTTTGCCTCCACCCAAGTTCTTCCACGACTCAAGGAACACTAAAATTTGGCTCATGTCTAGGTCCCTAGAGAAAAGAAAAAATATTGTCATAGAATACATAGAATAGAGGCCATTTCATCCAACAAAAACAATGCAAGGACTTACATAAAATTCCATAAAACAGTCAATCCTGCTTCCTTTCCCAATGAGCCTTACTTCTACCAGGGCCTTACATAGTTCTGTAGACTTATAACACTGCCTTTGGGTTGACTCTTTCCTGAACCAAATAAAATGTTTTTAGGGTTTTTAGAGAGTTATAAACCTCCCTCATGTTGAAACTTACCTACCTTCCACTGGTGCCCCGATAGCCCTATTCACTATCTAATGATCAATCTAATAGATCAATTGATCAGGCATACTACCAACTACTGTCTTGTAAGGAGAAATCACTTTGGGTTGCAAAAAAGTCTAGAAATCCCCTTCCTCCAGTGAGTTGCACCTCCTCCAAGAGACCTTTACAATACTACAAATTTATTGTATTATCCCCGGGTTAACTTTCCCTTCCCAGGAAAAATGTTCTTTGAATTGTTAGATAGTCAAGCAATTCCTATCCCCAAGAGCATCATTATTCACATAACTCACAAAACAAGGATAATGCAAGGTCTATGTTTACAATGCTATTTTCTTTCTTATTCTCTCTCTCTCTCTCTCTCTCTCTCTCTCTCTCTCATCCTTTCTGTCTCTGACTCTGACTCTCTGTCTCTGTCTTTGTCTCTGTCTCTGTCTCTGTGTTTCTGTCTCTCTGGCTGGCTGTCTTTCTCTATCTGCCTGTCTCCTTTCCTGATCCTCATCAAGTTATACCAGAAGGCAAAAAATGAAACGACAAAGGAAATACAAGAAAATACAAGGCAAAATCAGGAAGACCTTACACTCTGTATGTGTGTGTTTTCTTTCATCTAATTAATCAATAAACAAACATTTCTTAAGAATCTTCTATGTACCAGGTGGGTAGCTAGATGGAGCAGTAGATAGAGCTCCATGAGTTCAAATCCAGCCTCAGATATTTAGTAGGTCTGTGAGCTTGGGCAAGTCATTTAATCCTGTTTGTTTTAGTTTCCTCATCTGTAAACTGAAAACTGGAAATGGAAATGGCAAGCTACTCCAGGATTTTTGCCAAGAAAATCCCAAAAGGGATCATGAAGAGTTGACGCAACTGAAAAAATTTAACCAACAACATGTACCTTCACCAAATTAGGCTAGGTTTTGGGAATACAAAGACAAAAATAAGATAGTCTCTTCCCTCAAGGAACATGCAATCTATTGGAAGGTACATAAATAATCATGTATTTTAAAAACACAAGATAAATTTATAGAAAGCTAAGAGAATGCATTTTTAAAAATAATTTATATCAATTTTGACTCTCACAAGCATTAAGTACCTACTATATGTGCTATATGCTAGGGAAATACAAAATTAAGTGCGACTTAAAGCTTTCTCTTGTGGAGCTTATAACCTATTAGGTCCCTAGAGAAAAGTTATATCTCTTTGCCTTCTGGGTCCAAGGAATAATTCTGAGAAAATATGGTGCCTTCTAATAGTATCATCTTTTTTAAAAAAACCTTACCATATGTCTTAGTAACAAATCTAAGACAGAAAGGCAATGGCTAGGCAAATGGAGTTAAGCAACTTGCCCAGGGTCAAATAGTTAGGAAGTGCTGAATCCAAATTTTAACCCAGGTACTCCTGATTCCAGGCCTGGATCTCTATCCACTGAGCCACCTAACTGCCCTTACTATTATTCGTAAGCCCCCATCTAATGTATTTGCCTCAATATCAGTCACCAGTTAATGTCCTCCCAATATCATCCAGCTGCTGCTTACTGCCTCAGTATCATTCTGATCAGTTTCCATCTCTTTAATATGGCTGATAAATAAAAGCAGATTTTATAAAAGAATATATACTGAAAAGATATAGCAAAGACCAAAGTAAATTTAGGAAAACTTTTATGAACTGATAAAGCATGAAGTGAGGAAAATTAAGAAAAATTGAGAACAATAAAAATATCTTTGAAAGACTTAAGAATTTGGGTCAACATAATGACCAACCATGATTCCAGAGGACTGAAGTTGAAGTATACTAACCACTTACAGAGAGAAGGGATGTTAGCCATGATGCCTACCAAATGTAGTCAATGGAAAAACTTGCTTCACCTGAATTCTGCTTTCTTTTTTTTCCAGTGGAGGATGAGAGATAGGGAATAGGGATTTGTTGTTCTTCAGTCATTTTTCATTTGTGGCTGACTTTTTGTAATCCCATTTGGGGGTTTTCATGGCAAAGATACTGGAGTGGTTTGCTCTTTCCTTTTTGAGCTCATTTTATGGATGAGCAAACTGAGGCAAACAGCATTAAATGACTTGCCCAGCTACTAAGTTACACAGTTACTAAGTATATTAGGCCAGATTTGAACTCAGGAAGATGAGTCTTCCTGAATTCAAGTTTGGCATTCTATCCACTGACCACCTAGCTGCCCCAGAGATAGGGATAGAATAGAGGAAATAAGGAAAAAAGATCATGAAAGCATCATTTTTTAAATGCACAAAACATAAGGAAGGCCAGAAAGAACCATAAACGAGTAGGATATTTTTTATAATTATATAGTGAATTTGTTATATATTTAAAAGAAAAGTAAGCCAAGCCACACAGACAGAAATCCTCTTCCTCTGTCATTTGTGCATCCTGAAATGCCCATTTTGTTTGTTGTTTGTAAAGTTCAGAATAAAAAAGTTAACCTAAATTGTAAAAATGTCTGAAACCAAAAACCCACTTTCTTTTAAGAATACCTTACTCTCTGGGGAGAATAGGCTCAAACTCAAAGAGCACAAGGATACAAAATACTGAGTGTGTTTGTAGGCATCAGGAAAGGAACTAAGTTGATTGAGATTGAATTTTAGAATGAGAGAGATAACTGAGGAAGCAATCTGCTGGAGAAGACAGGAAGTCTGGGTCAAGAGATTGGCCTTTTCATCAGAGACTGAAAGTAAAAATAGTATGGGGCAGTAGAAGGGAGAGGGGAGTGTGATAGCAAGTATTTAAGTTGACTTGCTCTGCCTGAGACCAGAGGAAATAATTAGCTGTGAATGAGAAATGCAAAAAAGCACATTTGGGGGCAGCTGGGTAGCTCAGTGGAGTGAGAGTCAGGCCTAGAGACAGGAGGTCCTAGGTTCAAACCCGGCCTCAGCCACTTCCCAGCTTGTGTGACCCTGGGCAGGTCACTTGACCCCCATTGCCCACCCTTACCACTCTTCCACCTATGAGACAATACACCGAAAGTACAAGGGTTTAAAAAAAAATTAAAAAAAAAAAAAAGCACATTTGGATTTGACGTCAGAAAAAAAAAAAACTTCCAAATAATCATAGCACTCAAAAACTGGACTTGGCTTACTTGGAAGGCAGTGGGTTACCTCTTGTTAAAAGTCTTAAAGCAAAAAGCCCCTTATCGATGTTGTACTGAGGATTTTTTTTTTCAGATGTAGCCATGGAACTTTTTAAGTGCTTTCCAGCTCTGATTGTGTAATCTGTGACACACCTTAGGGCTAATGGCTGCTGCACATCTTTCCTTGTTCTGAATTATAGGAATGAATTGCTTCCTTAACTCAGCAATGGACCACTGGCCATGGTTCTGTCCCTCTTTCATCAAGATAGATCTCTAAGATCATTTGTTTTTATAATCTACAAAGAAAAATTGTTTGCATAATCTATCAATGAAAACTATGTGTTTATACTGATATTTTTTAATTGTCTGTCCTTGCTGCCATAACCTTGTCAACAGCTGGGCTAGGTCTTTTTTTTTTTTAAAACCCTTACCTTCGATCTTAAAGTCAATACTGTGTATTGGCTCCAAGGCAGAAGAGTGGTAAGGGTAAGCAATGGGGGTCAAGTGACTTGCCCAGGGTCACACACCTGGGAAGTGTCTAAGGCCAGATTTGAACCTAGGACCTCCCGTCTCAGGCCTGGCTCTCAATCCACTGAGCTACCCAGCTGCCCCCGGGCCAGGTCTTAACATTAAAGACTTGAATGGCAAGAGTGAGCTCATCACATATAAAAAATGATTCTCCATGTCTTAAAATGTTGGTTATTCAGATGACGCTGGATTTAATTTGTACCAATCAGAATTTGCCTAGGCTTTGAAATTGTAAACTTCTCCCTAGGAAATCTTATTAACAAAAATATTAACTGAATGGTAAATTGGAAAGAATTATAACTTCAGTCTTCTAATTCAGGTATGGTAAGAGACTTCCAAGTCAAAAGACCTAAATTTGAATCATATCTCCAATACTTATTGGCAGCTTGACTGTGAGTAAGGCTTAATTTTTCTGTATCTCAGTTTCCTCATCTGTAAAATTGGAGTGATAATGTTTACACTGCCTACTCTATGGCATTTCTATGAGAAAACCACTTTGCAGGCTATAGAGATTACAATTATGTGCTGTTATTATTATTTTGAATCTGTTTTATAAAACAGACCAAGATGAGAAACATTCATCTTAAATCCTCTTGAAAAGAACAATGAAAAGGCATCTGGGTAGCTCAGTAGATTGAGAGCCAGGCCTAGAGATGGGAGGTCCTAGGTTCAAATCTGGCCTCAGATACTTCCTAGCTATGTGATCCTGGGCAAGTCACTTGACCCCCATTGCCTACCCTTACCACTCTTCTGTCTTGGAGCCAATACACAGTATTCATTCTAAGATGGAACATATGGGTTTAAAAAAAAAAAGAAAAGAACAATGAAAACATAAGCCTGCTTTATAGGCAAAAAGGATATTTTCGGGGAAACAGTGTCTTCATAATGCAACATTACACCAAACTAAGCTTTTAGGGAGTAAGATAAGAAAAAAGTGACTATTGAAATATCTGTAACAGATATGAGGAAAAGTACAAATTTTCCATCCTTAATGTATAAAACTGCTGACCCACTTTTTATAAGATAAGTCATTATCAGTTGGTCTCCCTTGTATCAACTAAAGGAATACATTTGTAAGAAAGCTGCTCAAGGAAAAGCATGTATTATATAACTAAGAAACCATTTTCCTTTGGTTGTAGTATAAGCAGTGGCCACACCCTGGTAAAACTGTCTTTGCACAATTCTGCCTCATTTAAACTCATGTAGAAATCAAGACATCACCTTAATGATGTCACTGTTCCTCTTTGAAACAAAGGAGAACAATGAATGGGGTAATGATTAAATCAATGGCTTTGGCCTCAATGGGCAAAGCCAACTAGCTAATGCAGGTATACCCATATTAATTGCACTAAAATCAATCAACAAGGATGTTATTAAGTTCTTAGTCTATGCCAGGCACTGTGTTAAACAATGAGGATACTTTTTAAAAGGTAGAAACAATCCCTACCTTCAAGGAACTTCTATTGTAAAGGGGAGAGACTATATATATATATATATATAAATATATATATATATATATATATGTAGATATATGTATATATTTATCAACTAGTTAATTTCTCAGGTTGATGACAGCTGTGATGGCATAATTTCCTTGTGATTTTGTGTTGTTGTTGATGGCTGAAGATGAATGTGATGGATTTTACACTTGGGCATCAAATGCCCTGAAATACGTTATGCCAGAGAGTTGCTTCCACTCTGGTTTCCTCCTTCCTTCCATCTTCCTTGTCTTTTCCCTCTTTATGTTTTTCCTTTTTCAATCAATTCATTCTCCCACCCAAAACTGGATATNCAACAAGGATGTTATTAAGTTCTTAGTCTATGCCAGGCACTGTGTTAAACAATGAGGATACTTTTTAAAAGGTAGAAACAATCCCTACCTTCAAGGAACTTCTATTGTAAAGGGGAGAGACTATATATATATATATATATAAATATATATATATATATATGTAGATATATGTAGGTAGATAGATACAAGATGCACAAAAAGGCTGAAGAAAATCTTAAAGGAGAATGATTTATATTGACAAGATTTTGTCTGTTGAATATATAATTGCAATTTGTAAAAGGCAATCAAGTGATTCTGGTTATGAAGGGTCTTTAAAACCAAAAAAGTAGAGGAGTTTGCCCTTGGCATGACAGCTGAGAGCCATTAGTTCTTGAGCAAGGGAGTAACATACTGAAAATAGTCTTTGGAATATCTATCTAGCACGTATTAGATGGTTTTTTAAAATAAATTTATTGATTGGTTTAGAATATTTTTCCATAGCTACATGATTCATGTTCTCTCCCTACCCTCTTCCGACCCCACTTCTGGAGCTGACAAGTAATTCCACTGGGTTATACAAGTATTATTGCTCAATACCTATTTCCATATTATTCATATTTGCAATAGAGTGATCTTTAAAAACCAAAACCCCCAATCATATACCCTTAGAACCAACCATGTGATAAGTCATATGTTTTTCTTTTGCATTTCTACTCCCACAGTTCTTTCTCTGGATGTGGATAGTGTTCTTTCTCCCAAGTCCCTCGGGATTATCCTGGAGCATTGCATTGGTATTAGTAGCAAAATCTATTACATTTGATCATTCCACAATGTTTCACTTGCTGTGTACAATGTTCTCCTGGTTCTGCTCATTTCATTCTGCCTCAGTTCATGGAGGTCTTTCCAGTTCATATAAAAAACCTCCAATTCATCATTCCTTACAGCACAATAGTATCCCATCACCATCATATACTATAATTTGTTCAGTCATTCCCCAATCAAGGGACACCCCCTCATTTTGGATGGGTTTTTTAAGCAGTTAGGTAGCATAGTGGATAGAACACTGGGCTTAGAACACTGGGCTTGGAATCAGGAAGATTCATCTTCCTGAGTTCAAACCTAGCCTCAGATACTTACTTGCTGAATGATTCCAGGCAAGTTATTTAACCCTGTTTCCTCCATTCTTAACCTGTTAAAAATGACCTCGAGAAGGAAATGGCAATCTTCTCCAATATTTTTGCCAAGAAAACCCCAAAATGAGGTCATAAAGAGTTGGACACAATTGAAACAACTCAATAACAATAAAAATGATGGTTTAGAAATGGGAAAGTCTAGAGTGTATAAGTTTTGTTCATCTCTGGTCAATATAAGTCAAAGAAGAAGTTGCCTTGGGCTATTTCCTTTAAGAAGTCAGAACTAAGGTTAATGAGAAGGAATTATAAAAAGACATTCCAACTCACCATAAGAATTTTCTAACAATTAATCCTAACCATGGAATAAGCTTCTCTCCTTGCAAAATATGAACATTTAAACATAGATTATCTGGCCATTTGCCAGAAATAGCATAGAAGGGATTACTAAACTGGAGGAGGTTTTTGGACCAGATGACTATCCACAGTTCCCTTCCATTCCAATATTCTATGAATAACTCTTTAATCAGTAGATTCAGTCTGTATGTCAATGTACAGGAGATTAAAATGGTTATTCTTCCTTTTGGCAGGATCTACAGCCCTCTGTGAAACTGCAACAGGTGCATAGCCATAAAAAGGAATGTAACTTAGGTTTGGAATATGATTTTAAAAAAAGCCACGGAAACTAATTTTTAAGTCCTTCCTTAGCTGGGTGGTTCAGTGAATTGAGAGTCAAACCTAGAGATGGGAGGTCCTGGGTGAAAATTTGGCCTCAGACACTTTCTAGCTATGGGACCCTGGACCCACTTAACCCCCATTGCCTTAGCACAGTGATGGTGAACCTATGCCAAAGATGGCACACAGAGCATTCTCTGTGGACACATAAACTGCCCCCCATATTTACTAGAAAGGCAGAGGGACTCAGGCAAAGCTGCTCCCCTCCCCCTCTCCACCGTGCCTACAGACATTCCTTACTTCACCCGCCCCTCTTCCTAGCAACCCAATGGAAGCTCACAGGGGCTAAGGAGAGAAGCTCATAGGTGGCATAGATGGAGGGGAAAGGAGAGCTCAGGCCACTCCCCTCCCCCTCTTCACCTGTGCTGAGGACATTTTTCACTTTATCCATCCCTCTGCCCAGTAGCCCAATGGGAGCACTTCCTTCCCTCCTCTGTCTAGGGCAAGGAGTAGCCAGGGAGTGAGATGGGGATGGGGAGCAGGCATGGCACTTTGTCTCTAAAAGGTTCGCCATCATTGCCCTAGCTCTCATCACTCTTCTGCCTTGGAATCAATACACAATATTGATTCTGAGGTAGAAGGTAAAGATTTTTTTAAGTCCTTCTTTGATTTGTTTATTGGCTCCATTGGAAGACTATACAAAAAAAATTCTGAGTTAGACTTCTCTGATTGTTGCTGTGAAGTTAAAAATTTAGCTAATGATCATTCCCTGGTATATTGGACATACTTCTGCCTGCAATGGAAAAATTGATGCAATCTTCCCATTCTCTAAGTCTAGTGTGAGAAGGGAATTTGTATTTTTATTTGATCAATCAGAGATTTAGACTTCCCTTCCATTTGTTTTGAATTTGGGTCAATCAGCAACCAGGGAATTTATCCCACAGGCACTGCCCTCCAGGGTGGTGCCAGGCTAATTGAGGAATTGTGATTTGTTCTTGGGGAATGATGTAAGAGAGCTAGTGGGTATAGTAAGGATTTATAAGATTAGACCCAGCAGGAAGCTGAGGGAAGGTTGTATTTTCTGAGGCTGAGTTTTGGAGAAACTGAGTTGTTAGACTCTGGATTACTAGGCTAGGAAAGTTTTCACCTCCTTTCTATAGTTCTCTCTTATTTTCTTTTTCTTATTAATAAATCTAGCTATTAATAGTCTTGTGACTTAAGGGTTAATTACAATATTTTGGCGACCACCCATTCTAACCATTACACTAGGTAAACACTTAGCACTCTCCTTGATAGCAAGGAGACAGTGGTAAGGAAGGAACCCCAAAATTCTTTATAATACACAAAAATAGTACAATGTGCAAAAATAGTATTATATCAACAAAAATGTAAATTAAAATTTCCCAAGTACTTTAATAAACTTCTGCTTATTTCAAAATATTATATGATGAAATACATATTTGTATTCAAACAAGTAACTTTTGAATAACCTCAAATTACATGAGATATTTATTCTAATTCTTTTCTCCATCTCATTTCCCTCCTCTACAAGTATAAATCTATTCTGGATATCATTGGGGTATCATTCAGGAGAAGAAAGGGGAGAAATATCCTCTCTAGCTCCCAATCTTTGAAGAATCAGGCTAGTCCATTTTCTTAAGAACATTTTTGAAATAACTAAGTTGACAGGATGCTTTTGGGGGCAATTTGTAACTTATAATAAGGATTATAGAGTCAGCTGGGAAAAAAGATTTGATTTGTTCCTAAAATGTTTCACTGAATGTTAGCATCCTTAAGTCCATTCCTTCCTCAAGAACTTTGTAAAGAGTAGTTTTCTGTATCTTTCAACACAGGAAGCAACTGTGATCCCACTGAGATGAAACATGATGAAGACAAGTCTGAAGGCTCATGCATCAGGTATATCCCAAAGTTAACCTGGAAAACAAACAAACAAAAAAGACAGACTTATTTTAATGCTATTATTAACAACAATAATAAACTTCAAAGAAAGTAAAGTTGAATCTTTAATAACATATGCTCAAATTTTTCTATAACTCTTTCTGGTGCAAAGTAGAATTTAATGTAAAGAAAAAAAAGATTCACTTCCTCATTGCCAGAAGGACTTCATTATGTGATGCCCCTCCCTAACAGCCATCTAGAATCATAGAACCACAGAAACTAAAAGGACTTTACAGCTCACTTAGTCTAGCCCATATCTGAATAGGAATCCCCCTATAGACCTCTGGGAAGAGAAGCCCAATTTGTAGCTCTTACTTTGCTCTTAAAGTAGACCTCTTTGAACATCACTATTGGTTCTCCCTCTTTTGATGCCCACCCAAGCACACTCCATTCTGTCTTGCCTGGCCTTAGAATCAAAGACTTAGAGCTTATATAATCCAATTCCCTCATTTTATAGTAAAAGAAACTGAGGCTAGTAGTAGTAAATGGCAGAGACAGGATTTGAGACCAGGTCTTCTCTGTTCACCTCCAAAACCTTCTTCTGAACCACAGTTTCTTTGCAACCTTTAAACCAACTCTGGTACTCCCCTAGACCTCTTACCTATGTGGTTCCATTTGAATAAGACCTATCCTTCCAGGGCCATATTCCAGCCAAGAGTTCCATTTCACAAAATTTCAATAATTACTTTAAGGACAAATTTGATTTTTTTAAATTGGGATCCATAGGATGCCTTGTATTAGCTACATATTATATATTTATATATAAATATCGAAGGCCATAAGTTTTAGTGTTGCTTCTTGTCTTTGGATACTATCTCTTGTGAATTACTAGCCCTCTCGTCAGCCATTATTCTTCTCATGTTTTACCTTTTACTTTCCCTGGTATCAGGCTTAATAAATCTAAATGTACTTATTTTCTCCCTTCAATTTTTTCCCTTTCAATTTTATAGAACTCTTTTTTTTAAACCTTTACCTTCCATCTTAGAACCAATACTGTGAATGGGTTCCAAGGCAGAAGAGTGGCAAGGGCTAGGTAACAGGGGTTAAGTGACTTGCCCAGGGTCACACAGTTAGGAAGTGGTCTGAGGCCAGATTTGAGCCCAGGATCCCCACCTCTGGGCCTGGCTCTCAATCCACTGGAGCCACCTAGCCTCCCCTAATTTATAGAATACTTGATTGGCTATATCATTCCTCTTCTTTATCTGATATATTCTTTTTGCTTCTGTATACCTAACCTCATCTCCTGGTCCTCTCACATCTATCATAATTCATTTTCTTTCTTTCTCATCTAAGAAGTTTTTCCTGTTTGAATTGCTATACCATGTCTAGAAATGAAAACCATTCTGTGGAGAGCAAAATACTCTAAGTCCCTAGGGAATTGTGTATGTATGTTGCACTCTGACTTTTTGTGGGAGAGGAGGAAATGATAGACTTAAATAAAATGAGAAAAAATCCAGTCAGAATTTTCCATAAATTATAAGAATGGATCACCAAAAAATAAAGGATTACTAATGGAAACTTAGAGGGAATAACTTTTAAAAATGTATGTATTAAAATGGATTTAAACTTAAGTAGTGATGTGAGCAATAAGATGGAGGACCAGGCATTTTCTCTGATCCTCATGACCTCTCAAAGCTCTCCAAAACAGAAATCATAGGCCAAAGTTTGCAGTAACCATAACCCTATAGCCAGTGCTGCAAAACTCTGAATTGGTGGTACCAGGCCACAGAACTAAAAAAGAGAGAAACAGACAGACAGAGACAGAGAGAAACAGAGAGAATGAGAGACAGAGACAGAGAGACTGTGCAGCACCCCACCATACCAAGACTGAAAGAAAGAGCACAATATCCAGCAGGGGGCCAGTTCTGACTATTCAAAAGACACTTGCAGCCAAAGCCTAGGATGGTGAACTATTTACTGCCCAGCATGGGAGGGCCAAGATGCCTTAAGATCCAGCCCCAAGGAAACCACAGTCATAGGGAAGGGAATCAGAAAGAGAGCAACTGGGAAAATAAGGGGGTACAGGGACTGAAATTACCAAAAATTTCTGGAAGAAAACTCAAAGGCCTTGAACATAAACAGATAAATCAATAGAAAAAAAAATAGTAACAACAAAAGAAAATATGGCCTCCAGATGTAGTAAACAAGTTCAAGAATCTATGAATAAATATAAGTAGTTACCAAGAGAGTTTAATTAATTGCATTGATTTTCAAGATTGTTTTAATGTATCACTTCATTAAATAACAATTATGTTGTATTTTATTACTTTCAAAAACTCTTTTAGATAATATGTTGAAAGAATTTGTAACAATCACTTCTATAATGGGATCTCTCTTTCCCACAAAGTTACAAGGCCAAGTAATTTTACATTAGGAAGAAAAGGTAACTCATCTACTGTCTACATATAGACAGACATATACAAGTGTGTGTATGTATAATATGTGTGTGAAATTGTGATGGGAAGATAAATCAAAGATGACTCCAAAATGTCAAAGCCGGATGATTAGAATGAGGCCATTGACAAAAGAAGGAGCTGGTTTGGGGGAAAGTTATTGAATTTTCCCAAATTACTTTCCTAATTGCCTCCAAATTTTCTTTACTGTTATTAACAGGATTCTTTGACTTGTCAGCAGCATTAAAAACATTCTCTTATTCGTGCATCACTAGCCCTGTGGATCAAATTAACTTTACTGTCAGCTTCACCTCATTCTTCTTGTACCTATATATTTTATATTTATGTTCTTGTATCTTGAATATATATGATATCCTAATTTCCCTCCCCAGGTAGTAATGGTTCCCCCAAACCAAAACTCCCCTATAATAACATTACAAATGTGTTGTATTTACTTATTCCTGTTTTTTCCAATGATTGAGTTCTTCAGGACAAGAATTAATTTTTCAGTCTTTAGACCCACACAGCTAGCACAGTACCTGGTACACAGCAGATGTTTAATAAATGCTTGTTAATTAATTGAAATTTGTCTTAGCTAGGTAGATACTTTACTGGATAATATGCTGGTCCAAAATCTGGCTTGGGAACTTTCTGACTAATGCTTGAGCAAGTCACTTTACCTCTGTCTACATCAGTTTCTTCATTTGTAAAATGAGGATAAAAGTACCCCCCTTACAGATTGTTGTGAGAATTAAATAAGATAATATGTGTAAAGCTCTCTGCAAACCTTAAAGTGCTATATAAATGTAATCTATCATTTTTATATGGTTAAACCTTTTTGCAAAATATAAGCCACCATATAAATGTGAACTATTGTTATTTTTACATCAAGAATCTGAGCTAGTTTGTTTTGAAGAGGACTTACTCCAGAGCCATAATTTTTTTTTTATCACCATCATCATAAGAACATTTTTCTGCAAGAATAACACCAGGCTACAGTTTCCTGAGAATCCTCCTTAATATTGGATATTTAATAGAATTTTAAGAACAAATAGCATTAAATATTGATACTTAATGTTTATAAAGGAGTTGAGAAGATGGATCAAATTTCTCATGAAATCTCTTCTCTCTCTTTTCTTTTCGAGGTAAACACCACTTTATTACTTTTTTTATTTTTATTGTCATGGAAAGCACACTTCCATATTGGTCATTGTTGTAAGAGCAAACTCATACATAATCAAAACCCCAAAATAAAACCATAAATACCCTGATATGAAAGATGACTCCAACAGTTCTTTTTCTGGAAACTCTATTCTCTAATAACATTTTGTAGTCTGAAATAATATCCTTGTCCACAGATAGAGGTAATACTAGTAGACAGGAAGATGGCAATAATATTCCCAGATACCAATCTTCAAGTCTTCTCTGTGATTTTTTAGTGTGTAATGACATTTGCAATGCAATATGAAAAGCAAAATGATTGACAGTTAACTGTTTAGAACTTGGAATGAGCCGAGTTTGGCAGAGTCTAGCAGGAGTAAATTCAGTTGATGGGTGAGTATAAAAGGAGGATTTGAACTGAAACAGAGATCTCAGTTTTGAGAGAGGGATTGGTGGGAGGTCTCGGTTGGGCTTGGGTGGGCCAAAGGTCAACTTGAGATACCAGCAAGAAGCACTGGTCACTTCCATAGTCTCAAATCCTGTGTTATCCTATACTGAACATACTGATTCTAATTCACTCATCGAGAAGAAGCATCATCATTTACCATCAACTAACCTGAGTCAGGTTGAAGCAGTCTGGCTCTGCCAGGATGGTAACTGGCAAACTAACCATTGACAACTGACAAGCCTGAATATCCTGATTACCTTCAATTCATATATCATTTTTGTCATCAATAGCTTAGGCCAAGGATCTTTTATACCCCTCTTCTCCATCATTTCCCTGCTTCCCTCCCCAAGCCTGTTATTATTAAATCTTCATATTCACCTAAAGTGAAGGTCATCTTTACCTTAGAAATTAGTGAATATATCCTTGGGTATTTGAGGAAAGAGGAGATTTATTTCAACTATAGAAAGGTTTGAATTGTAATCAACCAGTGTTATCCATATTGAGCCGGGATAGACAGTTAGAAGTAGCTGTGTATTCTTAACCAAAGATTTTTCACTTGACTATCTAACCTGGGACACTGTTATACTGAAGTTGGGTGCAACAGATTCACTACAAATATTACTGTGGAGTCCTTTGTGTTTCACTACCACAACTTGTGTGTTACACTCAGGAATCTTCCACACTCCCTCAGCTTCAGCCCTCATAACACCAGGATACATATAACAAGTGTTGTAATGGTTTTGCAATCCTAAGGAAATCCTAACATTTAAAATATTCTTTTGTTAAAGGTAAAGATATAATTTATATTAGGTACATTCTACAAATAGTACATAAATTTAGATTATTACCGTTTCCAGTAACTAAAGATTTATTTTATAAGTCTAAAATATTAACAAACTCAAGATCAATCAGCTTTTATTTAGCTCAAACATTGCATCATTATGCACCTATGTTAAAACAGAACTTTGCAAGTATCAAATTAGGGAACCAAATCCCAAAGTTCAACTAAGTCTTCAGGGAGATGGGAAGAAATAACATGTCTAAAGCTCAAGTTTTAGAAGAGTAGAAGGAAGTCATTAAGGCAGATACTACAAAAGGCAACTAGGAGGCTACAGAGGCACAACTAGAGATGGAAGAAGCTGGGTTCAAATGTGGCCTCAGACACTTCCTAGCTGTGTGACCCTAGGCAAGTCACTTAATCTCACTTGCCTAGCCCTTACCACTCTTCTGCCTTAGAACTGATACTTAGTATTTATTCTAAGGCAGAAGGAAAGGATTGGTTATTTTTTGTTTGTTTTTTTAAGATGGCTATTATAGATTTTTGGTGGTAGGGTCCAATATTAGGATAAACATTAATGACCCGAAAACAGCAAAGACAAGGGGATGACAGTAACATCACTTGGGAGGAACAGTCTTACAGAAGCAACTTGCTCCTGATTAATATAGGGAGAGGGGAATGAGCAGCCTTGGAAAATAAAGAGTCCCTTCTCATCTAAAATCTTCAAAGAAAGATTTATAGTTGCTTGTCAGGCATGTTGTAGATTTAAAAAATCTTTATCACTGTCATTTCATTTCTTCCATTACCTCATTTCCCCTAAATCTATTATTTGTCCTCATCACAACCTCTAGTCTTTCTACCCCTCCTTTTCTGTGATGCCTGTTCTGGCTTCACTTTTCTTCCTTGATACCTTTGATGGCATAGTTAACCAGCTCAACTAATACACTGATTTCTATCCCTCAATCACTTTCCACTTTGACCTTCTGCTTTTCCCACCAGGCTTATCTTCAATCCTTGGGTCATTTCAGCCATCTGCTTTCCTTGGCCTTCTTCCGGGCTGCTAAATGCCACTGACTAAAGGAAATCTCACAACCATTCTGACTAGTTCTACTACAAATGTATGCTCTCTTATGAAAAGTTGCTACATTTACAATCTTGGGACCCATATCTGACTATTGGAGACATCTGACTATCTTACTTACGCTGGAGATAAGTGATAGAAGGAAGCAACCCACATGTAAAAAAAATCATAGCAGCATTATTTGTGATAAAAAGCTTGAAACCTTGAAAGCAGGACCATTTTTTCCTCATTGTATCCTAATTTCCTAACACAGTGTCTACAATATAATAAGTACTTAATAATGCTTGTTGATTAATATGCAAAATGATAGGAATGGTTAAACAACTTGTGGATTAGGAATATAATTGTATCTGACAATGCTGGAAATATTGACAAAAATAATTCAGAAAGCATGGGGAAACGTATAAAGTGATAGATTCACAATAACAACAAAAGAATAACAAGCAGTTACTCCATTTCTCCAAAAGATCTATAACCTCATTGATGTAGATATTCCTTCCAATGGAGTGGAGTGCAATTTGTACATGCCTGCCAATTATATATGACTTTCATCCAGGTCTTCCAATCAGTTTTCACTGGGACCCCACTAGATCTGCTGAGAGTGGCAGCACTTTCTCTATGTTCTTTTGGCAATGCTGAATACCAACAGTCTTCACAAGGGTACCAACAGTGCTCACAGATTCATTGTTTTTAGCTCTCACTATGTGACCAGCAAATATTTCTTTTCACTACTTTGAGAGTATCCTTCTCCTCACTTCTCTTGTGTAATTCCTTTTTTGTAATGTGTTGACATCTGTTCATGCTCACTGAGCACCTTTCCACTTGTTATTTTTGTTCAGTCTTATCTGACTCTTTGTGACCCTACTTGGAGTTTTCCTGGCAAAGAAAACAAAGGAACAAAGATACTTGAGTGGTTTGCCATTTCCTTCTCCAGCTCATCTTGGAGATGGGGAAACTGAGGCAAATAGGGTAAAGTGACTCACTCAGGTTCATATATCTAGTGGCTTGGGCCAAATTTGAACTCAGGAAGATGAGTGTTCCTGACTCCAGAACAGGCACTACTTCTCCACTGCCTTTGGGCAATTCTCAATTTCACTTCCTTAGAGTCTAAGGTTTCTTATTACTTGTCATCCATTACTACCAGAAGAATGATAGTATTGAAATATGGGCTTTTCCAAAAAGAACCAGAGATCAATCAGCAAGAAGGTTTTGAAAGCTACTTGTTGAACTTAATATATGGTTAAAAAGAAAAGCAAGCTGTAGACAATATGGATCTTCTGTATTATGCATAATCCTTTTTTCTGTTTTTTTTATGGAAATAGCTATTTTTCTTTTCTTTGTTAAATTCACACTAAACTTTTCCCTCTCTGTGTCATTGTTTTCAACAAGTCACCTAATCAGAAAAGAGCCTTTGAGGTGGCATTTTGTTCTAAAAAATCAAAGTTGGTTTTTATAGTTAATACACTATAATATAGCAGGATTTTGCACTCTCCATACCTTTCAATTAACTAATTGTAAAGATGGGGTGGAAATTATGTGGAATATCACCTGCAAAAGCTTTTTCTCTTTTGTTCTAATCCTAACATCAAGATTTTCCTGAGCACGTGCATAATTTAAGCATGGGAAGTGGGGCAGATAGAAGGTAGTGGTATAGATTTTTTGTTTCATTGGTGTAAGATACTCCCAGTGCAGCTCAGCAACACCTGTGTCACTTCTCTTCTTGGGCAGTTATCTAGGGTTCCAAGAGGCGAAGTCCTACGAGTCCAAAAATTGTCCTAGGCACCACTTGAACCTAGGTTTTCCCAAATCCAAGGCTATCCTATCCAATACCATTATGACACTTCTCATGAAAATTTTGCACAAATGAGAAAGCAGGCATCCACATAATAATAGAATGGGGGACAGCTAGGTGGCACCATGGTGCATAGAGTGCTGGACTTGGAGTCAGGAAGACTCATTTTCCTGAGTTTGAAATTGGTCTAATATCCTTGCTAGCTATGTGACCCTGAGTAAGTCATTTAACCCTTTTTGCCTCAGTTTCCTCATCTGTCAAATGAGCTGGTGAAACAAATCATTCCAGCATCTTTGCCAAGAAAACCCTAAATGAGGTCACAAAGAGTCAGGCAACTGAAAATGACCGAACACACAAAACAAATTCAACAATACGAATAAAGAGAACAGGAAAAGACAACAAAAAGCAAATCAGAAAAAACATAAACATTATTAGTCCTCACTATCAGAGTTAAAGTACACACCCTTCTTTTTCTGCCAATAGCTGGTAAACTACAAAAGTGGAACATAATGTCTTATCAACCTCAATCACACTTCTAGAAGATTTTGTTTTGCTGTTTTCAGGGAACGTACTTTGTGGGGATCAGATACATTGAGAATTATCTGTTGTGTCTGATAACTGAAAGTTCATGTTATCTAATCTCAACTGAGCCTTCATGATAGAGGAATCCTTTTATTCTTCCTCAATTGGCTCATTATCATGCTCTGTATAGTAGTTGCTCCTAATCTTCCCCTGCCTTTCTCCACAAGCCCCCTACATCATTGCCTACTCCAACATTTCAGATCTTGCTTCTTGCATTACTGAGAAAATGAAGATCATTGTTCATGAGTTCTTTCTTTTGCCCTATTCTTCACCTCAAGTCTCTATATATTTCTTCAACTGGAAATACAAGTAAGAAAAAGAAAGATAGTCCCTATCCTCAAGGAGTTTACAGTTTAATAGGAAAAGATAACAGGTAAAAGGAAGCAGAAAAATTGGAGTAGGGAGACAGGGAGGAGACATCATACCCACCATGGGGGTATGATGATGGTGGAATTGAATCCACAGAATTAAGTTATTGGGAAATGGTTGGGTTCTGAGCCTGCTAAATGGTAGCTTTGGGAAGAGATTTTTATTCTGTACTCCAGTCCTCCAATCAGAGGGGCAGAAGTTACTGAGAGTACTGATGAGGTGTGAGTACTAAAGTTGTTGCCATCTCCAGCTTTTGGTATAAGAACTCACTATTTAACAAAAACTGCTGGGAAAATTGGAAAACAATATGGCAGAAATTAGGTTTAGATCAATATCTTATACCCTATATCAGTGATGGTGAACCTTTTAGAGACTGTGTGCCATGCCCCATCCCTTGCCTCCCCAGACCATGTGCTGTGCCCTGCCCTCCCCAAACTGAGTGCCACATGTGCCCCACCCCCCTTACCCCACACAGGGGAGGAAGAAAGTGATCCCAATGGGCTGCTGGGCAGAGGGGTGGTTGATAGGGGAAAATGTCATCAGGCACAGTGGATAGAGGGAAGGGAGCAGCTCTGCCTGAGTCCCTCTGCTTTTCTGGTAACAAATTCTGGAGGGTGACAGCACTCCATGCCCACAGAGAGTGCTCTGCATGTCCTCTTTTGCATGCTGCCAGAGGTTCACCATCACAGCCCTATACCAAGATAAGTTCAAAATGAGTATATGACTTAAACAGAAAGAGTGACATTAGGAGCAAATTAGGTGAAACTAGAATCGTTTACCTGTCAGATTTATGGAGAAGAGAAGAATTTAAGACCAAACAAGAAATAAAGAACATAACAAGATATAAAAGGAATAATTTTGATTAAAAATTAAAAAGGTTTTGTACAAACAAAACCAATGCAACCAAGATTAGAAGGGAAGCAATAAACTAGGGAGAAATTATTATAACAAATTTCTCTGATAAAGACTTAATTTCTCAAATATATAAAGAACTAAGTCAAATTTATAAGAAACCAAGCCATTCTCCAATTGACAAAAGGGCAAGAGATATGAATAGGCAGTTTTTAGAGGAAGAAATCAGAGCTGTCAATAATCATGAAAAACTGTTCTAAATCCCTCCAGAATAGAGAAATGCAAATCAAAACAACTCTGAGGCACCACCTAACAGATTAGTCAATATGACAGTAAAGGAAAATAATAAACATTGGGATATGGCAAAATTGGGACACTAATGCATTGCTGGTGGAGTTGTAAATTGATCCAACCATTCTTTTTTTAATATAAAGTTTATTTTTTATTGATTAAGAAAATTTTTCATGGTTACATGATTCATATTCTTTCCCTCCCCTCCTCCCACCCCCCTCCCATAGCCAATGCACAATTCCACTGGGTTTTACATGTGTTACTTATCTAGACCTATTTCCATATTATTGATATTTGCACTAGGGTGATCATTTAGAGACTACATTCCCAATCATATCCCCATCAAACCATGTGATCAAGCAGCTATTTTTCTTGTGTGTTTCTGCATAGTTCTTCCTCTGAATGTGGATAGCGTTCTTTCTCATGATTCCCTCAGAAATGTCCTGGATCAGGAGAACATTGTACACAGAGACTGATACTTTGTGGTACAATTGAACATAATGGGCTTCTCTACTAGCAGCAATGCAAGGATCCAGAGCAAGACTGAGGGACTTATGAGAAAGAAAACTAGCCACATTCAGAGGAAGAACTGTGGGAATAGAAACACAGAAGAAAAACAACTGCTTGAACACATGGGCTGATGGGGATATTATTGGGGATATAGATACTAAATGATAACTCCAGTCCAACTATCAATAATATGGAATTAGGTTTTGATCAATGATACATGTAAAAACCAGTGTAATTGTGCATTAGCTAAGGAGGGTTAAGGGGGCTTGTGGGAGAGGGAAAGAACATGAAATATGTAACTATGGGAAAATATTCAAAATAAATTTTTTTTTTAAAAATCCTGGATCAAGGGGCAGCTGGGTAGCTCAGTGGAGTGAGAGTCAGGCCTAGAGAAAGGAGGTCCTAGGTTCAAACCCGGCCTCAGCCACTTCCCAGCTGTGTGACCCTGGGCAAGTCACTTGACCCCCATTGCCCACCCTTACCAATCTTCCACCTATGAGACAATATACCGAAGTACAAGGGTTTAAAAAAAAAAATCCTGGATCATTGCATTGCTGCTAATAGAGAAGTCTATTACATTCTATTGTGCCACAATGTATCCGTCTCTGTGTATAAGGTTCTCCTGGTTCTGCATCAATTCCTGGAGGTTGTTCCAGTTCACATGGAATTCCTTCAGTTAATTATTCCTTTTAGCACAATAGTATTCCATCACCAACAGATAACACAGTTTGTTTAGCCATTCCCCAATCGAAGGGCATCCTCTTATTTCCATTTTTTTGCCACCACAAAGAGTGTGGGAGTAGAAATGCAGATGAAAAATATGATTTATCATTTGTTTATTTGGGTATTATTTGGAGTTTTGGTCTCATAAGATTACTCTCTTACAAAAATGAATAATATGGAAATAGGTTTTGAGTGACAATACAAGTGTAAACCAATGGAATCGCTTGTTAAATCCAGGAGGGGAGAGGGAAGAGGACAGGGAGAAAGCATTAATCGTATAACCTTGGAAAACCTTTGTGTAAATTTGTCACTGGAATAAAATAAAGAAAAAATACATATAAATAATAATTTGTTACAAGAAATAAATGGAATTATTGTGTTATTTCTCCTAAATGTCTATCTGTCTACTATACAGACTGACTATAAGCTTGCTTCCAGGAATTTGTTACAAGAAAAGTTCACCACAGCAAGTGCAAAACCAGAATACTTCTTCCTGAAAGGAATGGTTTCTTGTGTTATTTTGATAGATTTATGATTTTGCTAGTCCCTCCACCACTACAGATCAATGACTCATCTCATTTTGTCCAGTCCTTGCTCTGGTCTTATCAAAAATTCTTCACAAAGGATCCACCCACTGAATGAAGAAATAACTGTTAGTTTTTAAGAATTTGATTTTTCTCAAACGTAACTATGTAAATAAGATTTCAACATTTCAGATCATAGAGTCTGGTTTGGTTACAAAAGTAATTATTTTCCCTCTCTCAGCAGCTACTTTATTTGAATTTCAAGGGCATTTTATTCTTCATCAAGTCACTACAATAAATAAATAAAATTGACATTTTAGTACTAGTAGGCTACAAACTAGGCAGCTTTTCTGTGTTGTGCTTTTAATATCAACAGGTAAATTACTTCCTCTCTGTTTCTATGTTATCATCATGGATGGGAAGAAAAGGGATGAGGCAGGGAGAGGAAGGGAGAAGGAGGGGGACAGGGGAGAAAGAGAGGGAGAGAAAGAGAGAGAAAAAGAAAAAGATAAGGAGACAGAGAGAGACAGAGAGACAGAGACAGAGAGAGACAGGGAGACAGAGGGAGAAATATAAGCACTCTTTGAGTGAAGGTTCCAATACAAATTAGGAAAGTAATGGCATCCCACTTGTACTCACATGCTTACAGAATAGAGCCCTCATTTAACAGTCTATTTCTTATTATGAGAGATGGTGACTTTTTTCTTCCAATATCACAATGTGTTGTGCTTAATGCAGCTTCCACAGAAAGTATATCCTTTTTGAAATGCCTTTAATTAAAGCACATTTTGCAGAATATTCTTCATAGAGTTGCTTAGAAAAGATTAGCAGGAATAAAAGATCAGAATGGGTAGAAATAAATATATCATATTCTCTGAGATCTCTTTCTCTCTCTTAGTTTCTTCTTATAGTACTAGGGGAAGTCTTTTCTGAAACCTAATTGGGGTTATCTTGACTCAAATTCACATCTAGCCATCTGTGGAGCGAATAAACCACATTTGAGGTCCCTACCTGATTCCCACTGATGGTTCTCACTCATCACCCTCCTCCCAGTCCTTTGTTCCCTGACTTCTAGTGGCAATAGCCTGGGAAATGAAAGTTAGCTATTTCTATTTCCAAAGAAAAGATTGGAGACCCTTATCTGAGAAAGTATAAGCCTCAAGATAACTTGTTATATGCACATGTATGTTTATGATTATGCGACTATGTACACAATTTATGGTTATAGCAAATATTTAGGTTTTATAGATAGGTTTGGATAGGTTAAAATGAAATCCTGATTTTCACCCAGAAAAGGAAGTAGATATTGCTAAATTTGGCTTATGTCATTCATTTGGCATCTAATCATATATGGACTTATATAGTTAATTACATTTCTATGTATGTATATCTTTAAGGGCTGCCATGATACATTCCAAACATTACAAATATATGTGATAGAAGTTCACAGCTTCCAAAATAATCCTTTTTCTCATTCCTCTGAGTATAATAAAATGTTATTGTTTGCTAATTATTAAGTTCATAATAAAAGGATTTTACAAAAAAAGAATGGTTAAAGAAAAATGGGGCAAAAAAATGCCTTCAGAGAGATATATGACCAGAGAGGAATGGTAAGGAGGGAAAAGAGAGAAGCTGAGTGAGTCCCATAGTAAGAGAGAGGGATTGCTCCAGCAGTGCCATACATCTAAAAAAAGCCTGCCCCTATCTCCCCTCAGCATGGTTAGTGAATGACTATGGAAGACAGAAGAGAAGCACCACAAGATAGACAGACGGGCAAGGATAGGCTGTGATCTGAACCAATCAGCAGATCCATAGATATAGGTCCATAGAATCAATCAATCAATAATCATTTACTTGTGCTTACATTACAAACACTTACCATGCACTGTGCTAAACACTAGAGAAACAAAGACAAAGGTGAAACAATATTTGCCCTCAAGGAGCTTACATTCTAATGTAGAAGGTAATAGTATGTAGATAAGTTATATGTAATATGTACAAAGAAGATTTCGGGTAGTTTGGTGAGATGGGGCATAAGAAGCAACAGGGATCTGGGAAAGTCTCTATGTAGAAAGTGGTACTTTGTCTGAATCTTACAGGAAATAAGGGACTCTAAAAGGGAGAATTAAGGAAGGAATGCATTCTAAGTATGTAGGATAGAAAGTGGAGTTTAGTGTCTGTAAAACATCAAGTTCCACAGGAATGGGCGCACTAAGGTATATTTCATATACTCAATAAGACTATAAACTTCTTGAGTACAGGGCCATCTATTTCTTGCTCCAACTTTTATCCCTCTAAATACCTAACCCAATACTGTAGCATCTTTACACATGGAGGATATTTGTTGAATGGAGGGATCACACATGTGGAAAAGCTGACTGGCCTTGACATCACAAACTGATGTTAAGCACAATCACTGAGCTCTAGTTTGGATGTTTGTTAGTCATATGAGGAGAGACAACTCACCTTGATGAGTTCAATTTGTTTATTTGTCAATTGAAATATTAATACCTACATTATTATCTGACAGTATTGTTATAAAGAAAGAACTTTGGAAACCAGAGAATACTTTATAAATGTGAGTTACTGTTATCAACTAAAAAAAATTTAGCCAAAGACCTCATTTCCAAAGTAATTCCCATCAATACAGATGTTTTACATTTTTAAAATCTTACCCCACACTGATCTCTCCTTTACTTTGCATTCCTCACTGTGGATAAGTCCCACATTTACCAGCATAATTTCTCTTCCCCCCCACAGGGGATATCTTTTTTCAGGTGGAATAAAGGAGAATCTCTTTTCCTTTCATCAAAAGTATTAATTTAAACCTGCCAGCTCTATGTTCACTTGCTTAAAAAAAGAAGTTGCATCCTGTGAAGATGTGAACTGGAACAGGGTAAGAAAGGAGCATTTCCCAATGGGTAGCCAATATGAGCACTTTGACTTAAGTAGCAGCAGATGGAAAGTGAAGTCAGTAGACAGTAAGAAGTTGGCAGATGCTTATCTTTCTTTTCCTTCCATTCTTTTCTTTTCCATTCATTCATATATTCCACAGACATTTACTGAGTGCCCACCAGATACATAAGTATACTGCCAGAGATACAAAAATGAAGATGACAAAACCCCTGCAATCAAGATGCTTGCAACTTCTGGCCTCAGACATTTCTTCCATGTGTGACCTGGGCAGGGGGAGGAGGTGAATAAAGAAAGGAGAAGAAAATGAGGAAGAAGAGAAGGAGGAGGTTGAGAAGGAAGAAGAGGGGAGGAGGAGGAGAAGGAGAAAGAGGAAAAGGAGGACAAAGGAGGAGGAGGACAAAGAGATGGAAGAGGAGGATGAGGAAGAAGAGGAGGAGGAGGAGGAAAAGGAGAAGGTGACAACCTAGTATGGAAAATAATGCATGTTCACAAATAAGCATGAGATAATTAGACGAGAAATAGAAAGTGACATGAGAGTTCAAGGATAGCTTTGTGGAGGAAGTGTCCTAGAAGGCTGGACAGGATTTCAGGAGGAGAGATATTACAGGGAAGGAATGACACTAGTAAAGATGCACAAGTAGGAAGGCTCAGAACATAGGAAATAATGAGTCATTGTGAGTGAAGAGACTGGCATGAGATGGTTAGAAAGGCCAATTAGAGACAGAATATGGTGAGCCTTGAATATCATGCTAAAGATTTTGGAATCATATTCAATTGCTGGATTTGATCAGAGTTCTTTGAAACCGATGGGATCATTTTGTGAAAGCACAGGTCATATGTACTCAAAGTTTTACAAATAGGTAACAAATGGTCAGAAGTTTGTCTGATAGTCATTTGGGGAGAAAGAACTTGTCTTCCAAGAGAAAGGCATGACCAAAATTTAGACACAGCTCAGATACATGATTCTTTTTATTCTTAAAGGAAGTCAAAGATGAAGTTTTGAAAACTTGTAAGATCAAACAAAATAAGGCCACTTTAAATGCAATAAAAAAAATCAGAGGGGCAGCTAAGTAGCTCAGTAACCAGAGAGCCAGGTTTGGAGATGAAGGGTCCTGAGTTCAAATGTGACCTCAGACACTTCCTAACTGAGTGGCCCAGGGCAAGTCACTTAACCCCAATAGCCTAGCCCTTACCATTCTTCTGCCTTAGAACTGATGCTTATTATCAACTCTCAGAGAAAAAATAAGGATCTTAAAAAAATCATAGATTGCTGTCTTTTCCCTTGGTTAGTGATAACCACCTTCTAGGTTCAGGACTTGTTGAGGATATAGAAATGATCTCTTTAAACAAAATTATATTTCTCCTGTCCTCAGTTTAGTTTCCAAAATAATTTTCTTTCATCTACTATGCTTTTCAGGCCTTCTCATTTATGAATCATATTCCTCGAACTAAGCATTTCCATAATGTCTAGAGTCATTTAGAACTAACTAGCTGCATGACTTTACACAAGTCATTGACTAACAGAGGCCAGAGATTTTCCACCTATAAAATGAAGAGGCTGGACTAGATGATAACTGCTATTTGTAGAACACTAAAATGCATGAATCATTTTCCTCACAACAACCCTAAGGGGGTTGTTGGTATATTATCTCCATTTTACATATGAAACCAAAGATCCAAGAGAGTCTAAATGGCTTGCCCATTGTCCCACAACTTCTGTCAGACCTGGGTCTTCAGACTCTAAATCCAATCCTCTTTCCATAGTACAACACTGATTAAATTATTTCTAAGGTGTTTCCCATCCCTAAAATTCTTTGACTCTGACAAACCTCAGTCCACATTGTTTATTCCCTTGCTCTTTGCTCTCTGTACTTATATCTACACCATACTTACTAGCAAAAATTCCCCTTTTTCTCACGTGATATTTTTGCCATAAAATAAGAGTAGGGAAAAACAAATGGAGAAAAAGGTGAGCACTAAGGCCATAGTCTCCCTCCATCCTCATTTTTTTTTTTATCCTGGGACTCCATTCTAGGAGCATAGGGCCACAACCAGTAGGCAATGGGTCACACTGTCACTCAGGGTCACCCAGCTGGGAAGTGTCTGAGCCCGGATTTGAACCTAGGACCTTTTGTCTCTAGGCCTGGCTCTCAATCCACTGAGCTAGCCCAGCTGCCCCTACTTAAAATTGCAGTTTCTTTAGCAGATGTAGTTTTTACAGGGTGGGGTTGCTAGCCCCACGCCCAACCCTCCTCCTTTTTCATCCCCTAGGGACCGTCCTTGGCCCAGGAGTGGTAAGGCTCAATCCACTGATCCACCCAGCTGCCCCTCTGCCTCCATCCTCATTAAGATGTGAGAATCCCACTCTCATTTACCATGTCATTTAAAAAATTATTCTGAGCCCTGGGAGACTATGTCTCCCAGGACTCTCTGCTACAACTTCCTCTGACACCTCCCACTTCCTTTGTAAGAGGTGTCAGAGAAAGTATAAAAGAGAGAGTTTTGGTGCCTTTTTGGGGCTCTCTACCCTGGATCCTGCAGAGTGATCTCTCTTGGCTCTCTCTACCCTGGAGGCTGTCTCAAACCGGAAGCTCTCTCGAGAAATGCCTACTGGAGGAGACCCTCTGTCCCTACCTAACCTTTCCCTTTCCTAATCTAGATGAAACCTAGCTATTCTATAAACCCTAAGTTGTTTTCTAATCTTTTATTTGAGCCCCAAGGGCTCTGGTCAATTTCCCCCTGCCCCTACCTTCCTTTCCCTTCCTCTACCTTCCTCTCTCCTTTCTCGCATCCATCCTTCCTCCTACCTTCCTTCCTTTTCACCCTCACATTACTAAAGTAGCTAAATAAAATATAAATAAATAGCAATTGGCAATAATGTTAATGAAAATGTAGCTCTCTCCTAACTTTTCTTTTTCAGAAATTCCCCATTGCTAAGCATAGAGGGCTACTTTAATCTAGGCTCCATAGATTTAATTATCTTTAATTTTGATCTTGATAAATACCAACAAACATGAATAATTCCATAAACAAATGAGAAAAAGGAAGACTATAGGAAAACACAAATCTCAATTATGTACCTCTTGTTTTTTAAGTACATAATTAATTTAACATGTGAGTTCCAAAGCTAACTTGCTCATCTATATCTCCTTCTGAATTTCCTTCCATTCTCCTCTGTGAGTTTTAAAAATGCTTTATGCAAACTCCTACACTGGCATGGCTGCTTCTTTAACTTATATCTGCCAGTCCAGGAGTCACTGAGAATAGTCTCTGTTAGCAGTCAGGCTGATGTTCAAATAATAAGAACGTGGTAGAGGAAAATTATGTGTGAAAAACACTTGGAAAATGTATATGTGGACAGCTAGGTGGTTCAGTAGATTGAGAGCCAAGGCTAGAGACAGGAGGTCCTGGGTTCAAATATGGCTTCAAACACTTCCTAGCTATGTGACCCTGGGAAAGTCCAATCATCTAGCCCTTGTCCTTCTGTCTTAGAGTTGTTAGTAGGACAAAAAGTAAAGATATAGATATGTATATATGTATGTGTATATATATATATATTTATATGGATATGTACAAATGTATATGTGTATATATGTATATATGTGTATATATGTATATATGTGTGTATATGTGTGTATGTATGTATATATATATGTGTGTGTGTATATATATATATATATATAATACACAGTATATATTGCATTTCCACTTACCTTCCTCTCTCGAGAAGCAGAAAGTGTTTGGAAAACATCTTGGTTTCTTTGTCCAGTTTTTTGGTCAATGCAAATCATTTGGCACCTGTGACATGGTCCCAATACCTGAAAAAGCAGCAAAGACAAGAGGTAGAAGGAAAGACCTTCATGTAGTACAGGACTGCAATAAAACAGGTCTGTGACTCTTGCAATGGATAATTTTCTTCATAGAGGTAGCTGTTGTGGACCAAGCGAGTCTAAATGGCTTGCCCATTGTCCCACAGCTTCTGTCAGACATGGGTCTTCAGACTCTAAATCCAATCCTCTTTCCATAGTACAACACTGATTAAATTATTTCTAAGGTATTTGCCATCTCTAACCTGTATACATTGCTAACTTTAAACCTTCCCATAACAATAAATAGCCAGAAAGTATCATCACTAAAAGGACACCAAGTCTCAGGCCCTCCATACTCACAATACACCATGTACCTATGAATCATCCATGGCTTATAGCAAATGATATATTTATTACTTATGTTTCTGGCACACAGTAGGCATTTAACAATTGCTTGTTCTTTTCTCCTATTATCAATTAAGGTGTTTATGGCCTCACAATTGTGTGTGTATTAAACATTTCTTGCAAAGAAGAAAAGAGAGAGGACTTTGAACGGCAAGTACTTCTCTTGGAACAATAGGGGAGATAAGGAAATATGAGCAGAGCCATAACTAGAAATTGTTGTACCTGAGGCAGCAGTCAGGAAAAGTGTCTACAGCTAAGGGAATGGAGGGGATGGGGAGGGAACAGAGGAGATCCCTGGACAGGAGACAAGGAACTGAGTCCTGCAGATAATGTGGTAGCTTACAACCCAACCTAATGAGCATTTGCTATATGTATGGCCCTCTGGTAGGCAGTGGGGCATAGAAACAAAGTGAAAATGAAGTCCTCTACTCAAGGGGCAGGGGTTGGAAAGGGGGAAAATACCCTATGTCAACTATACCCAAAGGGCTATAAAACTGTGCATACCCTTTGATCCGGTAATGTTACTACTGGGTCTGTATCTCAAAGAGATAATAAAAAAGGAGAAAGGACCTACTTCTATGAAAGTATTCATAGCTGCTCTTTTTGTGGTGGCAAAGAATTGGAAATTTGAGGGGATGTTCATCAATTGGGGAATGGCTGAAGAAGTCGTGTTACATGTTGGTAATGGAATATTACTATGCTAAAAATTACTATGCTAAAAGAAATGATAAGCAGGATAATTTCAAAAATAGCTAGAAAGATCTGCAGGAATAGATGCAGAGCAAAATAAGCAGAACCTGGAGTACAGTAACAGCAATATTGGATGATGATTATCTGTGAAAACTTGGCTGCTCTCAGAAAACTTGGCTGCTCTTGGACAATCCCAAAAGGCTTATGACTGGGAATACTATCCACCTCCAGAGAAAGGACTATTGGAATCATCTTTCACATCAGTGTATTTATGGTTTTATTTTGGAGTTTGGGTTATGTATGAGTTTTTACTTACAACAGTGACCAATATAGAGTGTTTTGCATGACAATAAAAATGAAATTTTTAAAGACAATACCACATATCAATAGATAAATATATATGTGATCATTTGAGCAGGGAAAGAACATGGTGTTGTTTTAAGGGAATCAGGAAGGCTTCCTGTTGGAGGTAACACAAAAGTTAAGAAGAGTTTCAAGAAGCTGCTTCTAAGAAGCAAAGATGAGGAAGTCAATCCCCCTTCAATCATGGAGGGTAGCTTGTGCAAAGTCACAAAGATAGGAGAAGGAATGTCAAGACCATTAAATAGAATATAGGTCAAATTGGCTGGACTAAAGAGTTTGTGAAAGAAATAATATGCAATAGTCTAGAACAGTGATGGGCAAACTTTTCAAAGAGGGGGCCAAAGGAAAGGAAATGCTCATCTGTCATTCTGTTTCTAAAGCAACTCTTTCGAAGTTTCATTGTATTGTATCCTATTCATTGTATTCTTCAGATTAGGAATAATGTTGTGTTGGGGGATAGAACATTTCAGGGGGCTGCATCTGGCCCACAGGCCATAGTTTGACCATCACTTGTCTAGAAAGATAGGCTGGAGCCAGATAATCAAGGGCTGAGATGCCCAGCTGGGGATTTTCTATTTTGCCCTCAGAGCAACAAGGAGTTATTGAAGCTTCTTGTGGCAGGTCAACTTGCCCTTTAGGAAGATCATTTTTGGTAGCTTATATGGAGGCAGGATTTGAAAGGAAAGAGCCAAAGTCAAGAGTCTCAATTAAGTAACTATTACAATAGTCCAGATGAGAAGTGATGAATAGCTGAACAAGGGTTATCTATATAGTGAAAAGAGAGTGGGGGCAGTAGAATAAACAAGACTTGGTAACTCACTGGTTAGGGATATGGGGTGAGAAGGGAAGAATCAAGGATGATGCTGAGGTCACAAACCTTGGTGACTGGTAGAATAGTGCTATCCTTCATAGAAACAAGGAGTTTTATTCACAACATGGGCTTTTTACATGTCAAATTTGAAGTGCCTATAATATATTCAAGAAATAATCGGAAATAAGGGGCTGGCACCTGGGAAATAAATTAGTGATGGATAGCTAGATCTTAGAGGCCTATGCAAAGAAATAACCATTGAGTTCATAGAAACTAATGAAGTCACCAAATTAGAGACAAAGGAAAAGAAAAACTTGGCCCCTGCTCAGCAGAAGCATTACAACAGGAGACTCAACATATATATAGAAATATTATAGATAGGAGGTAGCTAGGTAGCTCAGTGGATTGTGAGCCAGGACCAGATACAGGAGGTCCTAGGTTCAAACCTGGCCTCAGACACTTCCTAGCTGTGTGACCCTGGGCAAGTCACTTAACTTCCATTGCCTATCCCTTACCTATCCATACACAGTATTGATTCTAAGCCAGAAAGTAAGAGTTAAAAAAAAAGAAATATATAGATATATATGTAGGTATCTATGTATGTGTATACATATATGTATATGTATGTACTAGGATATTCAAGATACAGAAGAAATGAGATATGGCTTTAGAGGATAAGACACTAAGAAACTGAAAGACCAGAAAAGGATTCTTGCATATAGCAGTGCTTGAACTGAGTCTTAAAAGAAGTCAGGAATCTATCTTGTCCCTAGTTCAAAGGTTTAAGAATTGGAGACTACCCACCCTCCCCAGTCCCATCCCTCCATCCTAGCCTTGGCTTGGATGTAGATAGAGAGGAGGGGAGGGAGAGAGAGAGAGGGAGGGAGGGAGGGAGAGAGAGAGAGAGAGAGAGAGGGAGAGAGAGAGAGAGAGATGTTGTTTCCCCCTAATTATAAAATATAAGCTTCTTTTTAAAAAAAATTCCCAAATTACACGTAGGCACAATTTTCATAATCATTTTCTGACATTTTGTGATCCATGTTCTCTCCCTCCCTCATCCCTGAAAAATATAAACTTCTTAAGGGCACATATTATTTTACTTTTCCCTTATCCCCTCAGTGCTTAGAACATAATGGGTACTTAATAAATTTTTATTACATTAAGTTGAATTGAAGCCTTGACCTGAGGGAAGAGGAAATACCTGCCTCCGACTTTCCCACACATCCTAGTGGAAGGGTAAGATAGAGTTTGCATGAAGAGCCCCAAGTATTGGTGATCTTACCCCTTCCAAATAACCCTCCCATTATGAACCCTTAGTTACACACTCCCACACATATGGCATCAATTTGGCACCCTTTAAATTTGTCTGTGCTTGGACAAAGTCCTGATCATCCCATCCTGGTTATATTTATGAAGAAGATTCCTAAACATGCCCTAGAATGGAATTTCATCTTTGGAGAGTGGTAAATATGATGACGGATGGCAGTAGAGTTGGGAGGGAAGTGAGGTATAGCTTTAAGCAACTGCCTTTAGAAAATAGTACATCACTCCAGAGATGAGATGTGATGCACATATTGTACATATGAAAGATATAAAGGCTAAACACCAGCTTGCTTTCTCCTCAGTCACTCATTCATAGAGTAAAATAAATCACTGGTATCTGATACTATAAATTAAGCCTGGTCACATGCTGCCATCTTGGGATAAAAACTATTCTGATCATCACCCAAATCTCCCAGGTGAGAGGTGTTTCTAAATGAAAATAGAAAGACCCTAGCTGTGTGACCCTGAGCAAATCATTTAACCCCCACTGCCTAGCCCGGACCACTCTTCTGCCTTGGAACCAACACACAGCATTGATTCTAAGACAGAAGGTGAGGGCTTAAAAGAAAAAGAAAAATACTATACAGGCTCATCCTGTTGGGCTATTACAAGTGGACAACAAACTGGAATGCTAGAAAAAGTCTTCACTCATAAAAGTGAAGAAAACAACAGAACCAAAGCTATAGTGCAGGGGTCGGCAACATATGGCTCTCGAGCCATATCTGGCTCTTTTGAGGACCAGATATGGCTCTTTCTGCAGGAGCCATAAAGTCAATTTTTTTTCAGGCGCTGTTACAGGAGCAGCACTGTGAGCACTGTACGGCTCTCAAGAAATTACATTTTAAAAAATGTGGCGTTTATGGCTCTCACGGCCAAAAAGGTTGCCAACCCCTGCTATAGTGCCTGACATCTCCTGATCTGGAGAAAGCTGTGAATGGACCTTCCTGACTGAGGTTGTCTCTAGGGTAAAATCACCCTGAGGCAACAACTTATCAAGAGAACATTTGCCTTGCCTCAACTGTGTTATTCTAAGCATAAAGGATTTTCCAGATGTCATCAACCCCACAAAAACAAAAACAAAAAATAAGCTGAAGCAAATAGCACTGCAGAACAACTCTGCCCCAGGACCCATCACTCCCTCTCCATCTCCTGGTCTTTCTAATGAAATCATAAATAGTAGGTCCCAGACACAAAAAGAATAATGAAATGCCTCTGCTAGTTCGTAGACTAAGAATTATTATTATCATCATCATCATTATCAATAGCATTTTTAGTGTTTGTCTGTGACACTTGACAGTGATTTACACAGAGAATATGTTCAATAAATACTGGATGATTAGTCTTTTAGTTGGTCTATCTGCCTCCAACGTCTCTCCATTCCAAGTCATCCTTTACAAACTGCTAAAGTCCAAGGATAACTATGTGACAGTCCTTAATAAAGTCTAGTGGCTCCCTATTGCCCCTAGGATCAAATGTAAACCCTTCTATTTCACTTTCTCAAGTCCTAGACAGCTTGTACCCAACTGACCTTTGCTACCTATACATTATAATAATATATTATAAATTACTGTATATATGTGTATATGCATGTGGCCCACACATAGTTATATAACATTTTTCTCTTTCCCTCATTCTATGGTATCACTTTCTTTCTGTCCCTCGCTTCTGGCATATCTCTCATCTCCCATGCCTGAAATTTCCTTCCTCTTCAACACCACCTCTTAGAATCCCTCATTTCTCACATACCACCTTCTACATATAACTAAACCTTATATCTTTGGTTTTTTATTTTATTTTTTATATCTTTAGTTAATAGTGCCTTCCTCTCAAAATTACCTTGTATTTTTAAAATCTATTTACATTTATATATCTTGTCTCCTTTTACAAAGTAAGTTCCTTGAGAATAGGTAGTTTAATTTTTTTTAACTCTTACCTTCTGTCTTAGAATCAATAATAAGTATTAGTTCCAAGGCAGAAGAGCAGAGAGGACTGGCAATGGAGGTTAAGTGACTTGCCTTGGGTTATGCAACTAGAAAGTGTTTAAGGTCTAGGACCTCCCATATCTAGGCTTGGCTTTCTATCCACTGAACCTAGTACTGTTTCATTTTTGTCTTTACATCTCCAATACTTAACACATAGTAAGTACTTTAAAATGCTTCTTGATGGAATGGATATTAATTGATTATTAATCATTAACAATTAATGATCATTAATTTTTAATTATTAACTCAAGTTCCATCCTGGACATATGTGCTGGGCCAAATTCTTTGATTTCCATCATGTTCATCCTAATTAAATCCAAATCCTAAAAAGAAGGTGCTAAGGTGCTGCCGTTACACTTTAACCACAGCCACAATCAGAGGGTGCCTACTATCACAGTATGATTCATTATTTTCTTATGCATACCTCAAGGCCTTCTGCCAACCACATGCAGAAGGAAAATAAAATTGGCCAAAGGGCCCTAGGAGAAAATTCACTTTTGCTTTTTGATTGCTCATTATATCTGGTTCTTCTCATCATCCTGAATGCCAGTGCCATTCTTCCCTTGAATATCAAGGTTGGCATATCCTTTCGGCATTTCTGTTTTTGTCCTCCTGGTTCCAACATGGTTGATTGATTTCTGGCAATTGAAAACTTTGATTACTTCACTTTTATCTTGACCTCTGTTTCTAGACTTCAAGCTAGCCCTTTTTCATGGGTTCCATAATTCACCAGGTACTACCTTAACCTTCTCTTGCCTTTGATCCCTAGCAGCAGTGGGAACCTTAACCATCTCTCTTAGAGGTACAAGGCCTGAATCTCTGCTCAATCATTTCTTAGGAAAAACACTATTACCATTTCTCAGAGAACTTTAATCAATATGAGACAATTAATAAAAGGAGGATGCTAAAAGACCACACACACTCCCACCCACCGCTAAAATCTCAAGGAAACAGTTAATGTCCTTGTCAAGTGGAGAAATGTGACCACGAAGGACAACAGGAAATCAGATAGCAAGCTCTTTTGCAAAACATTGCAGATGAGAGGGATGGGAAAATTAGGAATTGTTTCACCTCAGGAAAAAAAAAACAGTGGAGGAGTTGAAGAGAAAACAAGTTCTAAACCATAAGTAGATAAAAATTCCCCAGCTGAAGCAAAGCGTTGGCATAGTATCAAGGTCTTTGCTGCTGGTCTTCTGAATTCATTGCCCAGATTCTTTGCTTAGCTTCTGACTCTTCTTGCTCAGAATGTTGGCTTAGGTTCTGAGTGCTCATAACCAAGCTGTTGCTTTGGCTTCCAGATTAGATTGTCTGTTTTGACCTTTAAGAACTGTGTGATCCTTTGATCCTGCCCTAATTCTTACCTACTGCTCGGCACTGACCTTTGATACTTGTACATTTTCTCATTTCTGATAATCTCTTTGGCTCCTAACCCAAGATGCTGGTCACCAGTTTCCTGGTCCTTCTCTGAAGTAAGCCCATTCTCAGGCCTACACCCTCTCTACTAACCCTAATATTAGCTTAAATTCACTGATCCTGGCTCCTTAGCCTGAGCCTATGACTCATTGCCTCCCATATTCCTAACAATGATACAATCTCAATGTAAAACTTATAACCAGACAATTGGGAATATGGAGACTTAGTACAAGTGGCAAGATAAGGTTCTCACAGCAAATTTTGGAGTCATTCTCAAGAGGTAACAGCTAAAATTGTGAGTCTGAATGGGTTTCTGAAGGAAAGTAGACAAATACACACAAAAAAAGGACTAAGGCAGAATTTTGGATGAAATCCCAGTTTGGGGCATAGGAAGAATGGAAACCATCAGAAGAGATGGTAAAGATTTGATCAAAAAGGAAGGAGGAGAGCCAGAAATTGGGGAGAAATTAGGGGGTTGGGGAGAATGAATAAAGAAGAGGCAAAAGGCTTATGAGATTAAAAATTAAATAGTAAGGAGATATCTGGGTGGCTCAGTAGATTGAGAGCTAGGCCTAGAGGCAGGAGGTCCTGGGTTCAAATCTGATCTCAGACACTTCCTAATTATATGACCCTGGACAAGTAACTTAACTCCCATTGCCTAGCCCTTACCATTCTCCACCTTGGAACCAATAAATACATAGTATTGATTCTAAGACAAGAGGAAAGGGTTTAGAAAAAAATTAACTAGCAACTAGCACATAGTAAGCACTAAATAAATGCTTTTTTATTTATTTTTATAATTTAATTATTATTTATTTATTAATCTAATGTTAATTATTTAGGTAGCTAGAGAATCGAAATTGGAATCATTAACTATCTATCCTTTTAATATATCCTTTCAATTACTGACCACTTTCAGGAGAACTTTTTCCATCAAGAAATGGAAGATGGAAGATGCTCTTTGTTCTCCCTTAGTTGTCAAACCATTCTCCTTACTTCCCCTACTTCTCCTACAACCCTTATTTCTCCATGACTGTCTTGAAGCCCAAAGCAACATAAAAATGTAAAGTGAAGAATGGTTGGAATTGGTAAGAACTCCATCCAAAATTCTGACTCCAACCCTCAAGTGCTGATTGCTGTGCTGGCAATGAAAGAGAACTTACTGGTAACTAACTAGTCTTTGGTTTCAGGTCATTGACAAAGATTTGATGACTTGCAATTCTGGGAATTTTCCAGGACAGAAGACTATCTCATACTTTAGAATATAGGTATCTCTTCCACATCACAGGGAATTAGGGACATGGTCCACCTATGATCTAGAAAATCTGCATGAATATTTTGTCCCTCCCTTGATAACAGAGAAATATGAATTGTTTCTTTTTCTTTTATGATGTTTATAGAAACTTATTGTGATATTTAGATTAAGTATTTAGTCATAGGCTATATAGTTTCTAAACTTTTTTCTGTGTCATCCACTGGCCTTCACATGACATCAGAGGCTTCTGCAAAACTTCCTCCAAATCCCCACTTAATTTCCTATGCCAACCCACAATACATCAAAACTACAGGAAAAGGAAAAAAAGAAAAAGAAACCGCGATGGGGAAAGTCATGATGGGGAAGGGATACCTGTACTTCTATTTTTATCACTGTTCTAGTGAATAGTTTCGCAAACATTTTATTGAGGTAAGAGGTAGAATGTAACAGACTTGTGCATTGCCTGGTTAAGGAAATCCTTGGTGAGGAAACTCCTTCTGCCAATGCAGACTGGCATTTGCTCTACAGTATAGTCTTGGAAATTTCCCTGTGGCATAGAGATAGTTAAGTGACTTTTTTAAGGTCACACAGTATGTGGCAGAGGTTGGCACTCTATTCACGATGCCAGGCTGCCTCTCTCTGCAAGATTATTTCTTTTAAAAATAATGTTCTATATTTAGGAGTTTGCTGTTCACTTGTTCAGTCATGTCCAACTCTTTACAACCCTAGGGACCATAGAGTCCCAGTACTGTCCATAATGTTTTTCTTGGCAAAGATAATGGAATGCTTTGCCATTTCCTTCTCCAGTGAATTGAGAGCGAGATTAAGTGACCTACACAACTAGTAAAGTGTCTGAGGCCAGATTTGACGTCAAGTCTTTCTAATGCCAGTTCCAGACCCATTACACTATACACTGAGCCACGTAACTGACACATGTTAAGGACAGAGACAGGTAATTAAAATTTTGTGAGGACCAATTACTCTATTCCAACTTGAATCCTCAAAATTGACCAATCTTAGAGAGATGTTGATAAACTGGGAAGGAATTTCAACCAACCAGACTTCTCAGAATCTCTGAATCCTCACAGTTGGTCAATAGTCACTTCAATCAATCAAGCCCAATCAATCAAAACTCACTTCAATCAATCAAGCCCAAAATATACCTAAATGGAAGGAATCTCTTACATGACAGGTAACAATGAGTCATCTAAATCTTTGCCTAAAGACTTCTAACTTCCCATCATTAGGAAGTTTTTTGTTTACTTGTTTGTTTTCTGACATTAAGCATAAATTTGCATCCACAGCATTCATTTATTCATTGCTCCTGGTTTTTGCCTTCAAGAGCCAAGCAGAAAAAGTCTAATCTCTTTTCCATAAAAGAGCCCTTCAAATACCTGAAGAAATCAAGTCATCCAAACACTAAACTTCCTATCATATGTCAACAGCATTTAAGCTAGCAAGACTAGAGATCTACTATGTAGGGTTAAAAGAAGCATGGTAACGATTTCACTGGATACCATCCCCTTAATTTGACTGGAAATGTTGATAAGAGAAAAGTGGCATAGGATCCTTACACTTAAGGAAACTTTGTAAGGGTTAAGGGAAGTTAAGTAGGTTTCCCAAGGTCACACAGGGAGTAAACATCAGAGGCAAAATTTGAACACAGGTCCTCTGAGGTCAGTGTTCTTTCCATAGTACTAAGTAAGGCTTCACTTATGTGGAAACCTCTGGGTAAGACTAATAGAACTTTTTCTACTTACCAGAAAATTCAAGGTGCCAATGGAAATCTCCTCCCATTTCTCTTCTTCAAAAGCTTGGGTTCCATTGATAACTATGTTGGCACGGAAACGTTCGATTAACTCTTTCATTGGCAATAACTCTTTTGTTCCATTTTCATCACTGTCAACACACTCCCCCCAAAAAAATGGGAGTAATGCATTAATTGTACTGTAAGACCACTATTTGTCTGGCTAGATAACTACTAATATTCATGTATCTACCTTGCTTATACTTGGGGGCATAGTAGTTAGGAAAGGAATGTTTATAAGACTTCATTGCCAAGATTTTGGGAAAGAGCCATTAATCTATAAGTGAAAGAAGCTGACCCATCTGCACAGTATGCATTCCTGGAAGAAAGCAAAGAAGTTGAAAAGTTTGGATAGTTCTTAAATTACTGGTTCCTAAAGCCATGAAAGGCTTGGTAAACTTGGGAGAAAGATCATCTACACTTAACAAATAGCTGTTGATTAATTGACATGAGCTGAAAACTGAAAAGAACTAATCTCGAAACAGAAAATAGAAGAAAGCTTTTAAATAATAATACCAAACCCCAGTTATCGAAGTATAACCAAATCACGCTAGAACCATTTACCTTATAAAGCACACAAAATGTCACCAGAATGACACAAATGACACAAAAATGTCACCAGAAGTCACAATTTGGATCTCAGTGACTTTGTATATTATCCTGTAGAAAAACATCAGAAATCAACAGCACGACAAAAATCTTGGAAGACTATAGAATGAAGTTGTGAGTCTGCAACTGTGTCTCATGAAGATAGGATGAATTCTCAGCAGCGTACAGTGAAAAACAGTGAACTGCATGTCGGGAGACCTTGGCCCTTCCTGGTCCCACCACCCAATAGTTGTCAAGAGTGGGTATCAGTAGTGCTTCTTCATCTCTGGAAACATTTAATTCTTTCCTCTCTCAAGTAGGGAGAGTGGCATCTTTTTCCTCACTGGATGGCCCTATACTGTGGGGAAATATCACCATCTAGTGGTCTATTAGGACACAGCTATAACAAGCTTCTAAAGCCAGAGATCAGAAGACCAACTCTACAAGGTAGGTTGGTTACCTTATAAGTTTCACAGAGTGATGATGGCCTCATCAAAAGATGTGAAAATGTAGGGCAGCTTTAAAAAGTTCCAAGGGACTATAGTTACAGGATGTTATTGTAACCTAAGCTGCCTTTCACCAACCCAAAGGAGAAGTATGAGAGGGAAGGGGTGGAGGTAAATCATCTCTAAAGTCAGCTCAGAACCCTCTGCAGCACCCCTTGGAGGCTGAAGACTTCACTATTCATCTGCCGCTTGCTGCTATTTCTATAGTTAATGATCTCCTCCTGGACCTCTCCCTATCACTGTGTTAATTAGTTGAGCAAGCCTTACCTTCCATTCACCTCCATCTCCACTCAAGTCCTACTCTATCTCCTCCTCCTCATTCCATTATACCCTCCAAAATTCCTTAATTCTGATTCTTCTTCTCTTGTGTTTCCTAGTCCTTACTGAATCTTATCTCCCCCATGACACTCCATCCATGGCTCTTCTCTTGAACCTTCCTCTCTGGCAGCTTCTCTCACACCCTGTTCCACCAACTCTCCTAGAAGGAGAGTCAGAATACTCTTTGCTCCCCAATGAAGCTTCTCCTCTCTCCCTTTGCCTCCATTACTCAGCAGCCTCCCCTCCTCTGAAGTTCAATCACAATCTTCTACCCAATCGAAATCATGATGGCTACTATTCACTGGTCCTCAGGTCATTCACCCTGCTTTTTCAAGGAGTTCAGCACCTTTCTCACATTCTTCCTCTTTCCCAATCCTGCTCTTACTCTAGGGAATTTCAACATTCACACTGATGATCCTATCCCCTTTACCTATCCTCCCAGTTCTTTAACCTCTCATGACCTCCTTCAATTCAATTTAACTAGACAGAGAAGGTCACATAGAGGATCTTTGCATTGTTCACAAATTTTCCACTTCTCTGATTAAAAATTAACATTAAACTATTATTCCATCTCTCCCTCTCCCTCACTCCTTCATCCTCATTAAGACTTTCATTCCCCCTCTCCCATTCAGGGTTTTTAAAAAAGACATTATCCCTATTCTGAATTCACTTTTTTCACTTTCCAACTTATAGTTGGCCATTTCAACTCAAGGCACCTAGGTGGCTCCGTGGATAGAGTACTCAGCCTGGAGTCAGGAAGAGATGAATTCAAATCCAGCCTCAGGCATTTACTAGAGTTTGAGCAAGTCACTTAACCTCTGTTTGCCTTAATCCACTGAAGGAGGCAAATTATTCCAGTATCTCTACTAAGAAAACCTCAAGTAGGGCCACAAACAGTCAGACACAACTGAAGCCACTGAACAACAACAAAAATAATATCTTCAGCAGCTCTATCACACAACAAGTTTAAAATGCCTTTACAATATGAACAAACTTAACAAAATAAGAACTGTAAATTATTAACATTCTTGTCAAGAAATGCTTCAAATCCCTAACCATAAAAGAAATGCAAACCCAAAAATTTTGTCTTGGACCCAGCAAATTAGCAAAATGACAACAAATGGGAATAGTGAATACTGAGGTGATGTAGAAAGATGGATATATGAATGCATTATAGACGGAGCTATGAATCAGTACAAGCCAAACTAGAAAGAAACATGGACTAAAAGAAAGTGACTAAAATGTCCATAACTCTCTGATTCAAAGATTCCACAGTTAAGAATAAACCCAAAAGAGGTCAATGACAAGTTATCAAAATATTTGTTTATCTCTGCTACAATATATTTAGAGTAATGCTTTATAGCTGCATTCCAGTCTATCTTTTAAAGTCTAATGCAAAAATCATCTAAACATAGGATCATGGGTCAGCAGCTGAAAGTGAGCTTAGAAATCAGCCAGTCCATTTTACAGTTGAGAAAACCAAGACTCAGTGAAAGGACATGACTCATTCTAGGATGAAACAGGTAGTTAAGATTTAGAACCAAAATCGAAACCCTAGTCCTCTGGGTTCCAAATCCCTAAAGGCTTTCCTGATCTCCTCTTCATTCATGATTACCTCAGATCTTACATACATTTTGCTTTACACCTGGAGAATCAACTTGCAATTTAACACTGTGTATTCTATTTGTGTCTAATCCTCTCAAAATACTCTAAGTTCTTCTGGAAAAGGAACTGTATCTTATCTAACCTTTAAATCTCTCCTACCTCAAGAATCTAACACAGTGTTTTCTATTTTGTACATACTTAAAAATGCTTGTTGGATTGAACTAGATTTGGTTTCTTATTCCTCATTGGCCTTTAATTCCTACACTTGATCTGGCCCTTGCCTCTACTGTTGGAAAAAGCTACGGATTTATCTGAAACACCTATGCCCCATCCTAGGACTATGCATAGATATGAATGTTCCTTCACAGAGCTAGTTTCGAGTATGGCCATGAAATTATGTTTGGTCTCTCACCTCATGAGCCCAGTCTAAGTGATCTCCAGGGCACAGATCTTGGAAGAAGGGAACCTGCTAAGAACCTCATAGCACAAGCAAGGAAATGCCACCCATGTGCCATCCCTGTGCAATAGCCCAAAGTCTCCAGGAACTTTGTCTCAGCTGTTAGTACTTACATTCATGAAATTGGGGCAAGCCTGAAGCCAGAGACCCCAACACATCTGAAGGAACATGTTATACCTGAAAAAGCTCCAAGGGCCTATATTTCAACATGGATGTTCTCCACCTCCATGTGTGATCGAGCACCAACTAATCTCCCAAACTTCATCTAAATTTGGCTTCTGAGGTGCACGTTTTATGAGATGTGAGGGATATCTTTCATTTCTCTGATGTAGACACTGATTTACCACAAAAGTCACCTACTTCAAGAAGATCTACTACTATGTGTTTGGGAAAACAATAAACTTTCAAGCTGCTAATTCACTAGCACAGTGTACATAATAGGCATTTAATAAATATTTGTCGAATATAATGAGTACCAATAAGGGTGAGCCACATTTTGAAAGAAACAAGAGGATCACTCCAGAAAGCAGCAGAAGCTGCTAATAAACAGTTGTCTAAGGGGAAACTAGTTGGCTCAGTGGATAGAGAATCAGTTCTGGAGATGGAAGATCCTGGGTTCAAATTTGACCCCAGAAATGTCCTAGCTATATGATTCTAGGCAAGTCACTTAACCTCCATTACGTAGCCCTTCCCACTCTTCTGTCTTTGAACCAACACAAAGAATTGATTCTAAGGGTAAGAGGAAGAGAGAGAGAGAGAGAGAGAGAATTTTTTACCTTTCATTTAACAGCTGATGAAGCTCCAGAATACTAGCTCTATTTATCAGGAGATACTGTGCTTCATTTACCAGAGAAAGGGAGGTTGTTGTGACATGAGATGGATCTAAAAAGAAAAAAAATCAGCATTTTTACATTACAGTTAAAAGCAACAATATGCTTTTTTTTTATTAAAAAACCCTTACCTTCTATCTTAGAATCAATAACCATATATTGGTTCTAAGACAGAGGAATGGTAAGGACTAGGCAATGGGGGTTAAATGACTTGGCCAGGGTCACTCAGCAAGGAAGTGTCTGAGATCAAATTTGAACCCAGGACCTCACTAGGCCTGGCTCTTCATCCACTGAGCCACTCAGCTGCCCCCTATGCTAAGGCTTGCTTAGCAAAATCTAATCATTCCTACAAGGTCTACTTAAAATCAGTTTTTTTTGCAGATGAATCCCATTTTCCATTATTTTACATTCCAAAGAGAGAGATACATTCATCTAGGAAAAATTGGGAGGCTTGGTCATAAAGATCCTATGAAAATTCTCCTGAAATGAATCAGATATATATCTCAAACCACTGAAGGGCAAAACAATTATGAAGGTAAGAAGGTAAAATAATATGATTTTGTCATTAAAAGAATGTCTAAAATATTAACAATTCCTACAATACTACTCAGAAATTTTCCCAAAAAAATTTTTTTGAAGAGGAAAATAAATCAAAGAACCAGAAACTCCAGCCATCTCTACCCTGTGCCTCACATGATATTCTCACCACAGGAATAACTCTACCTCTAGCTACAGAGATTTGGGCTGGTCTTAGACCAACTTAACCTGCAACTCTCCAACCATGGTGATTGTTCCCCCTCCACCCCTTTTCCAATCACCTGAATTTGCTGATCTCTTTCCACATACCTTTTCCAAATGTAAGGATGGGATTTGTACAAAGGGGATGGGACAAAAGGAGCCAGAAAAAGCAGGTGCTGACAGTTGCTGACAGTTGAGACCAGAGGGAATGCTGGGAAAGGGGACTTGGAAGAGGAAAAAAGGAGAGGTCTTTGGGCAGAGGACTGGGAGGAGAGAAGAGGAGGACATCCCAGCTCAGATCCAGTCCTGAAGGCTTCCTGAGGATCTTCCCTGATCAAAGGCATTCCATCGCATCTCACCCATTAAGACTTCAATAATAAAGTCAGCGAAATTTTTGGACTCCATTTTGGGAGCAATCTCTTAGTCTCCTTCTCCCATTACCCAACCTTGCTTGAGAGACCCCTTTCAGTCAAAACTTACAATTATAGAGAAGGATAGAAACAGAAGGAGAAGGGGCGGAGGAAGAAGCTTAGGAGTGAGAACCCCAAAGGTTCCCACCCAAGTGACAGACCCCATAGAAATAGAGAACAGGGCGCCCCAAAATCCCTCTGCCCCTCACCCCTTTCCCCAATCCTTGAATTGTGAATAATAAAAGCCATTCATCAGTCAGATAGCATTCCAGAGTGCCTGAGAGACAACAAGGGAGAGGGGAACCACAGCTTGGTCTGGCTGCCTCCATCTTGAAGTCAGACCACCCGCTGTGAAATTAACTGATGGGGGGAAGTTTGTGTGAACCCCATCCTTATTCAGAATCAGATTGGGGTACCACATACCTTATCTTATAGGGAAGCCTCGCCCCCAACTCCTGTGGTGTGGCACGACCATCCAGGTCACCCAGTTTAAGGGTGACACCCCCTTAAAGTCTCCCAGTGTATATTTGGCCCCAGGGGAGAACTGGAAGAGAAACTCACCACATAGACACACTCTCTCTCTTTCTTTCTCTCTCTCTCTCTTTCTTTCTCTCTCTCTCTCTCTCTACTCCCTCCCCCTTAGATCAAACATTGGTTAAAGGCTCTCTTTATTATTACACAAGTCATACTTATTTGTGTAACCCCTTGTAAAACTTAGACTTAGTCTGAATATCATTTATGGAGCTCCCAAAAGGAAGATGCAGTATCTCTAAATATGCTTTGCAATGGAGGGTCATGCCTAAGTGTTTTTGGTATAAGTGAGTTTCTGGCTAATAATAACAATTCGCATTTAACATAGCACTTGGAAATTTACAAAATGCTTTCCTCCATATATGTCTTTATCCCCATTTTTTCAGATGAAGAAATTAAGGCTCAGAGACAATAAATAACTCTTTCCACAGGTAGTAAGCCTCAGAGGCCAGGATTCAAATCCAAAGGGCTTGACTGGAGTTAGTTTGTGAACAGACAACAATCACCTGTAGATATAGTAAACTCTAATGAGATTATTTCTGTTTGCAGAGAAGTCTGGTGCAGAGCCTCAGGCTTCAGTAAGAGCTCTTGACTCATCAGACTGACTTTATTACAACCAGAGCTTGGCAACACACTGGATGTTAGCTGGTTGCCATGGTTCCACTTGGGATACTATTAGAAAGCTGGACAGACCAGTTGGGAGCAGACAGTGGTAAGATGGTAGCTATGAAACAGTGCCACATGACTCCTGTATTCAGTAAGTTCAGGGCATGCTAAAGTGAACTGTATTTTTATGTATTCCTTAAAATCATTTGTATATTCAATCAAATTTCAGTTAGGAAAAAGCACGTTTGTATAAAACAATAATGGGCTGTTAGGTGGGGTAGTAGATAGCATGCTGGCCCTGAAGTCAGGAGGACCTAAAGTCAAATCCAGTCTCAGACATTTAGCTGTGTGATCCTGAACAAGCCACTTAAAATTGTTTGCCTCATTTTCCTTATCTATAAAGTGAGCTAAAGAAGGAAATGGAAAACCATTCTAGTATCTTTGCCAAGAAAACTCCAAATAGGGTCATGAAGAGACCCTCTCACTTCATCTATTTGTATTTCCAGCATACATAATGGTTGGGACATAGTAATTGTCTAATAAATGTTTTTAAAGGGGCAGTGGATAGAGAGCCAAGACTGGAGATGGGAGGTCCCAGGTTCAAATCTGGCCTTAGACACTTGCTGTGTATACCTGGGCAAGACATCTGACTCCAATTGTCATGCCCTAACTGCTCTTCTTCCTTCAAACTGACACTTCATATCAATATTAAGAGAAAAGGAAAAGGGTTTTTAAAGATAAATAAAACAAAATGCTTTTTAATTCTTCCATTTATAATTATTCAAGGTATATGCCTCATGTTTTTAAAAAATGGCAGTTTTCCACAACTGTTTTTCTTAACATCAAGGGAGAGTTTTTTATTATTTGAAGAGGAGGGAGAGAAATAAGAAGGGGAAATGTTTCAGGAAATACAAAACAAATGGTGATGATACCTTAAGAAAAAATGAAGGCTGAAGACAAAAAGAACTGGCTAAGTAGAAGTTAGATTAGCAGGTTCTTAAGAGCTGGTTTCAGCACAAATCAAAAGACAAAAATAAAGATTTCATAAGAAATTTGATCCTTTTGTCTTGCAGGGTTTCATGATAATCAATTTCCAAAAAGAAAACAACTATAAAAATAATTGCAAGCTTATGTAATGGTATCTTTTGGAGAGTATGAAAAAGTAGAGAAATTCTAAGAACCTGATAATACCATCAAATTATGCAACCCAACCTATATACACACAGTGAAATGACTCTTTGATTTCAATGCAAAGGTGGAAATAAAGGAAGGATAGGAAAGATATGCTGGAAAACATAGGCTCAAAGATCTAGAATTAGAGCAGATCTCAGAGGCTATTTCCCTTCCCTCATTTAAGGAACCTAGTCCCAGAAAAGTTAAAAGACTTTACTTGGGTCTCACAAGAAGTATCAGAATCAGGATATAATTCTAGGCTCTCTGTCTCCAGAACCAAGAATCTTCAAGGAAATTAATGGTTACCAATGTGGGAATAATGTCTGGATTATTATTTATCAATATTAACAATTAAATTATGTTATTCTAATTATTAATTATTAATGTGCTCGGTGTACAGTCAGAACATCAACTTGTAGGAGCAAAGGTCAACATCACATTAGATGATTAAATAAAAATCAAAGGATAGGGTATAAGCAACTATAAGCCTAACTTAATTGATCGAGCTGCTAATGCTAAAAGATTAGAAATAAAAGATCAACACAGACTATCATTTCCTAAGAAAGTTTAATCAGCATAAATTGTCACAATCTAAAGACCAGAAAAGTGTAGAATCACTCTGCCTGTAATCCATATTAGTTGTACAACCCTGTGCAAGTCACTTAGCCACTCTGTGCCTCAGTTTCTTCATTAGTAAAATGAGAGATCTGGCTTCAATGGTGTTTCTAAGATCCAATCCATCTCTAAGTCTATCATGCTATGATCCTTGCTTAGATAGCTATGCCAACAGTGGTTGCTGGTTTAAAATGTAAAACTTAATTAAATATTAAAGAAGAGGATAGCAAAAGGATATGAGATATAAATAAACAATAAAACAATAAACAGCAAGAAGCAAGAGGGAGGGGGAATAGATTTATAGAAAGCCAGTGTTTATAGATAAAATGGGAAAGGTAATGGAAAAAACTGGAAAATTTATGCTAAGATTTCTCTAGCAAATTCTTTTATCAATGACTATCCATAGCCCTAGTATGATACATGAAGAAGAAGCAGAAATGACAGTGAAGGTGGGGAAAGGTAGAAATAGCATGCAACAAATCAAGTATACACAGAGGAGATGCATGCTGGAAATAACACAATTTTAGGGGGATTTTTAGGGATTGAAATTCAAGATACACATATTTGAATTTATATATATGTATAAATATATATATATCATATATATATATATATACATAAACCCTTACCTTCCATCTTAGAATTGATACTGTTATATTACAGTATTAGTTCCAAGGCAGAAAAGTGGTAAGGGCTAGGAAATGGGGGTTAAGTGACTTAGCCAGTATCACACAACTAGGAAATAATTCAAGATATATTAAAGAAGAATATTAAAGTGTTGGGGGAAAGCATGGATTTTATTAATACTCTCCAAAAAAGTAACAGAAAGTATCAATAACTGACTCATATTTCTACTTTCTAATCTCTCCACAATCTTCATGAGACATCTTCATTTATATAAAAGGTATCCTTAATGGACAACATAAAGAGGAAAGAAGCAAATTTTTACAAATGCTACTCTATAGAGCATCACATCTTTATAGTCAGTCACATAATTGATGAAAGCTGTAGACAATAAAAAAAATGCTACTAGACATTGTTTAGTAACTATTTTTAAAAAGCATTCAGTTCTGTGGAATAAAATGCTGCTTCACTTTGCAAGTTCTCAACCAAAAAGGTGTCCTCATAAGCATATGTAAAAATCATATAAGATTCCTTGATGTCACAACAAGCTTGTTTGATTTTTTAAAAACTCACCCACATGCTTATTAATACCAAGTAAATCAAAAAATAAGGAAACATGGTTTCCACAGGTGTTTTCCCCTTGTCAAGGACTTCTAGTGCAAAGAGCAAATTGGAAGATGAAGTCCCTCCTGATATTCCCACCTGTGGATAGCATCTTACTAGTTCCATCTAGTCCCAGACCATTACAGAACCTCCTATATGAGATCTATAATCACACAAAAGAATGTGGCTCAATTATACACATGATGGGGAAGGGGAAAGAGTAAAGATTATAGATTAAAATGAAAATTAACTATATTCTCCATTGTGATATGTAACTAAATGGAGGTCTATTTATAAAACTGGTCTAACAGTACATGTATCTTGGGACAGTGGATAAATTAATGAGGCACCAACTTGAATATGAGGAGAAAGGCCTGATTTATCAATGGAAAATTCTCACCATGCTTCTAACAACACAAAGACAACCTAGCCTGCTTTCCTTTTGCTGCTCAGTTCTGGGTCCAATTTATTGTCCATCCTCAGTGTGTCTCCACAATATGTATCTAATGAATCGTCTCCATAAATTGTCCTCACCACTGCAAATAAGCGTCTGGACAACAGGCATTCTTCATCAAGTGAGATAATAATTCTAAATAAACACAGTGCCTGGCACATAGCGAGTGTGCTAAAAATATTAGTTATTGTTAATTCATTTTCTTTTCCTGTGTAGATAGTTATACCAACTTCTTTAAAATGATTAGGCATATATTTTAAAAGGATTTGCACTGTTCTGGGGCTTTCTACAATCAATACATCATCTGCAACCACGAACATATGGAGGATCTCACCATCTAGAGGAAATCTCTTCTAAACTTAGGCTCTGCACTAGCTTTCTTCCACAACAGTAGCAAATGCCTTTGAATTTAAGGAGCTTATGTTTCCTTGCCTTATATCAATAGTCAGATGACCGAACAAAATTATCTGTTACTTCTGTCAGAGAATCATTTATGATGTTGACATAGGCATGAGAGAGTTGTTGTTGGACAAGAGTCTTTAAGGTAGCATTTGGCTTTACAAAATCAGAGCCTTTTTTTTACAGTCAACCAACAAAAAAAAAAAACGAGACGTCTTTTGGTCTTTACATCTTTCAGTCAATTGTGAGATGGTAGAGATGTGATCTACTATGGAATATCACTCTCAAAAGCTTGACTACAAGACCTCAAACAATATATGTGTGTAAATTATTCTCATTAACATTTTATGTAAATGGGAAAACAAACTATGAACTAGAAGTGATTAGTGTTGTTTCAGTTGTTTCCTGGGGGACTGTAAAGAGCTGAGATCTTTTTATATGTTTTTAGTATCTTCCCTTCCTTCAGATACTCCAATGATCTCTTAATTATGTTGTCTCTAGAACTACTTCTGCATAAACTTAGTCTAGCTGCTTTTCCCAAATTTGTTTTCCTCAGGGACATTTCCATTTCCTTCACAAATATGTCCAGAACTGTGATGTTGAAGTGGCTCTACCAAACTTAGTAGTAAGAATTTTGAAGAAAAATGTTTGCAGTTCTTTTCCATTTTTCATATTGATTGTCCTCCTTCCTTTTTCATTCTTAAATCCCTTCAGTTTAACTTAGCTTATTTAGGTCTAGTGCCAAGTCTTCTTTAAACTTGTTTTTCATTTTGCCATTTCTTACTGTTTTATGAGGTGATTCTGCTCATAATTTTCTACTATATTTCTCCATAAAATTTAAAATGAGTATATTTTAAAATGGGGTTGCCCTTGGCTCTTCTGTCTACGTCCTTCAAGAAGAGAAAATATTTACTGGCAAATATGCTTCTTATGATTTTCATTTCTTTTTATGGCAATTTATTTATATCAGTTAATCTACTGTATAAAATTGCTATCATCCATGTCAATGTCCTTTCCTATAACTATTTTCTACTTTAGTCATCAAGGATTTATTTCAATGTGTCATTTGGAGTTGTTTCAATTGCATGTTATATCTTTTTTCTCATTTTCTTTCTTTTGCTAGTTCTATATGTTATATTTGCCCTAAAAAGTTGATTGTTTCACCATACCAATTACTACCACAACAGTACCAAGTCATTTCCTATATGTTAAAACACTCTCAATTTCATTTTTTGTGCATGTGATGTTATTTAATGCTTGCTGTATCTAGGACTTCTCAATTCTTTTCTTTGAAAAAATTTTAGTAATTTACAGGCAAAAATCTGAGTGGTCTACAAACCTGGGTGCCCTCATGATCTTAATTACCAATATATTATATATATGTATATATGTGTGTATTTACATATACATATTTTTTAAACCCTTACCTTCCGTCTTGGAGTCAATACTGTGTATTGGCTCCAAGGCAGAAGAGTGGTAAGAGCTAGGCAATGAGGGTTAAGTGACTTGCCCAGGGTCACACAGTTAGGAAGTGGCTGAAGTCAGATTTGAACCTAGGACCTCCTGTCTCTAGGCCTGGCTCTCAATCCACTGAGCCATCCAGCTGCCCCCTCCAATATATTTTTGACATCTTTGAATGAGTTACTATCAGAACCAATGTTAATGCAATTTTGGAGAGTCTTTGATTGATCTTTGTAAAATCTGTCTATCTCAGCAATAGATGTTGGTATATAAACTGTAATTATTTTCAAGATGATCTTTTTGAAAATAATTACCGAGTCCTATAAGTTATTATAAACAAAGTCCTCCATGAAATGATGTTCCTTTTTTCTCTTTGAGCCCATTATAAAAACCAAATTTTTTATACTTTTTATAAAAATAAATATTAAGAAAGCATAATGTTTGACATTCTTAGTGACCTGAATGAATGATAAATTAGCTAGCATTCTGGTTGATAGATTAGATTGGGGTTTATAGTAACATTTGGTTACTATAAATCAATTCACCAGGGTCTGATCACTCCATTGAATATTGATACTTACTTCAATATTTAAAGGAGCAATAATTTTAATGGTTGTAGCTTGCTTTCTACTAATTAAGATTGAAGCACTTATATGTCTTAGAAGATGATCTTCATGAATCACGTGGTTCGATAGGGACATGATTAGGGTTTTGATGTTAAAAGGTCACTCTTCTGCAGGTATTAATAACATGGAAATAGATTTTGAACAATGATACACGTATAACCCAGTGAAACTGCTTGTTGGATGGAGGGGAGGAAAGAGTGGGGGGGGGGGATCATGACTCATTTAACCATGGAAAATATTCTAAATAAAAAAGAGGTGGGGGAATCACAACAGCTAAAAAAGTAAATATATCTATTGGTTGGTGCCATATTTCTCTTGATGAATGTCTTTGAACATAATTATAGGCTAGTGTTCAAATGAGAAACAACATAGACCATCACTAAGGCCAGCATTCCTCATCTTTTAAGTCTTTAAGAACTCCCCATACCCCAACTTGCTCAGAGCTATGTTGGCTGTCTTTGTTCATACCGTGCAAATGATTATCACATACATGACAATATTCTTAAAGAACACATGATATTTGGACCTTAATTATTTCCCTACCACCACGGCCACCTATCTGAGCCTTCTCTGCTTTGAGACATCTCAATCGATGAATAAATAACATGTGATGGGCACATGGATGAAGATGGCAGAAGGCTCTGGTAAAAACTGAGAATCCCAACATAAACATAGGCATGCCCAACCAATGGATTCCAATTCATCCTATAATCTACCAGAAGAAGAAAGAGATGTTTTCTTGACTAATTTGCATTCATCTCTCTTAACAAACCAGCTGCAACTTTCATCATGGCTTCATTTTGTAGAATAAAATAAATTTTTTGAGTATTTAAAAAATATCTGGAAGAACATCAGCTTGATGAATAATGAAAAAAAGAACCAAGGTTACTTCCACCTTTCCATGAAGCAAAGGAGGCTCACTTTCAGGTAAGCTCATTGAACAAGGTTTAATGCCTCATATTTGAATGATAGTTTTTATTTTTAAAGAGGTTTCCCCTACACTTCCACTTAAAGATGAAGATTAAGCAATTTGGGAATAGCTAAGTGTCTCCTAGAATAGAGAGCCAGGCCTAAACACAGGAGGTCCTGTATTCAAATCTGGCCTCAGGTACTTGCTAGGTATGTGACCCTGGTCACATCACTTAACCCCAATTGCCTAGCCCCCTTATACCTCTTTTCTATCTTGGAACCAATAGTTAGTATTGACTCTGAAATAGAAGCTAAAGATTTTAGGGGGGGCGAAGATTACGCAATTTGCCATGGGACAGAGCCAAGAGCAGAGCCCATATCTTCTGATGGGAACCTGGGTTTGATAACTTATTAGGTGAACAAGAAAACTGCTGAATTACATTTTTTAAAACTTCTTTATGTAAGCTGTCCTTAAACTTAGAACAAAGGGGTTAAAGTCAACCCTTGAAGTCTTCTTAAGTAGCCTATCTACAATACACAGTCACTAACCAATAAATAAATCATCTTGCCTGACATAGGGTCAGCAATTTCCCCTTTCTAATATGAAAGATGGCACTGACTCAATTTTATGCATAAAAATGAGTCTTCCCATAAATTAACTTCACATGGAATTCTGATGTGCACAAAGACCAACATGGAATAGTTTCACACTAGATAAGCCTAGACTTTAATTTTCCAAAGGCCAGGCTAAATTGCTTTACCTTTTGTATGTTTCTTATTTGCCCTTCTTTTGAAATTTGAACTCTGTTTGATCAAACGACAATGACGACCAAAAAATTTTGACAACCAGTCTGAAATTTTTTCCCCACAATCATACGTATTTACCCTGGAAAGAAAAGATAGAGATACCGTTAGTCTTTCTTTAGGCAATAACATATAACTGCTCTCATTTTTTTTTTTAATTTTCAAATCCAAGGACAACAAAATCTTGGTTAAGCAACATTCAGGTTAAGTGGAAGCTCTAAATAACACTCAAAGGCACATGGGGATGTGGGGTGGGAATTAAAGTTTTTAAAGGCAGACAGAATTGAAAATTTTGATATGTCACTTAAAAGCTGCTGCTTGCTTGAACCCTTCAGGGGAGAATAAAGCTTTAGAAATCATTTTGAAAGGCATTATATATGTAATTATAGCCATCAAGAACCACAAAGCTCAGAATTTCACACTTTTTAAGAATTACACCCTTGCTATTTGAAAAAGCCCTAAGGTCATAGTTTTGACTTGTTCCTTGATCCTGTATATTTTTTTTTGAGGAGGAGGAGAGGGAGAGAGGAACAGACAGATGCAAGTCTGAAAAATAAGTAAAGGCTGCCAGGTTTTGTTATATAATGTCTTTAAAAATGTGATTTGGGAGGGACAAACACAGGTGTTATTAAAATCCTCTTTACTCATTTTTCTACTAAGAAAAAAAACACCTTACATCTTCCTCTGGAAAGGTAAGATAAATATGAAATCTTATTATGTAGCTTTCCTCTTCTTGTGAGCTTTTAGGAGATTGCCTATAAAGGCTATTTTTTTTTAATTTTTAACTTATTTATTTTTAAGTATTTTTCCCTGGTTCCATGATTCATTTTTTCCCTCTCTTTTTCCCTCCCCCCTCCTGGAGCTAACAAGCAATTCCCACTGGGTTATACATGTACTATCACTCAATACCTACTTCCATATTATTCATTTTTGTGATAGAGTAATCTTACGAAGGCTATTTTTGACAAGTAATTGTGTCACAAATACAAGCTAACACCCAACTAACTGGAACTTTTTATGCAGAATGTCTTATTCCTCTCCCATCCATGTGGTTATCCAAGGTGTTATTAAACAACTTCTGAAAACACTTAGTCCAATAATTTCTTTGTGCAGTGCCCAGAATTGCCACTGTTAGAACATAGATACATAAAATAATGAAAAAATATTTTCACGTTAATTGTATTCCAATGCTTCAATGGTTCTGTGAGCTACTCCTAATGGTACAGATTTCCATCCATACATCTGTTTCCTGCCCTTCTGCTAGGATACCACAAAGGATGGGCTCAGCATGATGGAGACATTTCTCTAGGTCTGTCAACATTCCATAAGTAATAGGGTTATACTTGGGCTGCCTGTCTATCATCGTCTCCTCTTCCAATCATACATTTCCTACAAGATACTTTTAATGCTATTTCCAGCTCACAAGTAATCTTCAGTAATATGGTTCAGCCTACTTATATCCATTGTCCAGCTTTCAAGTGTCCTTGGATTGCCCATGATTTTGATTCCCTAGAGATTTTAATATACATGATTTGCAGCCATTTGGCATCATTGGGAGAATGCTGGCATTAAAAAATGGCTTACTGAGTCATAGCTTGTGGCAAAGAAGTACACAGATCAATTTCCCTAATGCAATCTAGTCTGAATTCTTCCAGTCCCTTAGCCATCTGCAGTATTTGTCTAAGACATATAAATATAGAGAGATACATACAAATATGCATACAATGGATTATCTAAATGGATTGCCCATCCAACTAGATATGGTAGTCATTTATTTATATATTATCATGTAAATAATAAAGTATATTCAAGAATTATACAGAGTAGATAGAAAGTAATCTTGGAAGGCAAAGTACAATAAGCTTCCATAGAACACAGGAGCTGGGTCGGAAATTAAGATATGGAAATGAAAAGGGAGAGCATTCCAAGCATGAGGGACAGCCAGCGCAAAGTTATAGAGGAAGGAGATGAAATATCATGTTTGAGGAACTAGTAGATCAATGTAGGAAGATCATAGAAAGTATGGAGGGAACAAAGTATAAAACTAGAGGACAGGTTATAAAGAGCTCTAAGTGCCCAACAAAGAGCTTTACATTTCATCCTGGAGGTAATACATAGCACCTAGAGTTTACTGAGCAAGGAATTACATTGACAAATCTAGGCTTTGTAGCTAAGCAGAGATTGGAGACAGGAGAGACTTGAGGTAAAGAGACCATTTAAAAGGCTAATGCAGTAATCTAGTCAAGAGGTAAGGTGGCTCATTGGGTTGAGATATAGGTCTAGAAATGGGAGGTCTTAGAAATCTAGTCTCAGACACTTCCTAGCTGTGTGACCCTAGGCAAGTCACTTACCTTCCATTGCCTAGCCCTTACTGCTCTTCTGCCTTGGAATTGTCTATCCTTGCCACTCTTCTGCTTTGGAACCAATACACAGTATTGATTACAAGATGGAAGGTAAGGGTTTTTAAAATTTTTTAAAAAGAGGTGATGAGAGTCTGAACTAGAGAGTGGTGGCTATGTAAATAGAAAGAAGGAGTTAGAAATGAAAAATGTTGTAAAGGTAGAAACAAGATTTGGCCATGCGATGGATATGCAGGTCAAGGAAGAGCCAGGAGTGAAGGAGGGCAGGGACTCTGCAAACTTGAGGATTTGGGAAGATGGCACTATTCTCTCCAAAAGCAGAAATGTTCAGGTGATGGGGGATGTTTGGAGAAAAGACAAGTTCTGTTTCAGATATGTGGAGTTTGAGATGTCTATGGGGCAATTTGTTGAAAAAGCTTATAATGACTAAAGACTGGAGCTCAAGAGAGTAACTAACCAGGAAAAAAAGGACTTTCTTGCACCTGTTTGTATTTTCCTTTGTGACCCAATCTCACTTTAATAGTAGTAGGTGTCCAAAGAAAGAGGAAAAGGATATATATGTGCAAAAATAATTATAACAGCTCTTTTTTAGTGACAAAGAATCAGAAAGTGAGAGAGACAATTATGGACCATCAATTATGGAATGGCAGAACAAATCCTAGCATATGAAATACTTTTGTTCCATAACAATGATGAAAGAGATGGTATCAAAGAAAAATGGGAAGACTTGCATGAGTTGAAGTAGAGTAAAGTGAGTAGAATTAGAAAAATAATTTGTATAATAACAACAATATTTAGGGGAGGGAAAGAACATGAATCATGTAGCCATGATTCTAAATTAATTAATTAAATGAAATTTTCAGATAAAAACAATATTATAAAAACTAACAACTTTGGAAGATTTTGGAAAAAACAATATTATAAAAACTAACAACTTTGGAAGATTTTGGAACTCTAATCAATACAATGACCAACCAGAATTCCAGAAAACTCATGATAAAATATGCTACCCACCTTCTGACAGAGAGGTAATGAGCTTTAGGGAGCAGATTGAGACTTTTTTTTAATATGGGCTATTGTGTGACTATAGCATGTTTATAACAGGGTATGTTTTTCTTGCTTTCTCAGTAGAGGGGCAGGGGTTAGAGATGTGGGAAAACAAAAATTCAAATCTTTATGAAAATAAGATAAAAATGAATTTTAAGAAATGCTTGTAGATCTCATTGAGTTGATGTTAGTCTAGAATTTGTTAAAAATAGATATGATGTTAGCCAGCATAGCACAGTGGAGAAAACCTTGAATTTAGAGTCAGTGGACCCAGATTTGAATCTTCCTTTAGCCAGTTATTATCATCTGTGGTATCTTAGGGCAAATCATTTCCCATCTCTAAGCTTCAGTTTCCTGATCTATAAAATAAGAGAGTTGATCCAGATTATCTGTACGGTCCCTTCTAAATCTAAATTTATGGCAATAACAAGGTATTATTTGAGGAGGGAGTTAGAAGTTCTTTCAAGCTCTAAAAATATGATTCTATGATCCATCAAAAAGAATATCAGGAAGGCTTCATTATATACAAGAATCTCTCTTTGATTTAGACTCTACAGAGGACTTTATGATGATGTCTTTGGGGCTGTGGAGGGCAACATAGTTCCCTGTTTTATTCCTCTTTTGATGCTGATGATCAAAAGATTGCTGGACAAAGTAACCTCTGTAGTTGAATCTATCAAAGAACCTTGTACAATTATAACATATACATAGACGATAGTTTGTTAGAGAGGAATCCTTAAAGCTACATTCTGCTCTACTGAATAAAATTTTTTTTGTAATCCACAAATAATAAATACCTTTTAGTAAATTTTGTATCTGTGAAGATATGGTCTGCTCAAGAACATAATTTGTAAAAGCATATCTATCCCTTCCTCATATTCTCATAAAGGTTCATAATCTTTAGAGCATCATCATAAACATTACACAGAAATAAGAGAGTTCGCATATGTCCAATGTTGTTGATGTCATTTCCTTAAGGGGTTTTGCTAGCAGCTGATTTTTTTCCCCAAACATTTAGTGTCATTTCCTCTTTGACATATCTTGAAGATCAGAATTAAGTTCATTGTATATCCTTCTTTCCTAGAAATTTACTTTGTGCTTTTCCCTCTATGTGGTAAAACACGTTTTGCCCCAAAACTACTACATGCTTATAATACACTATGAAATCAAAATTAGAGATTTGCATATTAAAATTCTTACCTATCTGCACAGACTTTGCTCTGACAAATCTGATACTCTTTTTCATTATTTTCATCTAGAGGCACATCTATAGGTTCCATCCCTACATGAATAAAAATTAAAGATAGTTATAATACCCCAAAAATATAACTGAGCAATTGCAAAATTCTGTAGTTGAAATGAAAGTTGCTTGTATCAAGTACATTTCTGGACTTCGTTGATATTTTTTACATAAAGAGATTTTTGTTCATCATTTATTCAACAAAGCTTTTGACACCACAGGCTGCAGATGTAGACACCCATCCTGGGTTCAGATTCACAACTGCTGTTGTCATAAATGAGTACTCATCCTCAGTTTCCTTATCTACAAAATGGGGATAACAATGTTTAAATACCCTACTTTAAAGAGATATTGTTAAGAAAGTTTGTGAACCTCAATGAATTTATGGAGATAGGGCCTAAAACTGTGATTTCATTAGCGTAACAGACTCCTAGATGAGGAAATAACTTCTATCAATGTTGATCAGTACATTCTTTGAAACTTAGATCCTATAGTACTAAGAAATTAAATGATTTATCCAAAGTCATACAAACAGGATGTTGTTTTGGACTTAAACACAAGTCTTCCTGGCTTTGAGATTGGTTCTCTACCCATTACACCATGCTGCCTCTTCAACACATTATTTATATTTATACATATATTATATATACATACACATATGAATCATTATTATTCTCAGTGGATAAGCTCTCCATATTGCTATTAATAAGAAGCTTCACATTACAATAGTAAGTACATTAAAAAAGAGAAGGAGGTGGGAGGGAGAGAATTTGCAACTGAAAATGAAATTCCTTTTCTAAAAGAGGATGCTAGTTTTGAAGTCAGAGGACTTTGGTTTAAATCTTAGCCCTACCACTTATGACCTAAGCAAAATACTTTGCTTTTTGTCTCAGTTTTCTTATCTGATAAAATGAGAAGATTAGAGTGCTGACCTCAGTGGTCCTTCTCAAGTCTAAATCTGTGATCCTGTGACCCTTCTAACACCAAGCTTGAAACTCACCAAGCAACGACATCTGTTTTATTCCTCTGAGAGCCACATGCTTCTTAAGAGGCAAAACTATCAGTCAGTAGAAATAGTAGAATTAAGTAGTTCTTGAGAAAAGTTGTAGGCTTTACCTCCTTCTTTAAAAAAGGAAATTCTATGAGTAGAGATTCCAGGAAATATCACCAAACATAAATCCCACTCTTGCTTGGTTCAGGTGGCCAGAAGGATAACTCTGTCCTTCGTGTTGCATACATGAAGGGAAACATAATTCCTGATTGACTGAGAGAATGATGAATGTGATGTTGTGTGCCTATGAAAGGGACAGACTGTTGGGGAGGGGAGAATTGGGGAGACGGGCAGGGAGTAAAGTAGAAGAAAGAAAGAAAAAGAAGAGAGGAGAGAGAAGATGGAAGAAGAAGAGAAAGAGAGTAGAAAAAATAGAAAAAGGGAGACAATCAAGGCAGAGAAGAAAGGGAGAAAAGAGGAAAATGAGTACAGGATGGATGAAAGGAAGGAAAAGAATGTACTTTGGCTTTTTCCTTTTTTTCTTCAAAGATATTTTATTTTCCCAATTACATGTAATAACAATTTTCAACATGTTTTCTGAAATTATAAAATCCGAATTGTCTCCTTCCCTCCCTTCTCTCCCCCTTCTTAGAGATGACAAGCAATTTGATCTGGGTTATACATGTATTTTCTTGCAAAACATACTTCCCTATTAGTCATTTTTATAAGAGAATAATCATATAAAACCAAAACCTCAAAATAAAACCATAGATAAACTGTGAAAAAGCATGTGCTTTGATCTGCATCTGATTCCCAACAGTTCTTTCTCTAGAAGTAGATAGCATTCTTTGTCATAAGATCTGAAGAATTGTCCTGGATCATTGTATTGTTGAGAGTACCTAAGTCTTTCTCAGTTCACCATCCTACAATATTGAGCTTACTACGTACAATATTCCCCCAGTTTTGCTTATTTTGCTCTGCATCAATTCATGTAAATCTTTCCAGAAAAGCATGTACTTTGAATGGCAGACGAGAGCCTTAAGGCTACAGATGGATAGGGAAGACAACCCCCATTATGTCCTGGGATTTCTGGTACCTATAACCTGTAATAACCTTAGAAAATAGACTCCCTTTAGTGAAACTATTTCCTTTTCCTTGTTTGAGCTGAGATTTTATCTCACTCTGGCATATTCTAATCTGTAGAACTCCAATTTCTATTTGTTGTTTTGCTTGGATAAATAGCTTTACTTGCTCTTTACTATTCACAATGGTCTTTTGTGTAACCAGTGTTTGGTGGAAAAGCTAATGAGTATAAGCTAATGGCTACTCTCCCCTTGAGAGATGAGGAAAATGACTTTCACTCTGAACCCAGACTTGTCTCATACTATTGATTCATACTGAGTTAGCAGTTCATTAGACTACGCCCCGGCCCAAAGAGTTTTAAAGCAATGCCACACACATCACTCCCTCCTCACCCCCTGAGGTCTTTTTTTTAAACAACTTCTTATCTTACAGTGCCTTCTACATCTCATACTTGAAAATCAATATTTTTAACCCAAGTCAACTTCACATTTATTCCTTTTCAATGCTGTCTTACTAAAATAAGCCCCATTTTCAAAGTTGACACAATTTTGTTAGATGCCAATTGTGTCATCTATTGTGTTAACTATCCCTCCATCTAAAAATCTGTTAAGCATGACAAATCAGTGATAAAGATGTTACATAGCCCAGAGTCAACCATGGATCACTGAGACCCTTCAAAGGAAATCCCAACTGCTTTATGCTTCAGTATTAATTTCTCCAAGAGACTTACAGGTCACAAAGACCAGCAAGATGGCAGATGAAACATTGTCTTCAAAACTTTTAACTCTCAAAAACCTTCCCAAAAAAGAGGAATAATATACCATATGTAGAACAATTACAGTTGAATCCACAGATCAAAGAGAATCCCTAAAAGGTAAAATCCTTATGAATTAATACCAGAGAAAAATAATCCTTCAAATGCTCACTCAGTTCCCCTTGCCCAGAAGATATTATGCACCCAGCAAAAGAAAAAAAGCAAACTCAGTACCTGAAGCCCATCTTGAGATGTTTCCAGATGCAGAGACCTTACTGGCACACTCCTTACCTTCTCCTCCCATACAATATAACAAGCAGCAGTCACTGGTTATACCCAGTTGTTTGAGGAGCAGGAGAGAGGAGCCAAAAGCATGCTGCCTTCTGACTGGACCCAGACTTAGTTTAGAAACTCCCTAAAGCTACAGAGACTACACAAAACATACTACCTGCTTTCTTCCCACCCTGTAGAAAGTGGCAGAAAAGGATAAAATCCAAAAAAGAGCCAAAGGAGGAATTGGGATACAGAGAGAGGAACGAGTTTGTGTTGTTGTACTGGGCCTGAAGGAAAGGGGACTGAAACACAGCCAGACCAATCCTGTCTCCCTAGAGCTGTGCTGGCGAACCTATTGACATGTGTGCTGGAGGGGGTTGCTCCCCTCCCCCCCTCCACATTCACCTGAGGACATTCCTCACTTTACCTGCCCCTCTGCCCAGTAGCCCAATAGGAGTGCTTCCTCCTTCCCCTGCCTCGGGTAAGGTGGGGAGGGCTCACATGCAGCATGAGGGTTGCAGTTTGGGCACTCAGTCTCTAAAAGGTTTGCCATCACTACAGTGTGAAATCTATACCCCAAAACAGGTTCATCAGGTTCAGCTGCTGTAGTACAGAGAGAGGGAGACAACTGAAACTTTCTCCCAAGATTCTAAACTCCTAACTGACATCAGAACTCAGCCAAAGCCTGCAAAACTGCTATGTCCCCCTCTCTCTGTACTACACTGCTCATCTGCCTTTAGTATCCACCTGTCACCCTGCTCTCACCTATGGCTTCAAGAAGCTGTAGCATGGGGGACAGCTAGGTGGCTCAGTGAATTGAGAGCCAGGCCCAGAGACGGGAGGTCCTGAGTTCAAATCTGGCCTCAGACACTGCCTAGCTGTGTGGCCCTGGGCAAGTCAGTTAACCCCCATTACCTAGTCCTTACCACTCTTCTGCCTTGGAGCCAATCAAGACAGAAAGTAAGCGTTTTTTAAAAAATCACTCCCTGATGTCACTGATCCCCTTCGAAAATGAAGGGTGAACAACATCTGTTTCCCCTTCGTGAAGTAACTTAACTTCCCTGGGCTTCAACCATAAAATGAGAGTTGGACTAGAACTCTCCTAAGACTCCTCCAGATCTCAATCTTCTTAGGTGAACCCATGACTTTACAAAAGAACAGAGAATTAATTGGAAAATAACAGCATAAAACCAGGTCCTCTGGAAAAAAAGAATTCTCTTAGGTCCTCAAAGAATCAGTTCATGAGGCAGCCCTGTGGCTGTCCAAGGCTTAAGTTGTATCTGGGTCCAAGTACAAAGTCCCAAGTCATTCACAAGAAGATACACAGACCATGGCCAAAGAACAAGATTACTGAGCTTCATTACCTTTAGTGCCATGCTTTCCTCAGTTTCTAGCAGTCCAAGTTGCTCTCACTGGACTTCTTAGTCATGATCACATCAACTTGAATAGAGGAAACTATTGGTATATTTCTTGTTTTGTTTTTCTGATTTTTTTAAAAACTATGCTCCCTTCCCTCCCCAGACCATTCAACACTACTACACTAGTATTGCAACAGTATTGTTTGCTATTCTTTTTCCATAGTAATTGAAATGTAGCCACTTAAAACATTTGTTTTCTATGGTAAATGTGTTACAAGTTCCAAATGCCCTAAGAGGTTTTGGAAGGCAACTTATTTCTCAGCCCGGGATTTACTCTAAAATTGGCATGAACTTAGGAGAACATACTTATGGCTAACTGTCAAATGATATTTTAAACAATTTGTTTTATTTTTATCTTTTGTCCCTATAGCACAATCGTTTCCCATCCCACACCCAGAAATGAACTCTCACTTTTGACAAAAAAAAAGTCAATCAGAAAGAATGTCTGCTAGAGAAACTTTGTATTATAGTAGATATTTTTATTCTAGTAGTCCCCCTATTCTCTACCATGAGGGAGAAGAGATATGTTGTTATTTCTTCTTCAAAACTTTCATTATCTAATGGGGGCAGCTAGGTGGTTCAGTGAATAGAGAGAAAGGCATAGAAATAGGAAGTCCTGGGTTCAAATTTGCCTCAGACACTTCCTGTGTGACCCTAAGGGCAAGTTACTTAACCTCCATTGCCTAGCCCTTACCAGTCTTCTGCCTTGAAACCATATTTCTAAGAAGGTAAGATTTATTTTTAAAAAATCTTTTCTATCTTCTCTATTTTTCAGAATTCAACTTCCTTTTAGAGGTCTTTTCATTTACAAAGTTGTAGTTATTTTATATATATATATATATAGTTTTCTTGATTCTGCTTATTTTATTCTGTATCACTTCATACAAATCATCTCACATTTCTCAAGTTTCACATATTCATTTTTTCTTACTTTATATTCTACAATATTCACATATTGCATAATTTTTTCAGTTATTCTTCAATAGTCCTCTCCCTGCATTTTGTTTCTAGTTCTCTGCTACCACCAAGAATGCAACCATAATGATTTTGGCACACATTGGATGTTTCTGCCTTAAATTTACTTCTTTGAAATATGTTTCCTGTAGTAGGATTTTGGGGTCAAAGGTATAGACAGTTTGACTGCTTTTCTTACAACTCTAAACTGAAATCCAAAATTGATGGACCATTTCCCAGTTTCATCAACAATGTATCCTATCATGTGGTCCTATAATCATCTGTCAGCTCCTTAATCCCCCAAACCTTATCTTCTTTCCTTGCTACTCTATTGAAACTGTTTTCTCAAAGGTTGCCAATGACCTCCTAAGAGCCAAATCCTGGGGCTTTTCTTGGTCTCTCTATATTTTAACCTTCCATTTCCCTACAGCACTTGAAACACTCTCTTGACTTTCACAACTACACAGTCTCTTGATTCTTTTCTTTTTTCTTTTAAACATTCACCTTTGCCTTAGAAGCAAAATCAGTTCCCAGGCAGAAAAGTGGTTATGTGACTTGCCTAGGGTCCCATAGCAAGGAAGTATCCAAGTTTTGAACCCAGAACCTCCCATTTCTAGGCCTGGCTCTCTATTTACTGAGCCTCATAGCTGACCCCTGGTTCTTTTTCTACTTCTCTGATTCCCTTTGTTGGCTCCTGACCCCACATGTTCACTAAGGACAAGCAGCATCAGCTCTCTCCTCTTGTCTTTCTCTACTACCATTCCATAGAAAATGCATATCTCTTATGAATATGACTTCCAATTCTCAAGCTTCTCCCACTGACTTTGCTCCCAAGCTCTAGTCTCCCATCTCCAACTGCTGTCACTTCAAATAGAACATTTCAAAAGCCAACCCATTATCTTCTTCTTCAGACTTCCTCATTTCTGACAATAGCATCATCAATTCATTCATCACTTAGATTCTAAATCCCAGTGTCACCTATGACTTCCCTTCCCTCCTCACTTTCCATATCCAATCACCAAATCCTGCCATCACCATCATCACTTCTGCATTTGAACGGGAATAGTAATAATTGCAACCTATCTCACCAAATTGTTGTGAGGACCAATGTGTTGGTCTATATATAAAACACTATATATAAAACACTCAGCAAACTTTAAAGCAATTTCAAACTTTCAATTATCATAAACTTGTCATGATCATTTCTACTCATTCAACAAGTACACTATTTTGGGTCTTTCTAGCTGGTTTCCTTGTCCCTAATCTCTCCTTTGCCTGACCACCTTATACATCATTGGACAGCTCTCTTTTATACAACCACTTGTTCAATCCTTCATTCAGAACTATCCTCGCAACATACAAATATAACCAGAATCAATGATCTTGTGCTCAGTTTTCCTAAAACCCTCCTTTTATTGTGTTGCTCTTCTCAGAAAACATCAGAGGGCTTCACGTGACTGTAGGAAAAACCCAGATGCTGAAGTTTGATATTCAAATCTGACCCCAATCTACCTTTCCAATTATCTGCCACTTCTCCCTAGTAGACAGATGAACTAACCCTACCCCCTATCCTCCAACACACTTTTTTCTTTCCTGCCTCAGTGCCTTCTTTCAGATCCCTACGTTGTTTTCTTCCCTTTTCTCTGCAATATATATAAATATTCCTGCCTACCCATCCAAATTCTACTTAGCTTTGAAGGTCCAGTTCGAATCCTACCTGGAAACATTCCTCTATCATTCTAGTGTATAGTGATCACTTTCTCCTCAGAAATCCTCTGACATTTTTGTGTATACCAATCCAATATTTTGACAATTATATGTTGCCTTTTATTATGTAACTAATTCTATGTGTGTTTATCTCTCCAATTGGTTTATAAAATCATGTCATTTGTTTTTCCTGCATGACAACACAGAGTATGTTCATCCAATTAATACTCGTGCTGTGTTGGTGGTGGGAGTTGGGGAGGATGGTGGAAACACAAAGATAACAAAATTGTTTTGTTTTGTTTTTTAAACCTCTACCTTCCATCAGAATCAATACTGTGTATTGGCTCCAAGGCAGAAGAGTGGTAAGGGCTAGGCAATGGGGGTCAAGTGACTCGCCCAGGATCACACAACTAGGAAATGTCTGAGGCCAGATTTGAAACCAGGACCTCCTATCTCTAGGCCTGACTCTCAATCCACTGAGCTACCCAGATGCCCCCAACAAAGTTATTATCATCTCACCAAACTTATGAGATTTGGTATTTGGAAAAATCTTATATTATCCTCTTAGAGTAAATGATACTCATCAAAATAAGAAATATTTAAGTGCAGGAAGGCACTAAACATGCCCTAGTTCCAATAAGAAGGGAATTAAGCCTTCTTTTCTTCCCTTTTGCTTTCTTTCATTCAAGAAATGGGTGGGAGGGGAATGAGAATTAGAAATGAAGATGTAGCATTAATATTATGTGTCTACTTTTTTTTCTAGGCCTAAATTGTTAATAGTAAAAAAAAAAAAAAAAAAAGGGCGAAAACAAAGGATTGTCAGATGCCCGAGAAGAAAATGTTCAGAAATCTGTGGCTTATGTTGTGTTATGTAATAGCAACACCCACTGGCCACATGGAGAACATCTCAACACATTCTTTTCCTTGTGGAAATAGTTCTTATTAAGGCCTGCCACACTTAGTAGAAAGATAGAACCACTTAATACTCTTTTTTGGAGTCCACATTATTGTGCTTCCCTGGGATGTCCAGAGAAGGAATGAGAGCTAACACTGCCAAATATAGACCCTGGGATAAGATTTACATTTAAAATTATATCAAAAAAATTAAAGCTGAATGTCCACAGCACAGGATCGTGGCAGGTTGGCAAATCAAAGGAGTTCATTAAACCCACCAAATGGAAGTGCCATTGTGGAATTCTAATATAAAGTTCCTTGCATTTCTTTCCAGAAGCCCCAAGTTCTCACCAGTTTTCTGGACAGAGACTTTATGAGCTGACCATATGTGAGGTGAAACTGAATCTTGTCTCTTTTCCTTTTGCATGTTTCAGATTATTTCCATAAACTGTAGGAGTTAAAGCTATCAGTTTACTTTCATAGAATTACAAAAACACCTTCTAGTTGCTTGGAAAAAATGCTCATTTGTCTATTCATTAAAACATAAGCAATTCCCAACAACTGCTCAACTCAAATAACAATAGTATATGCTGTAGATATATAGCATTTTATACTTTATGAAGTCAATCAAGAAATTATCAAGGGGGCAACTGGGTAGCTCAGTGGATTGAGAGCCAGGCCTAGAGATGGAAGGTTCTAGGTTCAAATCTGGCCTCAGACACTTCCCAGCTATGTGACCCTGGGCAAGTCACTTGACCCCCATTGCCTACCCTTACCGCTCTTCTGCCTTGGAGCCAATACACAGTATTGACTCTAAAATGGAAGGTAAGGGTTTAAAAAAATTGGAAAAAAAAAAGAAAATTTAAAAAAAAAAGAAATTATCAAGTGCCATGCATTGTACTAGGCACTGGGGATGCAAAGATAAAAATTAATTTCTGCCCTCAAAAAGCTTACAATCTAATGGGAAAAACAACATGTACCATGAACAATAGTATGCAATATATATGAGAGAGATTAAATACAAGGTGATTTGGTTTGGGGGGGTGGGGACAACACCAGCAACTAGGGGAATCAAGAAAGGCCTCAGCTTTGAAGGAAATCATAGATTCTAGGAAACAGAGAGACATCAAGAGAAAATAGATTCCAAGCATGAGAGGTAATGTATACAAAGGCACAGTGACCAGAGAGTGGAATAGTACATGTGAAGAACAGAAAGATCAGTTTAGCTAAACAGAAGAGTATATGTGGCCAGTTAGGTGGCTCAGGGGATAAAGAGCCAGGCCCAGAGATAGGAGGTCCTAGGTTTAAATCTAGCCTCAGAAACGTCCTAGCTGTATGACCCTGGACAAGTCACTTAATCCCAGTTGCCTACCCCTCACCATTTTTCTTATTTAATATCAGTTCTAAGTCAGAAGGTAAGGATTATTTTTAAGCATGTGAAGGAGAGTAACATATATGACCCACAGTCCACATGTGAACTTTTTATCAGTCACTCTCTCCCTTTTGGGACCAGAAAAAAAATCTGGAACCAAATTCCTTCTCTACAAAAGTTGGAAGGCAAAATGACTTAGATGTCTCTCAAGCTCTCACCATTTCTCCTTTCACACAGGAGGAGATCGTTGAATAATCAATCTCCACTAATGAAGAGAATCTTATGAAAATAGGCTTTGGGGCCCTCCCAGTTACATTTACAATAAGGCTGGAAGAGTAATTTTGAGCCAGGTGTGAAGGGCTTTAAAAACCAAACTGAGAGAATAAATCAAGTAACCATGGGAAAATTTTCTTAATTAATCAATTAAATAAAATTTTAAAAAGAAAATAAATTTTAAAAAACAGAGGAGTTTTGTATTTGATCCTAGAAATAACTGGGAGCCACTGGATTGTATGGAATAGGAGAGTGATATGGTTAGATCTGTGCTTTCCACTTTCATCATTTCATTGTTGTCTTCAAGGCTTGGCAGGTGCTATTATCCCCATTTTACAGAAAAGGAAACTGAGGATCAAAGAAATGAAATATTCAGCGTTTTTATTCTACTCATGCTGTTTCTAGATCTGTCACTTTGACCCACAAGACCTAATAAACTCAATACAATGCAACCAGCTAGAAAGTGGTCCAACTAAGGTGGGGCCTTGTGCCCTAGAGCCCATTTTCTCCATTAAACTATACTGCTTCTGACAAAGGAGAGAATGTGAACATGAGCTAGTGTTTGCTTATTACCTTCAGCTGTGATAACCAGAGTCTTTCGATGCAGGTCAATTAAAGGTTTAATTAAGCAGAGTCGAGGCTCCTGCTTCTGACTAAGGCAAACTCCATTGTGATTTACAATCATCCAATTTCGGTCATACAACAATCCTTGATTTCCAATTGGCCATTTGGTAACCTGAGAGACAATCAAAATAAAAGTTAAAACAAAATATGGGCATGCTTTAAGCAGGAACTCATTATGTAGATTATTGCATAAATATTTTCGCATACTTTGCAAACTAGCTTTTCAAAAGCAAGAATATTATAGTTTAATTACATGATATAATTACAATTAATTAATTATCATTTAAGAGCAGCTAGGTGACACAATGGATAGAGTACCAATCTGGATTCAAAAGGATTCCTCTTCCTCATTTTAAATCTAGCCTCAGATAGTTACTAGCTATGTGACCCTGGGCAAATTGTTTAACTCCCACTGCCTAGCACTTACAGCTTTTCTGCCTTGAAAATAATACTCAGCATTGAATCTAAGACAAAAAGTAAAAGCTTAAGAAAAAAAAAATAAGGCTACAGTATGGAAATTTTTTTTAAACTGTGCTAAAAAAGGAGTACTCCCAAGGCCAGATTTAAAATGCATACCTCCAAAGAAGCACAAGATTTGATAGGATAAATATAGATATTGGTGATGATGAACTTTGGGAGTTGTCCATCTAGTGCTGTTGCAGAGGTCAGTGAAGGAATCTGTAGGCCACCTCCTGGCTTAGTCTCAAGGGGATGAAAGTCCACATCTTTCATGGTCATAGAGGATTTGTTCAGCTCAACCTGTAGGAGGATATCTTCCTGGGACAATTTCCCAGTTTCATGCTTGTTGACCCACACATCTTGTACCACAGATTCTCCTGTTACAGCAGCAGTTTCCCCAGGAGTTACCTGAAAGGGGAGTTTACTGTCTGCCTTACCTAACCTGGTTGTTATGATGAATTTCAGAAAAGTCTGTGCATCTTCAAAAGTGGACATGTAGCCAAACGATATTCTCACTGAGCCTGTAGGGTGGCCATCGATAAGATCTATGTCATCCCCACAGATATGGCCAGCCTAGAAATAAAAAGAAAATAATAAGTCCATAGTGATGTTTTTTCTTCATTGTTTTATTTCCCATAGATAATACTCAAGAGTCAAATCAAAAAACCAAATTCACATAGGAAAATAGAATTGCCAAGCTAATGAGTATTTGTTAATTATCTATCATTCCATTCAGTTCAGGAAAAGGAGAAATCCAAGACTCAGGTGTGCAATTTGAAAGATATGTCATCTTATGATCCAACAAGGAATTCTAGTACCTAATGATTCCTATTAATGCCCTCTATTCCTAGTCCCATGTTTTATGAGAGGTTTTGCTAGTGCCTCCAGACAACCCAAGCAAGGCCTGGAATATATATTTTGGTTAAAATATTAAATAAGTTGTAAAACTCTTATTAGAGACAACCAGAAATTACATTAGGTTAAAGAGATTTTTACCATTTAATGGAGACTTTCTTCCAGATATAATCTGAAAAATCGAAGGAATAATGTCAAAAAAAAAGAAAGCTTTGATTAGAAAGGTGGGAAGCACTAATATGTTTCCATTCCAGGGACCAATCCTGGCACATGTCTCATTTAACAGACTCACTAGAACCTGTTCCCCTTAGATTGGGAGGGCGATCCATATTTATTAAGTATCCTCAGTGTTCACAACAGCCCCAAGAATAGGGCTGGAGGGGGGCAGCTTGAGAAAGTATAAAGATAAAATAAGACACATTCCCTGCCATAAAGGAGTTCAGAATTTCAATGGAAATGAAAGGGATTTCCCCTTATAATTAGAAATCAGAGAGTTTCATGAGTACTTTCAAACTGGGTATGTGAGATGATAAAATCTAAAGTAAAGTAAGAAGAAAGTTATTAGGGAAGACTTCTATAGTAGATGAGATTTGATACAGACTATGAAGAATGAATGGCATTTGTATCAGGAGGAATCGGTGCTAAGCATTCTAGGCAATGAGAACAGCATGAGTAAGGTGAGAATCAGCATGGCATGTGTGGTAGGTAGGAGGGTCAAGGTTCCTGCTATTCAAAGGTTCTGCAAATTGCCAAAGCAAAATTAACCAATAAAGACAGAGCCCACACATACACACTCTCAGAAAGGGACCTAGATAGAATGAATCTGTCCACAACAGTGGTAATCCAATGGCCTGTGTCTCTGTATGGTTTTCTTATCTTGCTTCTGGCACAATTTATCTTTAGGATCTGGGACAGTATTAGATGGGCTCAGGACTAACCTGAAGATTTTTTTTGATGGTCTCATTGCTGATGTTCAGGTGCCTCTGGCATGCCCCTGTATTACAGAAACAGCCCGTCCGAACATGTATATTGTGAAGACTGGCCATTTTTTCTACCTGTGGATTAAATAAAATATGAAAATAGCACAGAGAAACAAGTACATCATTTTAACATGCACCTTTGAATTGCCTAATATCACATATCTGCCTCAAGATATTTCATCTCTCTGGCCTTGTTTTCCTCATCTGTAAATTGAACTGGATGATTTCTAAGATCCCTTCCAACTCTAAAGTTCTAAGAATCTATGATTCTACCTCTAACCTATAGATCCTTGGTAAAAAAAATTACAAACTTTCTGGGTCTCTATTTTCCAGTCTTTGAAATGAATGGATTAGTGAATATAATGGACTTCTTTATGAGTATCGATGCAATGACCCAGGACAATCCAGAGAAATTTATGAGAAAGAACACTATCCACATCCAGAGAAAGAACTGTGGGAATAGAAACACAGAAGAAAAACATATGATCGATCACGTGGTTCAATGGGTATATGATTGGAGATTTTGACTTTAAATGATCACTCTATTATAAATATTAATAATATGGAAATACGTTTTGAACAATGATACACATATGACCCAGTAGAATTGCTCATTAGCTCAGGGAGCAGGGAGGGAAAAGAGAAGGGAAACAACATGAATGATGTATCCATGGGAAAATATTCTAAATTAATCAGTCAATTAATTAATTAATTAATGGATTAGATTAGATTATTTTTTAGTCCCTTTCTAGCTCTTACATTCCCAGCCCTGCTTCTAACCCTAACTCTGCCTCTAAATCCATATTATGAATTCATTGTATTTGTTTTATTAAATGTAAATAAACTAAATAATGTCTGTATATTATATGTTATTCACTATCTGGTTTACATAAGCTTATGTTTATTTATAAAAATGCTCTTCTCTACTCCTTCTACCACTACCACCACCACCACCACCACTTATCCAGAATGAGACATATAGATCTTGGATGGGGTCAGCATGGAAATTTGTTTTGTTTTATTATACATACATATTTGTTATAAGAATCTGTTTTCTTTTTATAGAGGTGCAGAAAGAAAATTTTTGTTCATTTAAAAAGTTAATTTAATTCTCAAAAGAAAAAACATCAGCGGCAGCTGGGTTGCTCAGTGGATTGAGAGCCAGGCCTAGGAATGGAAGGTCCTACATACAAATCTGGCTTCAGACACTTCCTAGCTGTGTGACCCTGGGCAAGTCACTTGACCCCCATTGCCTAGCCCTTACTGCTCTTCTGCCTTGGAACCAATATATAGTATTAATTCCAAGGGTTTAAAAAAAAGAAAAGAAAGAACATCAATGAATTATGATTTTATTTTTTTATTTTATGATTCAAACTATTGTGAATAGCCAAAATGACCATAAAAATATATTTAGTCACAAAGTCTAGTTCCACAGTTCAAATCCATCATTATAGTCTAATCTTTCCCATTCTTGCCTTCCTATTACTTCCTCTCAATCATGTTTTGCTGTCACTTCCAATCAAGGCTTTTATTCCTCAAAACCAAACTAATATTTGTAAAGCTTCTATGTGCAAGGGACTTGCATCATCAGTCCCCCTTTTCTTGTCTCTGCTTTTCTAGTTAATAGGCAGGTAATAACTTGGGATACATATGACTCCACAGTTCTTAGAGTCCCATTAAAGGAAAGTGCTACCAAATAGCCTCCTCTCTAAAACTTCTGAATTATTTAGCTTCACACCCAAACTTTGTGGCATTAAAAAACCAGTTTGGCAGCATCAGGGTTGTTTTTATCAAGAGCCACTGGACAAAAGAGTAGGTCAGAATGACCTCTAAAAAGCAGGACTTCCTATAAGTGGCCAAAGTTTCATAAATCAAGAGCTGTAGGAACTATAGATTTATTTGGGGGTCATTAGTTTAATTTTAATAGTAGAAAACCAGAGTGTTTGACCATCAGAGTGTTTGTATTAGCTGATGGACAAAGAGGAAAGCATAGAATTAAATGGGAGGAGAAGAGGAAGCTGGATTGCCTTCAGACTAAGTCTTTGACATATCTAGGACAATTTGTTCCTGCACTGAAGCGTTTTTATCATTTTCCTTCCCCTTGCCTTTTTCCTTGCTATCAGCTCTAACTTCTTACAGCTGTAAGAATATATGCCTCATAGAATCATAGATTTAGGGCTGGAAAGGATCTTAGAGATCATCAAGTCTAACCCCCTCATTTTACAGATAAAGAATTGATATTTAAAAGAACCTATAAACTGATCCAACCCTTACTGAAAGAAATTTAGAATTATGTTTTTTAAAAAGCAAAGCTATTCATACTGTCAGACACAGAGGTTCCACTTATAGGCATGTGTCCTAATGAGTATAATTATGGGGTTTTTTAAGTTTTTAAAAAATTTATATATAAAAATATTCATAGAAGAACTTTTAGTGGTACAAAAGATAGAAAAATGACTGAGAGATGTATAATCAAATTGTAGGATACGAATATGATGGATTGTTATTGTTTCATAAGAAATGGTGAATATGAGGAATTTTATGACCTGATGCAGAATGAAGTGTGTAGAACCAAGAAAATGATATATATAACTCTAGCAGCGAAAGTGGAAATTATAATTAAATTAAATTGATGTCTATCTAAATATAATGAGAGAGCTTGGCTTCAGAAAAACCTGAGAAATACCTCCTCTTCATTACAGAGCTGAGGACGCTATGGGTAAGTAATATTACATATATCATTCTTCTGAGTGAATTTTGTTCTTATTTCTTTTGTTTCATAATTTTGATTGCTGTAGAAGTGAACAAGTGAATCTTTACTACAAGGGATTGTTTACTGAGCAGGCAGAGGAAAGAGATAATACAATACCATAATTGATACACACGCAAAGAGCAATATAAAATCAAAAAGTATCAATAGAAAATATTTAACATTTTTAACACAAATAGAAACCAAGTTGGGAGGAGAGGGCTTACTACACCGTACATTGTGTGGGTTTTAGTGAATGAGTTTTGTGAGCATGCCTTCAGCAGCTCAAAGGTTTTGAGTTTACTAAAGGACTTGGGGGCTGTTCTCTGAATGGTTTGAAATTACCATCTAATAATAGCCTTCTAGATTTGGAGCCAGGAGAAGGTATGTGTTATAATCATCAAGGTGAACCCCCACCCCCACCCACCCACCCCACTACCTGGGAATAACCAACGATGTCTCCACTGTCATCCAACACATTAAAGTTAATGATGGGACCCTGGGTCTCCGGACTGTTGAACTCTGTATCACTGTAAACCTGAATCACAGGTGCTCCATTTGGGTATTGGAGAGCAACCAGCACTGTGTAGGTGTACTGAGCCAAGGCAAAAGTATGTTGTTTTATATTTTCCATTCCACCTGGCAAATAAAATGTTTGTAAGTAAGTTACGCTTTTGTTATTAGAAAAAAATTGAACACATACAAAATTGAAAAATACAATTTCTAAGGAGCAAAACACACAGAGCAAAAGTGAATCCACATTATAGAAAATAAAATTTCCACTGACCTGTTAGTCTTTCTAGAATATCAAATCCATGTTTTAATGCTATAATGTCAAGGAAAGAAATTGTGCCATCTTCAAACCTACAAAAGTCAAACAAAATTAAAAACCTAAGAGAATAAATTGTTTCATGTGTAGTTTATTGGCTGGGATCTCAGTGAATACTTTCTATCTTTCTTCATAATCTAGATTAGAGATTTAATCCTAATTCAGTCACTGACTTCTCACCCTTTCCCCTCCCCAAAAAAAAGTTGATGATGGCAAAAGACTAAAATATTAAAATTGTTGAGTTGATACTCTTTCAACCTACCAGAACAAAACTCTGTCCTTATAGAATCAAAAAAGCAATTTTGTTTTAAAAATGTTGCTTTTGTAAGAAACTTCCTAGTAAGAGGTTCCCTCCACCAGTGCAAATCAGCAACTGCTCCAGAATTTATCATCTGAGAGAATTACCCAGAGTACTGAGAGCTGACCTTTAATCAAGAAGATCTAGTCTCACCTCAAATACACACTGGCTGAGTGACTCTGGGAAAGGCACCTCTCCTGACATTTAGAAATTTTCTTGGTACCATTCAGGATATCAACATTTCAAATAAATCAAGCAAGTTCTGCCACAGAACTTTTTACAAAGGAAATATAATTTACAAAGGGGATACATATCGAATGTATTTACAAATACAAATTATGAAGGAAATGCAATTTCCTTAATATGCATTTTGTATTTATAGTTGTGCATGTTGGTTTCCCACAAGGTTCTTTGGGGACAAAAATAAGTTCATTTTCATTTCTATCTCCAGGCACCTGATGTAGTACCTGGAACATTCGAGACACTTAACAAGGCTTGTCAAATGAAATCATTTGTGAGGTACCTGAGGTATTTCCAGGGAGCTCTGAAACAAATCATTCACATCTCAGCTCCACCATTACAAATAGGTAAATGTCTGTTCCTTTTAACTGCTGTAACTCCTGGACCCTGAAGCTTGACCAGGAAAACCGTGCTCAGCACCCAGGATCCTGCTAGACTATCAGATGACCTTCCATCTGCCTGGGCTATAGCATCCAAAACTAGAGTCTCACACAATGTACACAGGGCAGCTATAGCCACAATCAACTTCCTAAAAATGATGTGGAAGGCTACTCCTGGATTTAATCACGTGATGGGGAAAATTAGGTAGTAGTCTGGGTATCACATTAGCAAACACTTCACTTAATGCCCTCTACAAACAACTTTTGACAAAGAAAATTATTTACTTGGCCTTCCTTAGTACCTTTTAGGTCACAAACCCTACTTCTCTTTCCATTTTGAAAGACTTTCTTAGACCTTCAAGATCTCCTTTTCGAATATAAGATATTACACCCCCTTAAGTCACTCATCTTAGACACTTACTAGTTGTATGACCCTCACTGTGGCATTTAATTTCTCCCAAACTGAGTTTTTCAACCTGTAAAATGGAGATAATAATAACACCTGCTAAGGTTGTTGTGAGGATCAGATGAGATAATGTCCAGAAAAGGCTTTGGAACTATATAATATCAGTTCTTATTGTCACTGTGATTATGATTACCTGTAAGAAGCTATTCATCACCTTTTGCTTTTATATAGTGGCTAGACCAATAGAGTAAACCATGAGGATCTCGGTGCTTCCTAAGTTACCAGAAGAATGAGTAAGTGACTTCCAGTTAAGTCAACAAGCATTTATTAAGTTCCTACTATATTATAGGTACTGTGGTAAATCTTGCAATTCAAAGAAAGGCAAAAACAGTCAATGCCCTCAAAAAGGTTCATAATCTAATGTAGGAAGAAAAATATGCAAACTGTGTACAAACAAGATTTGTACAGGATAAATTGGAAATAATCTCAGAGAGGAGATTTCCCTGTTTGATCTTCATAAAGTTCCTAAGAAGAATGTAGAATAAAGAGGCAGTGGAATTGAAGTCAGAAGACCTAAATTCATACTCTACCTCTTACCTTAACTGATCATATCAACTTAGATAGATCACTTAACCTTTTGGGGTCTGTTATTTCATTTATAAAATGAAGATAATATTTATTCTGCCTACATTGTAGCATTGCTCTGAGACTTATCTGTGATCATATATTGGAAGTGCTTTGCATCCTCTATAGCAGAAGTGTCAGCCACAAGTAGTCTTCTTCCCAGTGTAATCCCAACCAGATTAAAAGGTGATTGGAAGATATTAAGTAAAATACCAAAAATGTTCAACAGAAATCCAACATAAAAAGCTCTAATTTGTGGTTTTCTTAGTCATTATGCAACCAATGGAGGATCCAATTGCTATCTGAATTTGACCTCCCTTCAGTTTAAAGCACCTATGCCAGTCATTTCATCCCCTCCTCAATGAACCCCTTGTTAGTCTCTACTATTACCAGGAAGAGTGACCAGCTTGCATGTAACGCACTCATATTATGACCAGGCAGTTTGAGGTATTCAAGGATAATATCACTTATGAGCAACATCCCTATTTTTGTGAAGGATCAATTTGGCTTGATCCTTGAGCCCTCCCCTTTAGGTTTTTTTTAAAAAAATCTTAGTGTTGGGGTAGATAGATGGCTCAGTAGATTGAGAGCCAGGCCTGGAGATGGGAGTTCCTAGGTTCAAATCTGGCCTTGGACACTTCCTAGCTGTGTGACCCTAGGCAAGTCACTTAACCCCCAATGCCTAGCCCTTTACCACTCTTCTGCCATGGAACCAATACACAGTATTGATTCTAAGATGGAAGGTGAGGTTTTTTTTTTAATTAGAATAGCCCAGTGATTCCCAAAGTGGGCACCACCACCCCCTGGTGGGTGCTGCAGCAATCCAGGAGGAGTGGTGATGGCCATGGATGCATTTATCTTTCCTATTAATTGCTATTAAAAATTTTTAAAAATTAATTTCCAGAGGCACTGGTAATATTTTTTCTGGAAAGGGGGTGGTAGGCCAAAAAAGTTTGGGAACCACTGGAATAGCCAAACCTCAGTCACATTTTCATCCTCCAGCCAATTTCTCCCAGTTCTTTCTAGTCTAATTTCATTGACTCTCTTAAGATTCATCCTGTTACACCTCTCTCTTCCTCTTTAAATCTTTCTAGAAAAAACATTTTCCTTGTCTAAATAAGTCCCATTTCTCCTACATTGGCTAATTTTATCTAGTTGAGCCTCAAGTACAGGTAGACTAATATATGTATGTGTATGTATGTATGTATTTATATTTATATAGATATATATCTTTTATCAAATAGACTAGAAAATATATGATCTGGAAAATTTAACCTGACACCCAATAGATCAAGTGCATAATCCTAATGGAGTGGGGATGGGTAAGAGAAAAAATAAAGGATCTACCTTCATAACTCTCCTAACACACTGAGGCCCTGAGAAAGATAAGGACACCCTGGTGGAAGGAAAAGTTTTATGAGACATCTCTGTCAATGGTGAAATCAGAACTGGGGTTTAGGGATTCCCTGAAGATGTTTATGCCTTTCCAGCTGAAGTCAATGTTTAGTGAGACCTTAATAAATGCTTGGAACTATAATTCTTGCTCATTCCTCCTTGCTTTTAGCCCAAGTTTAGCCAAAGGACTGGACAGCTCCTTGCTTCTTTTTTTTTTTTTTTTTTAACATTTACCTTCTGTCTTAGAATCAATACTGTGTATTGGCTCCAAGGCAGAAGAGTGGTAGGCTCCCAACCTTGGCTCCCAGTCTAGGCTTGTCCCTTGCTTCATGTCCTCTGGAGTAAACTATTACCTTTCAGATATAGATTTTCTGGGGACATAGAAATCTTCTCCAGCAAGGTATGCAGCAGCTGTTCCTCCTCCAAAGTAAGTTTTCTGGAGAAAGTGAGTAACTCGGTTGTTGACCAACAGTGCTCCGAGGCCAGTGGGGAATCCAAAGATTTTGTAAAATGAAATAACAATAAAGTCTGCCGGATGAATTGTCAGATCTAAAGGAGAGGTACTGACATAGGAGGCTGCATCAAGCAACACAAACCATTCCCCTGGGGTGGTCATGGGGCTCAAACGTCCAGACTTCAGCATTTCTATCCAAGAAAGGGGGTACTTAGTTCCTGAAAAATTACTCTGAGCTGGGTAACAAAAGAGATGAGGGGTCTTGCAGTCTGGTTCATAAACTGCTCCATTGCTTTTCTCTGACAGTAAAATGTCCTCTGGCTTCACAAAAACTGATGACACTTGCATTGCCTCAGCTATCTTCCTGATGCCCACCACGGAAGTGTGGCTGTCTGAGAGGTAACAAAACCTGCTTCCCCCATTCTCTGAGCTTGCTGAGCTCCAGGGGAAGGCCTCTGCTACCAGTTTGAGTGCAGCTGTGCTTCCTGAGGTAAAAATGACACTGTAGTCTTCAGAAGTAGTATTGAAGTGTTCTAAGACCCTAAAAGAAAAGCAGAAGAAGGTTGGCTGATTTCTTGTTTTGACTTTAAATATATTAACTGCATCTCCTTGCCACAAGTCATCTAATCCTAAAATGTCTACCTTAGTTTGAAAAAGAATTATCATTTGTATTAGCTATGATTTGAGGACTAGGACCCAAACAGATTGGGAGTGGGCATTGCAATGTAAAAATGACAGTACCCTCACCAATTTTCAATTTTCCTAGCCTTAAAATACAGGCAGTTAAGTGGCTGAGTAGATAAAGCGCTGAGCCTTGAGTCAGGAAGACCAGAGTTCAAATCCAGCCTCAGACACTTTACTATCTCTATGACTGTGGGCAAGTCATTTAAACTCTGCATACCTTAATCCACTGGAGAAAGAATTGGGAAACCATTCCAATATCTTTGCCAGGGAAACCCCATGGACAGTATTGGTGTACTGTGGTCCACAGGGTCCTGAAGAGTCAAACACAACTGAACAACGACTCCAAGCCTTAAAATTTTCTACATGAATCTGAGGTAGACAGAACAAGTTTTGATTAAATGCAACTATATGGTTATAAATTTAAGTACAGCCTAACAGTAAGCATTTGATAAGTGCCTATTTGCTGAAATATATTAAAAGTAATCATATTCTTTCCCCCATCATCCTGCAAGGCCAATACCTGGGCTTCATTTTGTTCTTTTGTTCATTTGTTCTTTCAGGTTGGACACGAGGTAAAATTTAAATGTCTTAAAATGATCAGCCTATGACTTAATTCCTTCCTCACTCTTGCTCCTAAATTATATTGAATTTACTTTGCACATATTTATCTGTGAAAATTGCTTCTCCTGCAACTCCCAGTAGAATGTAAATGCTTGAAAGCAGGAATTTTATTATTTTTCCTTTTCATCCCCAACATCTCACATAGAGTGGGTATTAACTAAATGTTTTGTAATGATTTTGACATCACTTAATAATAGATAATTATCATGGCATGTTCTCCTTCTCTCTTACTCTCATAAATGTCTGCTTACTATGTCCCGTAATGTGTGTAAAACTCATTGCAATTGATCTGTGTTAAAGAGCTGGAATTTTTGGAAAAGCTTGATTAAAAAAATGAAAATGAGATTCGTTGTGAGAAATTAACATTGATTAATTTGTCCAAAGTTAATAGAATCACTCAAAATTTCAAACACAGAATAATCAGTTCCTAGTGTCTAATACTTCATTGCACACTTTTTCTCTTAGACTGGCAAAAAATTCTCCTCTTGTGGGATGACTATATTTCTGCAGGTCTGTATTTTATTGTTGGGTTAGGTTTGATTTTTTTTCCAGCTTCTCTCCTCTATCTACTTTTGCTTGAAGACTGGCTGTATGTCTGTTCCTATTGTTGCAAGTTTTGTGTATACTAGATATCCTGGAACTTTCTTACCCATTGGTCTTAGATCAACGTTTTAAAAGAGAAGAGCTCTTCTTGTTTTTGATTGGGGTGTCTTATCTCTGGATGCCAGGCTGGCCTGAATAGATGGTTTTCTACTCTGAATGCTTTAAGTACAATTGTTGGGTCTACTGGGTCAGCCATATGCTGCTGAAGTTTTTCAATGACCCTTGATCGAGCTGTCATCTTTCCTTGTTAGTATTTTAACTTTTTTTGTAAGTAGAATTTGGAATTTTCTGTGCAGACACTGCAAATCTAGTCTTGATAAATGGCTTTTCTAGTTCACCTTCACTGTCATATAGCCAAGCTGGTCTGTTATCTTGTACTTTCTCTGCAGTTTTTTTTTCCAATTCCTTTGCTTTTCAGCTCTGAAGGGTTTCAGAAATATCATCTTCATTATAAAGACAAGCAATTTGGAAATCAACTATAAAATTCTGATAAACTCAATGACTAACCATGACTCCAGAGACCTGATGATGAAGCATGCTACTCATGTCCTGACAGAGAGGTGATGACCTCATGGTGTAGACATATTTTTCTTGAACATAACCAATTCAAAAATTTGTTTTTCTTGACTATACATATTTGTTATAAGAATTTTGACTTTCCTTTTGCAAGAGGAGGTAGGAAGTTAGAGAGAAATCAAATATTTTTTAATTTTATTTTTTTCTAAAACCCTTACCTTCCATCTTGGAGTCAATACTGTGTATTGGCTCCAAGGCAGAAGAGTGGTAAGGGCTAGGCAATGTGGGTCAAGTGACTTGCCCAGGGTCACACAGCTGGGAAGTGTCTGAGGCTACATTTCAACCTAGGACCTCCTGTCACTAGGTCTGGTTCTCAATCCACTGAGCTACCCAGCTGCACCCTGTTTTTTTTTTAATTTTAAAATTAATGTCATATAGCAGTTTTCCTTGTGGTCTAATAAATATAGAAATGTTTTATTCAACATTTCCCAAATTAAATATAAAGAAATGGAATTAATATTTGGTTTAGGTGAAGATAAATTGGTAAATCCAGATAAATTAAATAGATTCATAAGCTACAAAAGAAAGTTGAAAGGACAAAATAAACCACGAAGGAGAGGTGGAAATACACTGCTATCTAGATCCTTTCTTCCAGACTTCTCTGGTCAATGATCTTATTGGCACATGAGGCTACTTGACATTTGTTTCAGCCTCTGAATATTATTCTGTTGGCATGTTAACTGAGCATAACATTGGTTTAATGGCTAAGGTGAACTTGTGGGATTTTAACACTGATGAATATGATGACACACTATATGTGCCTGTGATGAAATAGAGAATAGAGACCAGATGTATGATTTCATTTGTATATAGGAAAGTCTCAGGTGAGGAAACACTCTCAACAGATTCAAATTGGCACCTTCTCTACAACTCAGAGTCCTGGAGAGTTGTCTAGAGTACTGAAAAATTGGGACTTGCACAGAATCTACAGCAAGTATGTCTGAGAAAGATTTGAGCCGAGATCTTCTTAGCTTCAAGGCCAGATCTCTATCCACTATTCCTTTCTAGGAAAAGTTGTTATTGTTGTTGAGTTGTGTTTCAGTTGTGTCTCACTCTTCATGACTCCATTGGGATTTTCTTGGCAGAGATACTGAAGTGATTTCTCATTCCTTTCTGAAGTTCATTTTACAATTGAGGAGACTGAGGCAAACAGGGTGATATGACTAACCCAGAATCACATACAACTAGTAAGTATCTGAGGCAGATTTGAACTAGGAATCTTTCTGACTTCAGACCTGGCACTCCATACTCTTGGCACCACCTAACTGCCTTCTTCTAGGTGGAGAGTCTATAGTAAATTGGAGATAATAACCTGGCATCAAAACTTGAAAAATATTGGCATCAAAATCAAATTGCTAACCTACAGTGGCCACAGGAGAAAAAAGATGGTGGTGGCCGCTACTTCTGAGGCGGTCCAGCAGATACCCTGCTTTACCACTTCAGTGACCAGACCATTTGCCAAACTCGTCAGGCCTCCAATTCAATTGTATGGGCTAGAAGGTCAATATGCCAATGCTCTTTATTCTGCTGCATCCAAGCAGAATAAGCTGGATGCTGTTAATCAGAGTAACAAAAAATTTTGAAGGAACCCAAAATAGTTGCCTCTTTTATGAATCCCCATATCAAGCATATCATTAAGATGGCAGCCCTAAATGACTTAATAGCAAAAGAAAAGTTTTCCCCCATCACAACCAACTTCGTGAAATTGCTTGCTGAAAATGGTCATTTAAACAACACCCCAGGAATTATTTCAACATTTTCTACTATAATGAATGTGCATCGTGGAGAAGTACCATGTTCAGTTACTACTGCATCTGCTTTAGATAGCTCAACTCTTTCAGAATTAGAAGCAGTTTTGAACGTAAGGGTCAAGTCCTGAAAATGGAAGCCAAGATTGATCCTTCAATCATGGGAGGAATGCTTGTTCGTATAGGAGAGAAATATGTGGCTATGTCTGCAAGAACCAAGATCCAGAAGCTAAGCAGGATTATGAAAGAAGTTGTTTAAAAGTAATGTCTTTTCCACAGTTCATTGGTGAAACTTCTAAAATTTGTGGAAGCAATAAAGTACTTAAAAATTTTTTTTAAATCAAATTGATTCTTTAGCTGATTGATTTGTCCTTACTATTTTTCTTTCTCCTTTTCATAAGCATTCTCCCACCACCATCCAACCCTAAAGATTTTCTTGCCATCTCATACTAACCTTTTGTTGCTTAATTTCATCTATGGGATGTTGTTGTTTTGTTGTTCAGTTGTGACTGACTCTTAGTGACCCCATGGACCATAACATATCCCTAATAGGCAATCAGAGATTAAGTGAGTTGACAAGAGTCACTCGGGAAGTATCTGAAGCTGGACTTGAATTCAGATCTTCCTGGCTCCAGGCCCAATGCTTTTAACCACTGAACCACAGCTGCCTCTGAACAGGATAGTAGATGGTAACCTCATATATGATAGGCAGTGTTGCATAATGGATAAAGAGGTAACTTCAAAATCATAAAGGCTGGGGCAGCTGGGTAGCTCAGTGGATTGAGAGCCAGGCCTAGAGACAGGAGGTCCTAGGTTCAAATCCGGCCTCAGACACTTCCCAGTTGTGTGACCCTGGGCAAGTCACTTGACCCCCATTGCCTACCCTTACCAATCTTCCACCTATAAGTCAATACACAGAAGTTAAGGGTTTAAAAAAAATTAAAAACAAAAACAAAAACAAAAAATCGTAAAGGCTTGAGTTCAAGTCCCATCTCTGTCAGGTTGTGACCCTAGATTGATCATTTAATCCCTCTGTGTTCCAGACAACTCTTCAAAACTTCAATGTACAATCTTAGTTGGTGAAATAACCGATTAAGACAAACTATCAGACGGTATCTAACGTATGGTCAAAGTGCTTCAGACCTCAGAATAACAAGAGAAAACATGGACACACTTCACATAAACGATAAAACAAGTCAAGGTCAAAAATATCATAACCAGAGAAACAGGGAGATCAAATACCAAATAGTAACATGCATGCAACCTGTACAAAGTTTCTTTTACCTATACCGCACATGTTCGGTAGTGTCATAAGTAAGTTTGCTGCTGATATGCTGGCTGTGAGGATTACCTAGGAGAAAATCAAAAAGGCATAGCTGTCAAATCACACAGATATACTCTCTTTTTGTACTTTATCAAAATATAATTCCTTAGTAGTCTAGAGAGAAGGAAAATATAGAAACATAGACTCCCAGGATTAGAGGAGATTTCCCAAGTCATCCAGTTCAATCTTTATCCAATCCAAGATTCTCTCCTGTAGCATCTTCAGGAGATATTTTTCCGCTATTCCACTACCCCTAGGAAAAGAGCATTATTTCATAAGGCAGCCTGCTCCTTATTGGGCAGCTCTACCTACTGATTAAGTTCTTTTTTTTTTAACCCTTAACTTCTGTGTATTGGCTCCTAGTTAGAAGAGTGGTAAGGGTAGGCAATGGGGCTCAAGTGACTTGCCCAGGGTCACACAGTCGGGAAGTGCTGATTAAGTTCTTTGTCAAGTTGAATTGAAATTTGCCTCTCTGTCATTTAGACATTTCTATCTGAACGTTAGACATCTTAAACTTGATATATTCAAAATGGAACTCATTATCTTCCGCCCATATTCTTCCACTCTTTCCTACCTTCCCTAGAAATATCCTCTATTACTATAAAGAACAACATCATCCTCAAGGTTGCAACCTAAGAGTCATCCTGGATTCATCACTATCTCTTCCTCTGCCCCAATATCCAATCTATTACAGAAACCTGATTGTTTCACCTTTGCAACACCTCTCAGACCTCTCCCCACTCCAAGCCATCCTCTATTCAGCCACCAAAGTGATTTTCTTAAAACTCAGGTATAATCATGACCTCCCTACTGAATAAATTCCAACTTCCTATTGCTTCTAAGATCAAATATAAATTTCCATTTGGCATTCAAAGCTCTTCATAAGCCAGTCCCACCACACAGACACACTTTTCCAGTCTTTATATACCTTACTCCACAACATGTACTCTTCAGTCTAGTGGCACTGGTATCCTGAGTAACCCCTAAACCAGACACTCCATCTCTCAGCTCAAAGCAGCCCCTCTGTCTCCCATGACTAAAAAGCTTTTTCTCCCCAATTGCAATTATTGACCTTCTTAGTTCCTTTTAAGTGTCAAATAAAATCCTAATTTCTGATTCACTAACCTCCCCCCCTTAATTCCAGTATCTTCCCCTTGTTAACTATCTCCTATTTGTAGCTTGTTTTGTATATATTTGTTTGGGTGTTGTCCCTTCCATTAGAGTGTAAGCTTCTTGAGGGTAGGGATTGTCTTTTGCCTGTACCCCTATTGGTTAATACAGTGCCTGGCACAGAGTAAACATTTAATAAATGTTTATTGATTGATTGATTTCTTGAGTAATAGCTCCCTAGTTATTGAAGACAACAATTATGATCCCCTATAATCTCTGATTTTTCTTAAGACCCATATTGAGACATATGACCTATATTGAGTTTTACTTGTAAAAGTAGCAGTTACTTAATAAATAGATAAAAAGTATTCACCTTCTGACTCAAATATTTGGCATGCAGGCATCAATCCCAATGCTCTTCCAGACATTTATATAAATCCCACTGAAAAGCTAAGCCCTCTTCAATCCCATCAATTCACTAAATATGCAATGAGTGCCTACTATGTTCTCAACACTGTGTTAAAGCCCTGTGACAATTAATTTGGCTTAGTTTTAAGGAAAAGAACATAAGAAAGTTTCTTGGTCTTTACCATAGATATTTTTTGTTAGATCATCCATAAACCTTGTAAGTTGACTTTGTGGATACAGAGTTGTGCCCGCATGGTCAAGGTATGTAATTCCTAAAAGAAAACATATAACAAAAGTTATATTTCTGGATATCAAATTCAGAGTTTAGCAACCCAGCACATTTCCTTTCACCATGTATCTTCTTGATCTTTCTACATTCGATTTCACAGTCACTGGAATTCCATTCCTCACATTAATTTTCTTTGAAACTGGAACCAAGTCCTATATATTTAATTTCACAGAAGGGTGGAGCCAGAAGGGACCTTAGAGCATTTATTTGCAAGGTTCCATTTTTCTAGATAATTTTAAAATGTTGGTGTCAAAAGCAACATTGTACATTAAAGTATTTTTAAAGTAATGAGGTTTCCTTAATGCTCTCTTGGGTTTTAAAACTGGAAATGTCATGATACCTGTTAAAGGATGAATGTCACAAATCCCTTTTTCTTAGAGAAATAATGACTTTTTTATAGTCTGACAGTTTCAAAAGCTGGAAAAGAAGGCCTCCCCACCCGGTTGCCATATCTGGAGAAGAGAAGGAATAATAGAAATACTTCCTCGGCCAATTTGCTAGTAGAGAAGGAGGTCGAAGGGAAGTTATTCATCATTTTTCCTCCTCCTTGGTCCCTAAGCTACCTCTTTTATAGCTAGCTGGGGAGAAGAAAGAAAGAAGACTAAAAGTAAGTTTCAAACATACTTCAAGTTCCTTTGCCTGACATTCAAGGTCTTCCTCAGACTGATGCCACCTTACCTCTAGCCTCATTTTGTCCTCCTCTCCACATAGTCTATGCATCAGTAAGACTAGAATATTGCTCACTCACTCTCTTCCATCCAGAATATTTTAACCCTCGAACAGACTACTTCACTATTTAACTTCCACTCATCTTTTAAAGGTCAACTCAAATGCTACTTCTTCCAAGCAGCCTTCTTGGATCTTAGCAGTCAATAATAACCTTTCCTTGCTTCAGGCTTCACAATGGCACATTGCTCCCCGTTGGCAAACTTTTCTTGTAATATTTTTGTACAATAGGCATTTATGTGTCTACCACAGTGGGAAAAGCCTTGGGTCCTCAGATACTTTCTAGCAATGTGACCAGCAGCAAGTCATTTAACTCCCACTGCCTAGCCCTTGCCAATCTTTTGCCTTAAAACCAGTGCACAGTATTGATTCTAAGATGGAAGGTAAGGGTTTAAAAATTTTTTTTAAAGACTTAGGGTCAAATCCTGCCTCTGCTTCTTACAAGGGGATAGCTAGGTAGTGCAGTGGATAAAGAGTCGGTTAGTCAAGAGGACCTCAGTTCAAATATGACCTCAGACATTTACTAGCTATGTGACCTGGACAAGTCACTTAATCCTGCTGGCCTTAATTTCCTCATCTGTAAAATGAGCTGAAGATAAAAATGGCAAACCACTCCAGGATCTCTACCAAGAAAAGCCCAAATGAGGTTACAAAGAGTTGGACACCACTAAACAACAAAGCCATTTACAACATAAATGACCTTGGGTAAGTCATTTAATTTTTGTGAGCCTTGGTCTTCTCCTCTGTAAAGTGAGGAAGTTGGACCAGATGGCACCTGTGCTAAAGGAGGTAGTGCAGTACAGTGGAAAGAATGCTGAAAGCTAAGATCAAAACCCATCTCAGCCATTTGATGCCAGTGTAACCTTTGGTGACTCGATCTCTGGGCCTCAGTTTCTTCAGCTATAAAATGGGGGAGGAGGCACATGTAAAATCTATATTAGATGGCTTACTGTCTTGAAGGGGTAAGAAGGGAGAGAATTTGGAACTCAAAATTTTTTAAACAAATATTAAAAAATTGGTTTTATATGTAATTAGGGGGAAAATATTTTAATAAAATAAAATGAGGGTTTCAGTGTGTTTGACCTCACAGGTATCTTACAGCTGTACATCTGTGATCTTGTCATTTGGTTCTATGATCTTCTTATTATACTTTAAATTCCTTTGAAGAAGAACATTGGGGCAAAGCAGGTTGATGGCCTGATAGAAACCAATCACAGGATGGTGAGAGCGGGGAACAAGGAGAGGGGCAGGCTCCATCCAGCCAGACCCTCAGGAGAGCAGCTCAGCTACAGCTCTGGCTTTGTCTCAAAGGGTACCCCAGGCAAGGAAAGGAGGAAACAAGTGGTAAAGACAGTGTAGCAGGATCTGAGTTCAAGTCCAGCCTAGAAACTGTGAGAGAAGTCCTATCCTGGTCCTGGTGGGCCTGTCTTTTCAGGGCCAATAACAGGTGCTAAAAGACAAGCCCTGGCCAGGTAGAAGCAGAGGATGAGCTGACAAAGACACCCCAGAACAGATGCTTGAGGTAGCAGCAGATGCTCTGTTTTGCCCCATCATCACATCTGGTACAAGTAAGCTGGGAAAATGAACTAATCCAGCAAAAAAAATCAAGCTACTGGGTGACATTGGGCATTGTTGTTGTTGAGTTGCTTTAGTTATGTCCAGTTCTTCACGATCCCATTTTGGGGTTTTCTTGGCAAAGCTACTGGAGTGGTTTGCCATTTCCTTCTCCAGCTCATTTTGCAAAGAAAGAAACTGAGACAAAAATGACTTGCCCAAGATCACACAGCTAATATGTGTCTGAGACCAGATTTGAACTCAGGAAAAGGAATCTTCCTAACCCTGGGCACAGCACTCTCTTCACTGTACCATCTAGCATTGGGCTAATGACACAGAAACACTGGCCACATTTTCATGTTATCAGTGTCCCCTGCCTCGTTAATAACAGGGAAAAACATTTTCTGTAGTCCTTGAAAGCTACCAAACTCCAGAGAAGAACTGTGGAATCAGATGGATGTGGATCAAGGCATACTTTCACATCAGTGTATTTATACTTTTATTTCAGAGTTTTGGTTTTGTATGAATGTGCTGCTACAACAATGACCAATATGGAAGTGTTTTGTATGATAATAAAAATAAAATTAAAAAAGGGGGGGGGGGGCAGTCAGATGGCTCAGTGAATTGAGAACCAGGTCTAGAGACAGGAGATCCTGGGTTCAAACCTAGCCTCAGATACTTCCTAGTTGTGTGGCCCTGGGCAAGTCACTTAACCCCCATTGCTTAGCCTTTACCACTCTTCTGCCTTGGTACCATTACATAGTATTGATTCCAAAACAGAAAGTGAGGGTTAAAAAAAGAAAAAAGAGAAGGAAAGAAAACCACCAGAGTGGTGATGACTTTAGCTTTTAATTATCTAATAAATTTTATAGAATGATAGTCATGTGATTGTGCCCTGGAGGTAATATAGTCCTAGGGCCCTGCTGCGCTGAATGGTCATTGTCTCCATCACTCTCTCTATAGATCTAGTCCTCTCACTCAGTCACACTTGATTACTCCCTCCAGACTTTTCACCAGGCTCCATGCCACCATCTTTCCTCCTCTTTGCCTTTCTAGTTATCTAACCATAATCAAGTCCACTGTTATTTCTCCTGAGAAGGATGTGTCAATCTATTCCCTTATGGCTCAACTCACCATCTTTGTAATTTTCAAATCAAAATGGCCCTTCATCCCCCACAACTACCCTGTATGTGTTGTCCTCCCTACCTAGAATATAAACTCCTTGGGAAGAGCACTTTCATATCCCTGGCATTTGGCATATGGCTTATAATAAATGCTTATTTATTTTTTCATGTATTCATTTTTGCCTACACATCTGCATGCTTTACTTTTGTGTGCAAGATGCAAATGAACACAAAGGCAAGCTGTCTTCAGGTACTTAAAAAAGAGGGGGGGGCAGAATCATGACAAAAAAAACTATTCATTGCCATAGAAGGAACCGATGGAGTATAGATGTGGATCGAAGCACACCATTCTTCCCTTTATTTCATCCATGGACTTTTCTCTAGGGTAAGCAATATTTTCTTCTTTCTGACAACCAGATGAACATGGAAATATATATGATAACCTATGTACCACCTATACCATATTACTTATTATATTGGGGAAGTGGGGAAGAGGAAGGGAGAAAAGGAGAAAACAATGATTGCAAAATAACAAAAATGATTATTAAAATATATAGCCATGTAACCTGGAAAAAATAAATAAAAACAAAAGGTCTAGGTTATCTCTGGGGCTCAGAATTCATTTTGTTTCATGTTCTACATCAAAGGTTACCAATTTGTAAACCCTGGACCCATTTTTGTATTTAAATGTTTCCCCTAAGTGTGTTTTACATGATAATATGTGCATGACCTAGATCATACTGCTTATCATCTCTGAGTGGAGGGAGGGAAGGGAAGGAGGATGATTGTTTGGATCTTACAATTTTGGAAAACATATGTTGAAAATTATCATTACATATAATTGAGAAAATAAAAATATCTTTGAATAAAAAAGTTTCCCTCGGTTTCTGGTTTTTTTGTAACAGAAAATTTGTGTATGCTTTCAAATGAGGAAATCAGAGAACATTTGTTCAGTCATTTCCCATTTGATGGACATCCCCTCAAATTCCAATTCTTTGCCACTACAAAAAGATCTACTAGAAACACAGAAGAAAAACAACTGCTTGAACACATGGGTCAATGGGAATATGATTGGGGATGTAGAGTCTAAACCAGTGATTCCCAAAGTGGGCACTACCACCCCCTGGTGGGTGCTGCAGCAATCCAGGGAGACGGTGATGGACACAGGTGCATTCATCTTTCTATTAATTGCTATTAAAACTTAAAAGACAATTAATTTCCAGGGGGCTAAGTAATATTTTTTCTGGAAAGGGGGGTGGGAGACCAAAAAAGTTTGGGAACCACTGGTCTAAATGATCACCCTAGTGCAAATATCAATAATATGGAAATAAGTCTTGATCAATGACACATGTAAAATCCAGTGGAATTGCACATTGGTTATGGGAGGGGGTGGGAGTAGGGGAGGGAAAGAACATGAATCATGTAACCATGAAAAAATTTTCTTAATCAATTAAAAAAATTTTAAGAGCTGCTATAAATATTTTTGTACAAACAGATCCATCCTCATTTTTTATATCCTTTGACCATTTGCCAACTGGGGAATGGTTTGTATTTTTATAAATTTGACTTAGTTCTCTATATATTTAAGAAATGGGACCTTTATCAAAGACATTTGTTATAAAAAAATTTTCCCAGTTTGTTGTTTCCATTCTAATCTTGGTTATATTAGTTTTGTTTGTACAATAGCTTTTTAACTTAATATAATCAAAATTATTGATTTTACACCTTATAATGCTATCTATCTCATAAATTTTTTTCAGAAAGGAGATTTTTTTATAAAGAGGGCAACTGCTTCCTTATTATAATACAATCTAGAGTGACAATTAGAGTATCAGCCTTTTAAAAGACTAGCTTAGCTTGTGGGTAGTGAAGTGTTACCACATTCAAAACTTCTCAGTTTTATGGCCAAAGGTTGTATACCCTGCTTGAGAGTAAGGAAAGACTTTAATATGAGAATACCTATCAGTAAGGGCTGTCAAGCCAAAATAATCAGAATCTCCAAGAGTGCATGTCCCAAGCTACTAAACTCATAGCACAAGCAAAAATATTAAAAGTTACAAAATCCTAGCATTTCAGATTTGAATGGGACTTCAAAGATCATCTAGTCTTGAAGCAGGAAGGTCTTCACGGCATCTCTAGCAGACAGGTAGGAGCATTTATAGATGGTTCATAGGCTTAGCATTGATGGATGAGACAATAAACAGTTGGCTGAATATCTGTAAAATCAGGATATTGCTTTAGAGATCTCTAAAGTCCCATTCAGCTCTAACATTGTGATTCTAATGTCATTCCCATCCCCACAAATCACTTTGAAAATCCTTAGATGGCCTAGTTACTGCCATCAATGGACCATGTAGTTTGGGATTTCCCCTATTGAGAGAGCAATCAGAAAGCTGAGAGCTTTGTAATTTAATCAGCTTTCTAGGAGAAATGTGAGAAACCAAACTACAATAATCCTATTTTAAAACATTATTTTTCTACTAGAAAAAAATCCTAATACCACATAACTAACTTCCTGCTTTTGAAAGTCAAAGGAATGACATTTCATCTTGATGGTCTATATTCTTGATTTTCATATGAAAAAACAGCTCTACATTGAGATACTTTGGCATATTACAATTAAAGGTCATTATGCTATATAGCTTTTCTTTTTTGCAATTACAAATATAAATAATTTTACATACTTTTTCTGATGTCTTTTTAAAAAAACTATTTCCATGTTTCTTATAAAGTATCAATGTGGAATATACCTAGTTCATCAATTGTAGGCATTACTCTATAGCAGTGATAGCAAACCTTTCAGAGACCATGTGCTGTGCCCCACCCCTAGAGAATCCATGCCATGCACCCCTCTTCCCTTACACCAGACAGGGGAGGAAGGACTCCCATTGAGCTGCCGGGCAGAGGGGCTGGTGAAGTGAAGATATTGGTGGAGGGGGGAGGGAAATGGCCCAAGTACTCTGCTCCTCTCCCAGCTCTGCTGCATGTAAAGTGCTCACATTGGGCTTCAGGGCAGAGGGGTTAGTGAAGTGAAAAAATATCCTTAGTTGAGGGCAGCTGGATGGCTCAGTGGATTGTGAGACAGGCCTAGAGACAGGAGGTCCTGTGTTCAAATCTGGCCTCAGACACTTCATAGCTGTGTGACCCTGGGCAAGTCACTTAACCCCCATTGCCTAGCCCCGTAACAAATAAAATTAATGTAGAAGGATATATATAAAAAAGATATTGGGGTTTTAAAAAAAGGAAAAAAAAGAAAAAGAAAGAAAAAATATCCTTAGTGTGGTAGATGGGGAGAAGCAGCTCCCCCCCAAGTCCTTCGGCCTTTCTAGTAACTCTGGCAGGTAAAGGCTCACATGCCTACAGAGAGGGCTCTGCATGCCCTTTTTGGCACATTACCTTAAGTTCACCATAAAAGCTCTTTAGCCAACTTGCCAATTACCTATAGCTAGATTATCAATATTATTAATTATTCACATTTTAATGTTAAAATAGTTGCCTTCTATTGAATATAATTGAGTGAATACCAAAATTGTCCTTTTCCAGGAAGTCCACTGTAGAATATCAGATTAGAATGAGCAATGTACAATTTTACCTTGTGTATGTGACCTTTCCACTCCCAAACATGGAAAATTAACTGCATAATATGGGCTTTTTTTATTTGTTTTTCAAATATGAGGTTTTAGCCCCTATCTGCTACATCTAAAACCTCCATTTCTAAGGAGAACTCTAAAAGATAAACCCAGCTGGCCACATGAAAGGGCTTACCAAAACATTTCAAGACTAGTGAAATTCCTGAATTTTTTATGTGCCACCATCTTCAATAGCCTCCTCCCATAGACATTATTGATACTATTACTGTAAAAGTCAATAACATGTCAAAGAGCTATCTATAAGGACTTTGTGAAGGGAATAGTAGCTTAATAGTCATTCTGGATAGACTGTTAACTATTTAGTTTGAACCAAGAGTTAAAGGACAAAGGGAAATGCAAGACAAATAAGGTCTCTTGTGTTGAGAAGAAATATTATGTGGAGAATTCTTTTTTTTTAAACCCTTACCTTCCATCTTAGAATCAATACTGGGTATTGGTTCTAAGGCAGAAGAGTGGTAAGGGCTAGGCAATGGGAGTTAAGTGACTTACCCAGAGTCACACAGCTAGGAAGTGTCTGAGGCCAGATTTGAACCCAGGACCTCCCATCTCTGGACCTGACTCTCAATCCACTGAGTCGCTCAGCTGCCCCCTATGGAGAATTTTTTTTTATTTTATTTTTTAGAAAAAACTGCTTCCATGGTCACATGATTCATGTTCTTACTCTCCCCTCCAACCCCCCAAACTCTCCCCACCCCGTAGCTGATGCTCATTTCCACTGGCTTCTTCAAGTGTCATCAATCAAGACCTATTTCCATACTATTGTTAGTTGCACTAGGGTGGTTGTTTAGAGTCTACATCTATATGGAGAATTCTTAATAAGAATCTTTGTCATGCTGAAAGAGCTAACTGCTTGGACAACAGCCTGTGAACTTTCTCATTGTGACTCATTTTTAAAATATTTAAATGTCTTCATATGGTTTGTTACACTGTTAATAAGTTGTATAACCAGTAACACTGATGTTATTTAAGCCTATGCAGTTAGTGGATTTAAGAAAGAGAATAGAGATAGTTTTGGGGGAAGTTTTCTTTGGCTCAAACCAAAAACTGGGATGGGGGCTCAAAGTTAATTATTCATGATACAAATTATAGTATAAATATGAGAACATACATCTTTATTTCCTTAGAACCAAGAATGAGAATTAATGAGGAAAATAAGATGGTAGCAGATAAAAAGAGGGATAACTACCCAAACTAGGCTCCATGTGGGGCTTATTGGCACATATATAAGAGATTATTGAGGTCTAGTTAAATAACTTGCTTAATGATACATGCCTTGTTAGTACCATAACCTCAGAAAGTGATCACAAACCTTTTAGAAACTGAGTTCCCAAACTGTAACCCTTACACTGCATGTGAGCCACCCCCTTACCCCAGATGGGGAACGGGGAAGCACTCCCACTGGGCTGCTGGGCATGGGGTGGGTCATGTGAGAAATGTCCTCAGGTGTGCGTGGAGAAGGGGAGGGGAGGAACCCTCTCTGGCACACGAACCATAGGTTTGCCAACACAGAGCTAAGACATAAAACCTACTCTCTTGACTCTAGGCTTGTGTTCCTTTCACTACATCATGATGACTTATACACAGTGACCTCATAGAGTTCAGGAGGCATGAAGAAGCTGAAATGTAACTAGGAATTTTTGTGCTCAGGGCAAGTACAATAAACTGCATCTACCGCACAGGTTTGGAGTTCATCAGTCTTCCAGTTGACAGTTTTCTACATTAGTTTTTATTATTAACTAGGTAACTCTTTATTCAATGCAAGAGTCACCAGTGCCCTTTAAATTTATTGTATTGGGGTTACTTGGTGCTAATCAGAATTCTGGAAGGAAGCACAGGCTTTTTGTCTTAAATAAACAGAAAGGTGATCAGTAACCTTTAGAACTCAAGGATGAGTGCATTTTTACATACATTTACATGTATTCTCACAAGAAAGAAAGCAAACCTCTTTATTGCTGTTGTTACATCTAAGAATAAGTCTTCATCACTTCACCTAAAAGCAATAGCCTCCTATCTGGTTTTTATATCTCAAGTTCATCCCAACTTTGAAATACTATCAATGCCAGATGAATTTCATCACATCACTCCACTGTTCAAAAATCTTTATGGGCCTATATTAGTTACATCCTAATATTTTCAAATATTTTCTACTATAAATCCTAGATATAGTCAAAGTGGTTTATTCATTTACCCCCAGAAAATACTTAGAATAACTAAACTATTTTCATAAAACCTTTTAAGTGTAAAAGAACAGGGGAAAATTAGGGAACAGCAAGTAGTGACAGACCTGTAAGAATCCAGACCTTTCAAATTCCCAGATCATTAATCAGGTCATTAACCCATGTTGTGAGGGAATGGAAGGCACTATTTATGACTATGAGATATTGTGTAAGAAGACAGTCGTTGGATAGCTCAAGTCCAAAGGTAGTGAGGGAATTATGGAAATTAAGTGAACCACACTGACTCCATCTTGTGATTCAATTCTGGATACAGCTCAGTTCCTTTTCTATTCAATTATGAGACTAGTGCAATCCTATCTTGTGATGAAACTATTCAATTGTGAGAATTGTGGAAAAAATATTATTGCATTGTTTGGATGTAGCCTTGGATGGCTGGGATGCTGGAACACCCCAACCTGTTGCTTAGAGATCCTTTGAACATGGAAACAATAGCTGATTGACCAGTTCATGACTAGTTTTCAGATAAGACATATGAGTTGCTTGAAATGATTGTGACTCTAATTGGGAGAAAACTCTGCATCAGTCTTCAGATCTGTCTGGATTTCTGGTCAGCATAACTGATCTTTAGTTAAGGATCTCTAAGCAATAGGTTGGGGTGTTCCAGCATCCCAGAACTGTGACACTTCTTTTTCTGATTTCACAGAATTGCAACTGTTTGTTCTCTCTCCCTCAACCTGGAAATCTCTACTCTTTCCCCCAATTAGAAATCAGATCACCTAATTTCATGCCCTGTTTTGTATTCTGCTGATTGTTTCCTTTTAATTAACTGATCTTATTTGATTAATTGTTTTTAATAAATTAAAAATCTTTCTTCCCCTGCATTCAGGGTCCAGTGCCCAAACTGAGGAGACATGGTAACAATCTATCATGCAATTAGTGTGCATTGCTTAATAAATCAAATTACTCAGAAGCCCAAATCTTTGTTTCCTCAATCATTTCAGATTTCACCTGTTACTGTAGCAAAGTCCCCGCAGGTCATCTATTCCTACCTCTTCATTTTGCAAATGAGGAAAGGGACGCCCAGGGTGGTAGCATGGCTTGAACAAAGTCTCACAAGTAGCAAGTTACAGAGTCATGCTTTGAACCCAAATGTTCTAATTCGTGGAATTTTAGAGAGTGAAAACTAACCTCTTCATCTCATAGATGGGAAAAACTCAGGCCCAAGAAATTAGGTGATCTACCCAAGGTCATACAACTAGGAAATGGGACACTTTAAGAAAGATATAGTAAGTACCTTCTATTTACAAGGTCTTTACTAAAATGCAAATTCCAATGACCCTGTCTTCTCAGAGGCAAAAGTCCCTGGAATGGAAGTTGTGGCAGGACCAGTCAAGCAGGAAAGGTTTCTATTCTTGGTCCAAATGCAAAATGTATCTTTCATCTGAAAACCAGCCTAAGTGTGTGGTAACTCATCTATATTCTTTATTTTCATATAGGGAAATGGCACTCTACATTGGAAAAATTTGGCATATTACCACTAAAGATCATTTTGCTATACTGTGTATATTTTTTTTTTGCAATTACAAGCAAGAATCCCCTCCTTGAGGGCAAGGGCTATCCTTTGTACCTTCATATCTCTGCTATCTAGTGCAGTGCCTTGTACTTAAGATGCTTAGTAAAGGCTGAATTGGTTACCAGATAATATCCCATTTTTTTACAAGAGCAATTCATAAAATGAAGAAGACAGTGACCTGCATTGGTAGAGAGAGCTTCTGCATGGATGAAGTTACATATCTTTTTGGAGAGAATTAAGGATTTGATTAAGAAAACATAATGAAAAAACATTGCAGACATAGGGATACCTAGGCAAAGTCATAGAGATATGAGATGGCAAGAACCTCTATTCCAGGCACAAGGGGATGACATATGCCAAAGTACTGCAGGCAGGGAGAAATTAGAGCACAGCAAGCACTGATAGTACTATAAGAATCCAGACCTTTTAAATTCCCAGCTTAGTGGTTCTGTCACTAACTCATGCTGCCACAAACTATGTGACTATCTGAGACACAGCATAAGAAGACAACAGTCTGTTCAACAGCCGGCCAACTCAAGTCTGGAGGACCAGAGATTTAGAGATCCCCTGATTTAGGGTCCTCAGAGGTCATCCATTCCAAACTCCTCATTTTACAAATGAAGAAAGTGACATGACTTGTCCAAGTCTTCAAAGGCAGCATAACACAGTCATGCTTTGAACCCAAATGCTCTGATTTCCAATCCAGTACTCTTTCCAGTATGTTACAATGCCTAGTTGTGTTATTAAGATCTTTATATTGGTCTCAAATCTGACTCCAGCTCTTGCTCACTGATCCCCAGTCAACCCCTAGGAGCAACACATAGTAAACGTACTCTCTCTTCCACATAAAAGTCCTTCAGATACTTGTATGTCGGAGCTAAATTGTTGGACACTTAGCTGTGAACTTTCTCACTGTGATATGTTGTTGAAATATCTAAACATCTGTATGAGCAGAAAGGGATGCTGAGGAAGTAAAGCTGACAAGATCTGGCCACTGTGAGCTGTGTGGGATGAGTGAAAGTGAGAAAATAAGGATGACTTCCAGATTGTAAACTCAGAAGACTAGAAGAATGGTAATACCCTTAAAAGAAATAGGGAAATTTGGAGAATGGGTACATTTGGTCAGGAAAAAGTCAATTCATTCTTGGACATATTAAGATTGAGATTTCTACAGAATAACCAGTTTGAAGTAGTCAATAGGTAGTTGGTGTTTGGAAGCTGGAACACAGGAAATAAATAAGGGCTGAATATGTCTTGGTTATATATCTTCATTGAGATGATAGCTGAACCCAGAGGAGTTGATAAAAAAAAAATTTAAAGCCTTACTTTCCATCTTGGATACTATATATTGATTCCAAGGCAGAAGTGTGGTAAGCATTAGGCAATGAGGATTAAGTGACTTGCCCAAGAAGTGTCTGAGGTTAGATTTGAACCCAGGGCCACCTAGCTACTCCTAGGAGTTGATAAAATTAAAGACAACGGGTAGAGAGAAAGAGCAAAAGACCCAGAACAGAAGTTTGGGGATGCATCCACCTTTAGGGGGTGGGACATGGATGATATCCAGTAAATGAGAATGAGGAGTGGCCTGAGATGTAGAAACACCTGCAATTTAACCTTTGGCTCTGATTTCTACACATAGGACTGTCAAGAGACCTTATATATGGCTGCTGGTATCACCTTGGGTAAGAATGTCAGACTGATATTGCTTCCAAAGGATTAATTTAGTTAAGCAACAGTTCATCTACAAGCATTTATTGAGTGCTTAATATGTGCCCGAAATTGTGCTAAATACTGAGGGTACAAAGAAAGAAAAAAACATAGTCCCTGCCTTCAAGGAGCTTACATTTTAATGAGGGAAACAATGTGCAAAAAAGTTTTGCATACAAGAGCTATGTGATAGAAAGGGAAGGAATTTGTTAACGTGTGACTATGCTATACATCACATATCAGAAATAGGCATTCTAATGGGGTGAGAATTTAAAGAAGAGTTACTAGATCAGCATTGGCAAATGTTTTCAAGATCACATACCCAAACTGCAACTTCAAGGGGCCTATGAGCCCCCTGAATTATCCCAGGCAGCGGAGGGAGGAAGTGCTCACATTGGGTGGCTGGACAGAGGGGCAGAACATGCAAAAAACGTCTTCAGGCATGTTTAAGAGGAGGAATGGAGCAGCTCCCTCTGTACCTCCTTGGCACCTGTGCCACACTTTCACCAACAAAGTACTAGATCATCAACTTCCCTAACATATCTTTGTTCTATTATGAAAAAGAAAACAAAAAATAAATTAAGCTTTATCACTGCAAAGACTGCTGGAATCTGCTTATCACTATCCAAAAGCAATATCCTCTCCCTACTTATCCCTGGCCTATGTAAGCAACTTTCTCCTACCAGAAGCTATATTCCTATTCTTATGGGGGAAACCAGGGGAGTTAACTTAAATATTATATGTGGGTTCAAAAGGGTGAGTAGGAGACAGGAATGGACAATAGGTAGGACCAAACAAATTAGGGAAACTGGGTTTAACTGTTAAGGGAAATGACTGATGACAGAAGTGACAGTTAGTTCCTCACTGTCACCCTGCCCCACCTGGACAAGGGGTCTGTGAAAACCAGCAAGCAAATGACAAGAGGATTTGCAACAAATTTAATTAAGGGAACTATGGTCTAAAGGATGGAATAGGGGTTTCTATACTTCCAGAGTATGGGCAAACCACAGGGTCAGGGGAGGGACTTATCTACACTGAACTGAGACCTAAGCAAGATAGGGCCCAAAGAATAACAGGACTGAAGTGAGTATCCTCACAGCAGAGTCCTGACACACTCCAGCGATGTTGCAGCTCTTCCAGGACCACTATCTGTACTCCTTCAGGTGGGTAGATCTGGGAGCTAACCCAGCCCAAGTTAACCTGCAACTCAGGTCGGGATTAATAGCCTCTACCAAAAATCTCCTATGAGTAGATGACAGTCTTTCTTCTGGATATCAGGAAATCTGGGTGCAAACTCCACTTCCTCTGAGGTCTCCCAGGATCAGTTATAACTTGTCCCAAACACCATGGAGTCCATCTCAGAAAGAGAGAGAGGCCACACTTCCTGCTTCCCCATTCCATTTAGAATTCTCCAGCCCTGCTTGCTAGGTCTCCTAAATAATAATTTAGTAAACTTCCTCACAACACTATCTGAGAGATAATAATTTAGTCTACCTCACAGAGCATGGATGAAAAGAACACCTTCCTTGCTCCTCAGGAGAATTTTGAATGCAGTAGAATATTTCTAAGTAGCTGTAAATCTCTTCCACCCTCCACCACATTTCCTTAGTCTTCTAACACTAAATGATAAATGTATTTTAAGATTTCCTAGAACAGAAGCATCAGTCATGTGATTAGCAGCCAAACATCACCAAATTAGATTAAAATACAATTGGGAAGTATTCAGCAAAAATAAATAAAAATACAATACAAAATGGATGATGTTAATTTATGGTTTTCTACATTGTTCTGTGAGCCCTAGGATCATTTCTATCTGAGTTTGGTCCAATTATCCTAGAGCCGTGATTGTGAACCTTTTAGAGACTGAGTGCCCAAAGTGCAACCCTCATGCTGCATATGATCCCCTCCTCCCACACATACCCTTTACCCCAGACAGGAAGGGGAGGAAGTGCTCTCATTGGGTTGCTGGCCAGAGGGGCGGGTCATGTGAAAAATGTCCTCAGCTCTGCATGGAGAGGGAGAAGAGAGCAACCCCCTCCAGCACACATGTCATAGGTTCATCAACATAGCCATGTTGGTCCCAACTGTGTTTCAATCCCCTTTCCTTCAGGCCCAGTACAACAACACAAAGTTGCTCCTCCTTCTGTAATATCTTTATCACTGACTTGGCATGCTTAACAAATTTTTAGATGGACCAGATCTTATGTTAGATTGTCATCTAACAAAATCCTGACAACTTGGAAAATGCAGTTTCTTTTAGTAAGACAGAATTAAAAAAGGAATAAAGTGCATAAAAATGGTTTTTTAAATGTAATTTAATTATAGGGGTGTATATGGATCCTGGGGTAACCCTACAGAGAAAAGACCACATGAGTACAAGGAGCATTTCTTAATTTCCATGGCTGGGGGCAAAAGAGGCAGTTGCCATTGTTTCCTTCCATGTGAGAGTAATAAATTTATTATCCGATAAGTCAGGGAGCATGTAGATTGGGCAGGACTCAGAGCAGCCCACCTAGAAAGTTCAGGAGACTGAGATGGTGCCATTATTGGCATAGGCAAAAAAGAAAGTCCTATTTCCAACAACTTATTAATGTATAAATGGAGATTTTGAACCTTGGACTTCATCCCCCAAAAGTCCCTTAGTATTTCTCAAAATTCCCTTTAATCTCTCCTGTACCTCCATGTTTGCATGGTCACGTTATTGTTTTATAAGTTCTGTAGCTCCTCCCTCTTTCTCTTTTGCTCTCACAAGTGGGCTGGGTTAGTACCTTTTTAGTTAGCTTTTTATGTTAGTTTATTACTAATTAAAATTTTATAAAATATAATACTTAGTTATTGAACATTAATTTTAAAATCCACTCTATAATCGTGGCATAGACTCCCAACTAAACTGTAACTAATTCTGAATTCCATTTTAATTAGACTACTATATCACAGAAAACCTTTCCTTGTAAAAAGTCAAAAGTAATGAGTGAGTCAGAAATCTTAAGTTTCTGTGCTTAACCACTTTTAATTCAGGCACATTGGAAGCATGGACTCAGTTTGGACTTAGAACTCATATTTCACTGGTTAATCAGTCCTCCAAACTTTCACACTGAGTTACCTAACTAGAAAACATTAAAAAAATTTAACAAATGAGAATCAAGGTTGAAAAACTATGACATACATCACATAGTGTCTAGATGAGATTAGACAAGATTTCAGAATCCTTCAGTCTAATTCATTTAACATTCACTTTCCTTCTCATTTTCTAGAACTTGCTCTCTCAGTAGCTATTAATAAGGTATCTATCCTAAGGCACAAGGGACATTAAGAAGTCATTATCACAGGGTCACATAATTTGAGATTGCATTTCCAATCTGTTCATAAGTAGCTTATCATATTCTCTCCTAGTCCTCTGAGAACTGGTGAAATGGGCAGGCCATGGTTAGAGGTGCAGAGATTTTCCATGAGAAGTTAATTGGCCTCATTAGAGCTACCTAAGCTAACTAGACCAAGCTATTAATTGCTGACATAGAAAATTTCTGCATTTCACTAGTTAATCAAACCAGAAAGTCCTGCCTTTGAGGCTCATGGTGCTCAGTAAAAAAGAGAATGGCAAAAATACACAATAGTACAGGTTGAAGCATGATATAAACCCTCAGGAGAATAGGATAAGACTGACTTAGTTTAGGTTACCTTGATTCTGTGTCATAAGATCTCAGATTCACTAGCCTAAGCACATCATTCTGACCTTTCTAAAGAACTACAGGTACAAAGAATTACTGATGTACTCTGTTTAAAGGAACAAAAACAAGGCAACAAGATGTCTTTGAGTCCAATAAGCTTTAGACAGCCAGCCTTCTTACACTATTCTCCTCCAGACAGCAGTGATAGATTCAGGATGCAGACTGAGATATATATTTTCTGAAATGTCCAGTGAGAGAATTTTTTATGCTTGGCTATGCATATCTGTTACAATATTTTGTTCTTCTTTCTTTTTTTTCCAGTAGGGGTGAGAGAGGAAAAAATTAATTATGTATTTTTTAAAACTAGCTTCCACAGGGGGGGGTGAAGGGGAAAGGAGGAGCATAAATCATGTAACCATGTTAAAAATGAATATTAATAAATGTTTGAAAAAAAAGTTAAAAAAAAAACTAGTTTCCATTGAAATGAAGGGCCTTCAGGGCTTACTAATGTTTTTCTTATTGGAAAAAAGATCACCACAAGGATTTAAAGGTTTATAGGATCTTTTTAAAAGAAAAAAATTTAAACCTTACCTTCCATCTTAGAATCAATATTGTGTATTGGTTCCAAGGCAGAAGAGTGGTAAGGGATAGGCAATGGAGGTTAAGTGATTTGCCCAGGGTCACAAGGCTAGGAAGTGTTTGAGGCCAAATTTCTAGGCCTGGCTCTCAATCCACTGAGCTGCATAGATGCCCCATCATAGAATTTGAAAGATAAGTGAGTCCAGCCTTCTAATTTTACAGATGAGCAACCCAGTCTGAAAGACTTCCCCAAGGACACACAGATAATAAAAAGTAGAGGCTGACTTCAAACTCAGTTCCTCTGACTTCAGATCCAATAAATCACTATCTAGCCAAGATCATAATTTGAAAGAGTTAAATTCTATAAAATATTTCATCTTAAAATTTAAATACATGAATGCCACTGGCCAAAAAAAAAAAAAAAACACAAGCCTACTCACCATCTCTCCTCCCCATCTTCTTCCTGACTCTGCACTCACCTCCTCCTAACCTCATGCACCCACAGAATCTCTTTGCTCTGTGTTAATTACCTCTCAATCTGCTGAATTCACTCTCAGTTAGTGTTCTCATGCTGCCTTGGGCATAACCGTAGTTGTGCCTTGAGAGAGAAGTTTTCTGGAAATGCTGGAAAGTGAGCAGTTCCTCCCATTGCTGCTCCGGTGGTGGCTTGGGCCTTCCTCCAGGCTTACTAGCCATAGGAAAGGGTCTGACTCTGTAGACAGTGAGGGACTCTGATACTTAAATCCTCATTAAGTGAGTTAACAAGAAGGGCTATCCAGCAGGAAGTGTATTCACTAGTCAGCAGGTCCATCTGACTCCACCCACCGTGAGAAAATCAGAACCTATTAGCCCTCACTTTATACAAACTACTTTCTCTTTCAGCTGTCTCCAGAGGGACTGACCAGAGGCTCTGCATTTCTATTATTGGGATTAAGAGGCTAGATTTCTTGGTGGAGAATCCTACGAAAGAAAGAAAAGCAACTGGTCACCAAAAGTATGGGAGAAAATGTCGTTTGCCTTTCATCTTCTTGCCTTCATTCTCTCTCTACTGAACTGGCTTTTCTACATTTTCTTTCTTCCTCAACTACTCAGAAATCCATCCTGACTCATACTCCGGGAGTAGATTTTCCTGCAACACAGGGCCGGAGAGGAGTAAGGACCCACTTGATTTTTAAAGCATTAACAAACTGGAAACTCTTCAGAAGTGAAAGAAAACAATGATAGAACATCCTGTCCTGTTTTATCTAATTACTCCAGAGTGGGAAGGATGGAATAGGAAGGAATAAAGGGATCAAGTTATTTTTCTCATTCGCTCAGAAAAAAACTGAAACTTTTTTTTTAAGTGGTGGACTCCCAGAAAGCACCCCAGCGCTGCTAACAGCTGCTACAGATGCTAACCGCTGGAAGTAAAAGATTAATAGAGGTTAAAACTAGTAGGCAAGACGATTAATCTATAGTGCTGTCTTTTTAAGGATCTCCCTTATTTATGAAATGAGCGGTTGCAGCGGCTACTTCTGAGAACCGATTGAGCAAGAGCGTCCAAGAAACAGAAAGATATATTGGGAAACCTCGGAGTTGGCAAACAGGGTCTGAAGCTACCAAGCGCCGCCCTAAGCAGGGACCCAGAGCGCAACTGAAGGGCAGGGACCCTAAGCCCCGCCCACAGAGAACTCTCCCTCTTATTGGCCGAGCACCAGGTGCACCCGTCACCTCTGGAGCTATTGCTCAAGGTTCGAAGAGGAGCCGGGGCTCTTGTCGAGGCTATTTACCGAAAGGGATTAGGATTATTATATTACCTCCCAATTATTCCGCGAGGACCTGAAGAGAGCAAAGCCTTTGTTGAGCACAGGTACTATTTCTGCAGGTGAGACAAGGTTGTCGTGCTAGGGACCTGTATAAGTTACAACATACACCTGTCATCTATCACCACCTGCCAGCTGCCTGCTGGTCCTGCCTGCTGGTCTCTTTTTTGCTCTCAGAGGTTGCGGCCAGAGAGGACCTTCGGCCTCAGTTTTTACATCAAAATGACGAGTTTGGATCTCTTTGGAAGGGGTCAGGAGATGTATACCGCGGTACATTTTAGAAAAAAATATCCAAGATAATACATGAATAACCCAGTGGAATTGATTGACAGCTCTGGGAAGGGGGAGGGAAAATGGGGAGGGAAAGAACATGAATTATGTAACCTTGGAAAACTACTCAAAAGAAAAAAAAGGAAAAAAATCCTAAAAGAAAAGCATCCTAGAAAACCACTAAAAACAAAAAGATGGAAGCATTTAAGGTGCTAACCATCAACTACCAGGTTCTAAACAATTGAGAATAAGCTGTTAATAGGACCTTGCTATGTGGCATGCACTGTGCCAGTTGCTGGAGATATAGGGACAAAAAAGAAACATCCCCTGTCCACAAGGGGCTTATATCTATTTTGATGTTATGTGAACTGTTTCCCCAAATAGTTTATAATTCTCTCAAAGGATGAAACTATTGTTTAGCCTTTTTGTATTGGAAATGCCTAGGATAGTACCATCTATCTTTTTTTTTTTCATTTTTTAAAAGATAGTTTATTTTCCAAATTACATGTTGTAACAGTTTTCCACGTACATTTTCTGAAGTTATAAGATCCAAATTGTCTCCCTGTCCCCTCCTGGAGGTGGTAAGCAATTTGATCTGGGTTATAATGTATTATCAGAGCATTTAATTTTTTAAAAAGTAAAAGAAGTTTTATCATCCAACAATGTAAAAAACACTTATTATAATAACTAGAAAATTGTTTTAATCAATTGTATGCACATTTAGATTTGGGAGTCATCTATATAGAGGTGGTAAAAGAAATCAAGGCATATATCGTAAAGAGTAAAAGGCCCTATATATTAAATATTCATAGTTAGATTTTTATGTCAACAACAAAAACTAGAAGCAAAAGGGATGCCAGTAATTGGGGAACAGCTAAACAAAGGTTGCAATACCATCTATCTTGAAAACATACCATCCTTCAATTGCTTATTTTGGTTTATGTTTTGGGATTTTGGTTTTGTAAGATGTCTTACTTAAGAAAATGAACAATATGAAAATGTTTTACATGATAATACATGTATAACCCACATCGAATTGCCTGCCAGCATCAGGAGGGGGAAGGGAAAGAGGGAGATAAGTTTGATCATATAACTTAGGAAAACTTGTTTGAAAATTTGTTATTATATAATTGATTTAAAAATTCTAAGAGTATATTAATCTATTTCTATCAATATTTATTATTATAACATAATAATTTCTATGATTTAAACTTGTCTAAATGTATGGACTTCTTTATTTTATTTTAATATCAAATTTCCACAAAAGTTTTTCAAAGTTATATGATTCATGTTGTCTCTCTCCCTTCTTCCCACCCCACTTCTGGAATTGACATGCAATTCAGTCTGGGTTAAAATGTATGGACTTTCAGAAAAAGAAAAAGCAGCTTTGGAAAAATAAGAACTCTTTTAATAATGAAAAAGACAGTGAACTTTCTTCTTACTAGAGTTGAGCAGTGTTGGTTTGTAGGCCCTCAGTGGTGGCCCTCAGTGCCACCAAGGGTTTTGAGATGTAGGCGTGGTAATTCTTCCTTGCTTTTCTTCATTTTAGCCTCTTTTGTCTCCTTGTGAAGATTTTCTCACATTTCCTTAATGTGGTTACTCCCTCCATAGCTTCAGATAATAGTCCTTCTATAGTTTAGTTCTTTTGACTAAAAGAAAAAAAAATCAATTAACACATAATCTTCTGGTGATAAGCTTCCATGAACTCAGCTAGGCTGGTCCTCAGGTAACAGGCACATAGTTTGTCACCAAGTTTATATGAGCTGTCTTGCAACTTCATAGGACCCTACAGCATTAGCTAACAAAATGCAAATAATAATAATCGCTCACACTTATATAGCACTTTAAGGTTCAAAAGTTGTATATATACAATATTTCATTTGAGCCTCACAATAACCCTGTTAGGTGGATACTAAAGGTATTGTTAGGGCAGATAGGTGACAGAGTAGATAGAATACCAGGCCTGGAATCAGGAAAATTCATCTTCCTGAGTTCAAATCTGGCCTCAGACATTTACTAGCTATGTTGATCCTGGGCAAAGCACTTAACTCTTTTTGCCTCAGTTTCTTCATCTGTAAAAACAGCACTGGAGAACGATCCAGTATCTTCGCCAAGAATACCCAAAATATGGTTATGAAGAGTCAGACACAACTAAAACAAACAAACAAAAACAAAAGGTATCATTATCCCTACTTTACAAGCAAAGAAATCAAGGCTCTGAGAGATTTGCTTATGGGTAACTAGCCGGGCAACATCAAAGACAGGATTTGAACTCTGAGGTTGAATTCCAAACTCTCTTTATGAGGATATACTGCTCTTCATAAGGATGTATGAGGGTTTGTTTTGTGTGACTGTGTATATGTGTGAGTTTTGGATTTAGGTACATGAATTCACATATGTAAAGTGCTTTGCAAACATTAACATGCCATTTAAATGCTGGTTTTCATTAATTGCAATAATGAAAAACATCCCGTGTTTAAACTCATGTCAGCTTGATTTGTGGCAGAAAGGTAGTTTATTTAGGCATAATGAGATTTGAAAACAAATATTTGGGTCAATTGAATCAACTGGAAAGCAATTCGTGAATATCCAGGTTGCTATACCCAAAGAAGAGGAAAAAAAGAGGAACTGGATCCAATCATACAAAAATGCTTATGTTGGCTTTTTTAGTGATTGCAAAGAATTAAAAACTAAGAGGGTGCCTATCAAATGAGAAATGATGAAAAGGAGGCAGCTAGGTGGCTCAGTGGATTGAGAGCCAGCTCTAGGAATAGGAGTCCCTGAGTTCAAATGTGAAGACAATTCCTAGTTGTGTGATCCTGGGCAAATCATTTAAACCCCATTGCCTAGCCCTCACTGCTCTTCTGCTTTGGAATCAGTACATAATATCAATTATAAGATGAAAGAGAAGGATTTTTTTAAAGAAAGAAATGATGAAAGGCTTTCAGAGAAACTTTGAAAGATGTGTATGAACTAATATAAAATGAAGTGAGTAGAATCATACGAACAATCTGTAAAGCAACAACATTGTAAAAAGAAATTGCAAAAGAAACAGAAAGATGCAAATAAAAACAACTCAGGTACCATCTCACATCTATTAGATTGGCTAAGACTACAAAAAAAGGAAAATAATAAATATTTGAGGGGGTGAGGTAAAATTGGGACACTGCTGGTGGAGTTGTGAATTGATCCAACCATTCTAGAAAGTAATTTGGAACTATGCTCAAAGGGATATAAAACAATGCATACTCTTTGATCTAGCAATACCACTACTAGGTCTGTATCCTGAAAAGATTATAAAAAGGGGAAAAGCCCTATTTGTATAAAAATATTTATAACAGCTCTTTCTGTGGTGGAAAAGAATTAGAAATTCCAAAGGAAAACTGGAAATTATGTCCATCAATTGGGGAATGACTCAACATGTTGTGGTGTCTGGTCATGATGGAATGTTATTATGTTATAAGAAAATGATGAGTGTATGGAGGTATTGATGGTAGGGGGTTGGGTATTTAGACTCCCCCTTTGTTAGCTTTCAGTGGGCCAGATCAGCTAATCACTCACCCCCACCCCAGGGAAGACCTATGGGGGAATAAACTCAAAGAGGTTCCCAAACTGGCAAAGCTATAGTGGGGATGTTGGAGGAAGGTGTTGGGGTTCAGTTGTGACCCTAATGGATGGGATTCCACACCCAGAGCCAGCCCTGTTGAGACAAGCCTCCCCCCAGTTCCTAAGTACAAGTAGCTTTACCCTCTCAAGATGGAGTCAGGTAATGGTCTTCCCCTCAGCCACAAGATTCGTCACCCCCCTCAATGTAACTGCTCTAGACTTTAAGTATCAAACTAACAGGAGTTTATTAAAGGATAACTTAATTTCAGGGTACAGGGGAAAAAGGTATAGGGGTATCAAGGAAGGAGGGAAAGGATGAACTACTCTATCAACTATATCTTCTTCCCAAGAGAGCAGCTCTAGACTTCTTCTATGGCTTGGTCACAGTAGCTAACCCCCTCTTCCCCCTACACTCTCCTATCAAATATTTCTAAACTAATATAAAAGGAAAGTAACAGGATCAATGGAATCAGGCAGGATCAAGGAAGGGACCCCCCCCCTCATTCAAGCCCACTCCCCCAGGAGTTCAGACTCTCTGACCAAAATGGGAGAACTGCTGTTCAATGTCTTCTTTGTTGGTATTTATGATCTCCCAATAGACACACATAAAAGTACAGAGGAGCCCAATTGACTCAGGATCCACCCCACCATCCAAACCTCCCAACCAAAGAACCAACCCCCCAGCTCCTCATCTAGTCAGGACAGAAGTGACAATTAGGACCTTCAGAATTCTCTCGGAGGGAGTTCCATGGGGTCGGCTTCCAGTCCCCTTCCAAGATGAGTGCTTAGTTATCCTTGATTTACCCCAAATCCATACTTACCAGAGAAGGATACCTTCAGAAAAACCTGAAAAGACATATCAATTGATGCAGAGTGAAGTAAGTGGGAGCAGGAAAACATTGTACACAGTAACAGCAATATTATACAATGAACACTTGGGAATGACTTTGCTGTCCTTAGCAGTACACTGATCCAAGGCAGTCCCCAAGGACCCATGATAAAAAATACCATCTGCCTCCATAGAAAGAACTCATGGAATCTGAATGCAGATGGCAACTTCTTATATTTGGCTTTCTTCGTTTTTTTGCTTGAGTTCTCTTCCACAAAATGACTAATATTTTTAAATGTTTTACATTTTGCATATGTAAAATCTATATCAGATTGCTTTTTGTTTCAGGAAGGGGGAGAGGAGAGAAGAGAGAGAATTTGACTCAAACTTTTTTTAAAAGCTTAAAAAAATTGTATATAATTGAAGAAAAAAGTAAAATATTTTTTTGATATTATTTGTCTATGCCTCAATGCCTGATAGCCTACTGAGTTCTTTGGAAGAGAAATGAAGGCAAAACTTACCTGAAATGGACTAAGTTTAAAAGAAAGACTAACAGCAAATGGGCACCTAAGAGTAGCTTGGGAGGCAGCTAGGTGACTCAGTGGTTTTCGAGATAGGCCCAGAGATGGATAGTCCTAAATTCAAATATAACCTCAGACACTTCCTACCTGTATGACCCTGGACCAGTCATAACTCCCAGCCTTTACTGATCCTCTGCGTTGGAACCAATACACAGTACTGATTCTAAGACAGAAGATAAGGGTTTTAAAAAGAAAAAAAAAAGAGCATCCTGGCATCTACTGGTCAATCTATCCTATCCTGTCATGGGGCTTAGCTTACCAGATCAAAAATCTCTCAAGCACAGCTTTTATTTGCTTTTGTAGTGCAACACAAACAGTACTGACCTTTGACAAAATTGTGAAGTAAGTGAAGTTTGCAACCAAGGTCCTCTTTCTTTTTCTATCTTTCCTTTCAGTGTTGGCTCTTCCCCTACTTAAATTATTCACTGCTCCTCTGCTCTTTAATCCTCTTCCTAATCACATAGGGTAAAGAATGCAGTCAGAAGATGTAGGTCTGGGGACAGCTGGGTAACTCAGTGGATTGAGAGCGAGGGTAGAGACAGGAGGTCCTAGGTTCAAATCTGGCCTCAGACACTTCCCAGCTGTGTGACCCTGGGCAAGTCACTTGACCCCCACTGCCTACCCTTACCACTCTTCTGCCTTGGAGCCAATACACAGTATTAACTCTAAGACGGAAGGTCAGGGTTTAAAAAAAAAGAAGAAGAAGATGTAGGTCTGAGTTCCATCTCTGCCACTTAGCCCTGAACCTCTAATAATCTCAATGTCAAAGTTCCCTCTGTCCTTTGATCCCCTGAATTAGTCAAAAAAATGGATCCACTTGGAAGACACCATTGGCAGAGGCCTTCTTTACACCAACATGTTAATTAGTACCTTGGCAATGATTTAATCTTTAAAAATCCCCATACTTGGTGTTCCTCTGCCTTTTATTTAGCAAATTCCTACCCTTCATTCTTCTAATCCCTATAATTCAGAACAATTCTGACATAGTCAGCATACTCTGAGAGCCTCTCTACCACATCTTCCTTCTGGGACCATCACTCAGTATCATCTCCTCTAAAGTATGTCATGTCTTCCTACTATATTATTTTGTCCTTGTAGCATATATGTTCTCCGATAATACTTTTGTCAATTCTTATGCTCACATATAAGTCTCAGCTCTTGCAACAAAGCTACATCTTTTGCTCAGGTCCTAGAAGTACCCCTGAAAAGTTGATGATGATTCTTTAATTCCATTAGTTCAAGTCCCCACCAGTATATTTCTACCCAAAATTAATTTAATCAGACAGCCTTAAATAACTTTGAGAAAGGGATGTTTCCTAAGATAATGCAGTCGCTCAGGTTATAAAGTAAAAACAGTTTATTCAAAACATCACCTCCCCTACAAGTTGGTAACATTCTCTCCTGAAAGTACAAAGAGAGTTCAGGGAAAAGTGGTATATGCTTATAATGAAAAATTATTGTGCCATAAGAAATGACAAACAAGATGATTACAAAAAAATCTGGAAAGACTAATATGAAGTGATGCAAAGTGAAGTGAGCAGAACCAGGAGAACTTTGTACACAGTAATAATAATAATGTATGATGATCAACTGTGAATGACTTAACTATTATCAATAAGCCAAGATCCAGGACAATTCCAAAGGACTCAAGATAAAATGGATATCCACCACCATAGAAGAAATAGACCAAGTCTGCATGCAGATTGAAACATAGCATTTTTCATTTTATTTCCTCCATGAATTTTTCTCTAATATAAGTAATATGTGTCTTGCTTCTCAACATGAGGAACAGGGAATTATGTGTTATATGATAATATATGTATAAACTATATCATATTAAGTGCTTTCTTGGAGAGGAGAAGGAGGAGGAGGAAGGAATGGGAGGGAGTAAAAAAAATGAGAGATTTTTGAACATAGCTAATGTGAGAACTTGTTTTTCTTGGATAAGTATATTTATTATAATTTGTTATATATTTATAATAAGTCATATTTGTTATATTATTGTTTTGTTATATGTAAAAAATAAAAACAAATGCTAACAAAAAAGTAGGTTCAAACTTAAAAAGCACATGTAACAAGGAGGCAATTCATGGTTCCTGATTTCTGGAAGTCTTTTTTTTCCTATCTGAGGAGTTCTAAAGAAGTTCCTCTTAGAGATAATAAGGAAAAAGATTTGTACAAAAATATTCATAGCCATAACTCTTTGTGATGGCAAAAAATTGGGAAATGAGTGGGGGTGTTCATTGATTGGGGAATGGCTGAATAAATTGGGATATATGTTGGTGATAGAATATTATTGCGCTGAAAGGAATAAAAAAATGGAGGGATTCCATGTGAACTGGTACAACCTCCAGGAATTGATGCAGAGTGAAAGCAGCAGAACCAAGAGAACATTGTACACAGAGACTGATACATTATGGCACAATCAAATGAAATGGACTTTTCTACCAGTAGCAATGCAATGATCCAGGACAATCCAGCGGAACTTAGGAGAAAGAATGCTATCCACATCCAGAGAAAGAACTGTGGAACCAGAAATGCATTAGAAAAATACATGATCGACCATATAGTGCGATAAGGATATGATTAGGATTTTGATGTTAAAGTATCACACTACTGCAAATATGAATAATATGGAAATGGGTTTTGAACAATGATACATGTATAACCCAGTGGAATTGCTTGTTGGCTTTCAGAGGGAGTAAGGAAAAAGTGGGAGGGAGGGGATCATGAATCATGTGACCATGGAAAAATATTCTAAATAAAAATAAAAAATAAAAAGAAGTTCCTCTTAGACTTGATTGTAGCTTCTTGGCTGATCTCCTTGTAATGTCATAAGTCTATGTCCCATCTGGTCCTGGTTACCAATGCAGATACTGCTGTCAATTTATCTAGGAATGCTGCTAGGGCCATGGTGGCAAACCTATGCCAGAGGAGGCACTCAGAGCCCTCTCTGTGGACATGCATGCCATCACCCTCACCCCAGCACAGAGTTTGCCAGAGTTCGTAACTAGAATGCCAGAGGGATACGGGGCCAGTTTGCTCCCCTCCTCCTTTCCACACATGCCTGAGGATATTTCTCATATCTCTGAAAGGTTCACCATCACTGCCTTGAATATCAATGAGATGAGCAGTCTAACATCCTTCAGACCCTTTGAAGCTTGCAAGAATCTCCTCTGATCAAAGAGGATATGCAGTAGATCCAAGGCTGAATCTAAGACCTTCCCCCTACCCACCATTAGGCAGGTCTAATTTTTCTAGAATACTATTAATTGCTCAAATGGAATAACTCAGGTTCTAACTAGCAAGTATAGCAATCTTCACTATGCATAGCAATACTTTTATTCATTCCTAATTTATTCCTATCACATTCCCCACAGTGGTAATTACAAGATTCTTCATCTCTGCTAAAGCTTCCAGTGCTTCCCCAACCCCTAATTCTTAGCAAATGATTTGCTTTCTGACAATGAGATTAAGACTGTATGTTACCAAAATTAGAAGGAAAACAACAACTGGGAAAACATTTTTATAACAAAATTTCTCTGACAAAGATTTAATTTCCCAAACATATATGGAACTAAGTCAAATTTACAAAAAAATCAAGCCATTCCTCAATCAACAAATGGTCAAGGGACATGAATAGGCAGTTTTCAGGTAAAGAAATCAAAACTATCAGTAAGCACATGAAAAAATGTTCTAAATCCCTCCTGATTAGAGAAATGCAAGTCAAAACAACTCTGAGGTGCCACCTCACACTTAGCAGATTGGCGTATATGACAGCAAAGGAAGATCTTAAATGTTTGGAGGGTTGTGGCAAAATTGGGACATTAATACACTGCTAGTGGAGTTGTGATTTGATCCAACCATTCTGGAATTTCAAATTATGCCCAAAGAGCCTTAAAAGACTGCCTGCCCTTTGATCCAGCCATACCTCTGCTGGGTTTGTTCCCCAAGGAGATAAAAATACTTGCACAAAAATATTTATTACTGTACTTTTTTATATAGTGACAAAAAATTGGAAAATGTGGGGGTGTCCCTCAGTTGGGAAATGGCTGAATAAATTGTGGAATCTGTTGGTGATGGAATCCTATTGTGCTGAAAGGCATGATGAACTGGATGATTTCTATGTGAACTAGAATGACCTCCAGGAAGTGATGCAAAGCGAAAGGAGCAGAACCTGGAGAACATTGTACACAGAAACTGATACTGGCACAATTGAATTTAATAAACTATTCTACTAGCTTCAATGCAATGATTCAGGACAATCCAGAGGAACTTATAAGAAAGAACACTATCCACATACAGAGAAAGTACTGTAGGAATAGAAATGCAGAAGAGGGGCAGCTGGGTAGCTCAGTGGAGTGAGAGCCAGGCCTAGAGAAGGGAGGTCCTAGGTTCAAACCCGGCCTCAGCCACTTCCCAGCTGTGTGACCCTGGGCAAGTCACTTGACCCCCATTGCCCACCCTTACCAATCTTCTACCTATGAGACAATACACCGAAGTACAAGGGTTTAAAAAAAAAGTGAAAAGTGAGAAATGCAGAAGAAAAATATATGATTGATTATGTGGTTCAGTGGATATATGACTGGGGTTTTGGCTTTAGAAAAACACTATTGGGAACAGATGGGTGTCTCAGTAGATTGAGAGCCAGGCCTAGAGACAGGAGGTCCTAGATTCAAATCTGGCCTCAGACACTTCCCAGCTGTGTGACCCGGGGCAAGTCCCTTGATCCCCATTGCCTAGCCCTTACCACTCTTCCGCCTTGGAGCCAATACACAGTGTTGACTCCAAGATGGAAGGTAAGGGTTTTAAAAAACAAAAAAAAAACACTATTACAAGTATAAATAATATAGAAATAGGTTTTGAAACAATGGCATATGATAACCCAGTGGAATTGTGTGTCAGCTCCAGGAAGGGGGAGGGAAGAGGGGTGGGCAAGAACACGAATCTTGTAACCATGGGAAAATATTCTAAACAAAATTTAAAAAAAAGAAAATTACAAACATAATTAGTTATATTAATGACAGAAACAACAAGAATCACCTAATTACTTCAACAGATGCTGAAAAAAGCTTTTGAAGAAATAGAACATTTCTATTATTTAAAAAATTAGAAGATAAAAAAATATTTTAAAAGTCTGTATTGTAAGTTCCCTTGCTTCCCCTATGCTATACCTCAAATGTTCTCTACTTATTTACCTACCCTCTCCTCTTTTGCTCTAGTCTCAGAGAATAAAATAGACTACTGCTAAAATAAAATGCAAATGAAATAAAATAAACCAATGTTAAAATAAAATACAAGAATAAAGGGAAGACGAGATTTGGAGCATGAGGTTGGCACTAGAGGTTCTGCATCCGGGAAGCACTTAATCTTCCTTGCATTTTTGTTGTGTCCAATAAACCTTGTGGCTATAGGGAATTGAATGTAAGTATCGTTATAATATATGGAGGTCATTGGCCCATAAGAGGAGAATCAGACATGGGGAGAGGAAGAGCCATAGATTTTATAATAATAATACTGAATGGTTCATTTTTCATTAATAATATTGAATATCTCATTTTTCATTATGTAGTTTAAATCAAAACCCAATCATGGCCACCTCCAGAAGGCTAGCAGTGTTGGGAAGAGTACAGTGTTGGGTCAGGAGCCCTCTGGCGATCAGTGGGAGGTACTACAACTTTTTAGAAAGGGTAAGGGCAATGGGGTGTTGCAATGAATAGAATTCTGGACCTAGAATCAGGAAGACTCATCTTCCTGCATTCAGATCTAACCTCAGATACTTACAGTTTACTAGCTGGACAAAGAAATGGCAAACCATTCCAGTGTCTCTGCCAAGAAACTCCAGATGAGGTTACGAAGAGTTGGACGGCACTGAAAAATGACCGAATAATAACAACCAGAGCATCTCTGAAAGGACCAGTTGGCCAGGAACTTGAGCACATTACCACCTAGTGGTCATCTCAGATATTGCACTCCCTCTCTGGATAATGAATATGCTGTAGAGTGACGCCCTATTTTGCTGGAGATTTAAGGAAAGCAGAGCACACTGACCTAGGTAGCTTTAACTTCTTGGATATCCTTATATCACATAATCTTGGATCTCATGAGCATTTATTGAATATCCACTAGGAGTCGGACACTGGAAACAGAAAGACTGAAATTCACCGGTCCCAGCCTTCAAAGATTTTCTTTCCTAAACGGAGAAAAAGCAATTCGGACACTGACATGTACAATAAATATAATATCATTCCCACAAGGAGCACTAATAATTAGGGATATCAAGAAAGACTTCTCTGGTAGAATGTAGCACCTAGGAAATGCAGATGAAAATATGATTTATCACTTATTTATTTGTGCATATGATTTGGGGTTTTAGTTGTATAAGATTAGTCTTACAAAAATGAATAATATGGAAATAGGTTTTGAATGATGATACATGTATAACTCAGTGGAATTACTTGTCAGCTCCCAGAGTGGGAAGGGACAAATGGAGGGAGACAACATGAATAGTGTAAGTTTGGAAAACTTATGTGTAAAGTTGTTATTGGAATAAAATAAAGATAAAAATCAAGGTGGTGACTGTCAAAGTAGAAAAAAGGGGGTCTAGAATCAAAAAACACTTGGCAACCGATTGGCTCTGCTGGGTGAAAGAGAGTGAGATTCTGAGGTTAGGAACCTAGAGGACAAGAAAGATGGTAGTACCATTGATGGAAATAGTGGTTAGAGAAAGAGGCGGGGTTTGAAAGGACAATAATGAGTTTTGTTTTGGAAATGTTGAACTTGAGATGACTATGGGATATCCAGGTAGAAATGTCCAACAAACAGCAGTGTGGGGATATGGGCTGAGGAGTTAGATAAGGGTTGGATATGTATTTTTGAGAACTCTCTATTCCCATAATGTCATGGATATCATTCATTGGGGAATGGAAGGCAGGCTTTTTTTTTTCCTGCCCTTCTCTGGTTTGTTATCAATCCCCCCTCAACCCTACAGTAACTTCAGAAAATCTTCTAAACAAAGCTTAGCTGTGGCTCATGTCTAGTGCCTCCCCAAAATGTGGACAACAGTGCCCCTTCTAGAAAAAGAAGTCAGTGTACAATATGGATATCAGGTATAGGAGAGTGATTTATTTTCTTTACCAAAGAAAATGCTAGGGGTAGCTGGGTAGCTCAGTGGAGTGAGAGTCAGGCCTAGAGACAAGAGGTCCTGGGTTCAAATTTGGCCTCAGCCACTTCCCAGCTGTGTGACCCTGGGCAAGTCACTTGACCCCCATTGCCCACCCTTACCACTCTTCCACCTATGAGACAATACACCGAAGTTAAGGGTCTAAAAAAAAAAAAAAGGAAAAAAAAAAGAAAATGCTTAATATGCAAAGGCACATGTGAGTATACTGGCATGAACAGAAAATCTAAAACATCTCAATTAGTCCATTATACTCCCTCCAAAAGGTAAAGATACTTTGTGCAACTGACTTCAGAGCAGATACTTCCATTTCACTTCGGATCTTCACTAAGCAGTTCATGAGATCCAGATCTCTTGGCCAGCAAAGACCTAGCTTGGGCTTCCCTCTCCAGACTAGACTTTCTGTACCATTTTGCAGAAGCTCCTTCACCCTGGAAGCTCACTCCACCCCAGGACTTAACACTTTGGAAGTACACTCCACCACCTTTGTGGCTTCTCTTCTGACTGACTGATTCCTCCTGAACTTCCATTTTCAAAAAGTGCCTGCTGCATTCCTGATTCTGCCAGACTTTCTCTAAAACAACCCTCATCTCTTCCCTCCCCTTTTCAGCTTTCTTTTGTGTGATATCTCCCCCATTATAATATAAGTTCCTAAAGACCAAGCACTGTCTTTTTTTTATTAAGTTCATTTAATTAATTAATTAATTTTGAATATTTTTCCATTTTTACGTGATTTCTGTTCTTTCCTTCCCCTCCTCCCACCCCCTCCAATAGCCAATGAACAATTCCACTGGGTTTTACATGTATCATTGATCAAAACCTATTTCCATTTTATTAATATTTGCACTGGGGTGATTGTTTAGAGTCTACATCCCCAATCATATCCCCATCAATCCATGTGATCAAGAAAATGTTTTTCTTCTGTGTTTCTACTCCCACAGTTCTTTCTCTTGAGTCCCTCAGAATTGTCCTGGATCATTGCGTTGCTGCTAGTAGAAAAGTCTATTACATTACATTGTGTCACAGTGTATCAGTGACTTCCTAACTGTGTGACTCTAGGCAAGTCACTTAACCTCTATTTCCCTCACTTTTCTCATCTGTAAAGTGGGGAGAATAATAGCACCTCCCTCCCTGGGTCATTGTGAGAGTTAATAATTGAAAAGTGTTTAACACAATACCTGGCACATAGTTGGCACTACATAAATGTTAGTTATTATTTTTTTTATTTTTATTATTATTATTATCAGGGAAGGAGCCTGTAGAAAGGGAGAATTCAAAAATAAACCAGATTAGAATGACAAGCTTCTAGAGGAGATGGGAAGAGATGGGCATAAGAGGGAGTTAATCTTGACAATAACCATCTATCACTGAATAATTCCTAGAAAAAGCTATCTACACTCATTGCCTCCATCTCCTCTCCTCTCAATCATTCAATCCTGAGTCACTTGAGCTACATGACCTCATCATTCAAATGAAATGCACAATCCGGTTCCATCTTGCCTTTCCAGGGTTGGTACACTTTACTGGTCTTCACACATACATTATGATCTAATCTAAATGGTCTTTTTATTATTTCTCACAAATATTTCATGTCTGATCTCACTACTCATTCTCTGCCACTATCTTTTTCTGATGGCCAGAACGGAGATTCTTTTGCTCCTTCTTCTCCAACTCCATGCCAAAGGAGGCAACATTTCTCTTTGAAACTCAAATAGCCTTGTGTCGAGTGAGATAATAATTTAATTTTCAACTTTTTTGTAGGAACACTTATATGTTTGTGACTCAAAATTATATTCTCAATTTGCAAAATTAATTTTTATTTATTTGAATGTTTAAGTGAGAAACTTTCCTGAAAGAACATGTATGTGCAAATCCTCATTAAATAATCCTCCATCCTCTATCTCTGTTTTGTCTAATGAAATTCAGCCACTTGTTAAAGATCTTGGAAAATGAGTTTGCTAGTAGTTTGGGAGTGGCCGGGGCTGGGGAGAGGGGAGGGAGGAGGTTAATTGGAGAGACTATTTAATGGGCCTTCCTAAAAAGAAAATTAACTTGTTCCTAGGAAGCAATGTTCACATAGAGAATCTGTCCATGAAACATTTAGGAGAAAGGGGTGATACAGCAGTCAGTCATTAGGATGTGTACAGACTATAAGTGCATTGTCAAAATGAAGAGGGTGGGCTGGGGTAGTGGCACTTGGGGAACAGGGAAAAGATGTAAGCCTAGATAACTTGGCCAATGGCACTGAAACTCAGAGTAAATTATTTGCTCTTGATCAAAAGAACAAAGAACCAGTGGGTGGTATCACTGGAGGACCGTGAGAATATTTTCTCTGGCCACCTGGTATTAAGTCAGCTTTTGGACTTAATAATAGGGATTTAAACTGAAGAGAAAAGAAAAATTAGTAAAGTAAATAGACTGAAAATGTCTAAAACATAAGGCTCAAGAATGATGATTATTATTATGCTGGAGAATAGGGAATGTTAATCCCAACAATCCAATTCAGCCTTTCTAAAAAAAAATAAAATAAAATAATAAAATAAAAAAAACCTTTACCTTCTGTCTTAAAATCAATACTGTATATTGGTTCCAAGGCAGAAAAGTGGTAAGGGCTAGGCAATGGGGGTCAAGTGACTTGCCCAGAGTCACACAGCAAGGAAGTGTCTGAGGTCAGATTTGAACCCATGACCTCCATCCACTGAGCCACCCAAATGCCCCTGAGATTGAGACTTTGGTGGAGGTAATAACTTTTTTTTTTCTTTTTTTTATAACAATACTCATATTCTTCCACTAACACTGCCTACAATGCTTCATCATGGCATGGAGGTGGGATACTGGCTTCTGTTGTGTGCAGATGCAAAGCATGGAATCCCTGCAAAGGTACAGGGAGAGCCTCACCCAGAATTCCAGGGGACCCCCCTGGAGAACTTTGGGTGAGGGGCAGTTGAGAAGGGTTGAAGACAGTTAATTTGTGGGATTGGATGTACGCAGATACTCTGCTTGTTTCTCCTGACTTGGGGTTTCTCCTGAGAAACCATTGCAGCTTAAGCTAGTGATTTCTACTCATAGGGTTAGCCTTTTGTCATTTCTATTCTTCATTAATATAATTATATAATTATTTAGTAATTAGAGAGTAATATATTTATCTATAGTAAGAGAGCCAGTTTTAGTTAAGTGCTTCATCCCTCCAGGGAGGAGGGGGAAGGGGGCATCAATTTAACAGTTTAGGGTCACCTTTCATTTATCCTAAACCCTTCATGGATTTATATAATTTTCCTTGTTAATTCCTAATATAACTTTTTATCTTCAAATCTGTGCCTGATAATTATTTGGAAGAGACTTATAATTCAGTCTGTATATTTAGTTTGAATCCTATTGGCTGCCAGTTTAAGATCTCTGTCCTCAACAGTTAGATAAATAATTTCTATATATCTCCTCTAACTGACCTGAGAGGAATATAAATTTAAGAAAGGAACATTATTGGGGTTTCAGCCATAAGAGAAACTTACCAAAAGAATCCTATTCCTGTCTTCATTACCAACTGAAGCAGAAGCAGTTAGAGGGGGAGGGGTTTGAGAGCCAGGAGTGTTTTACCCCCTCCTTTCCTCACTGTAGCCTGTCAATCTCTGGCTCTTAAAGCGCTATTTGGCCCTGAAACATTTATCTGCTTCTCCAAACTATCTGTTATTATCATCATAACACTTCCCACGGGCTCAGCCACTGGACCACAAGCTATGGTGGGGTCTACCACACTGTAAAAGCTCCAAGTCTGGGTTTGTGGTTTGACTATCACCTACATCAGACATATCACCAGCAGGTTGGTTAACAGGTGATGGTTTTTTTCCTTTAAAGAGTATCCTGAGAGAAAGCTAGGAGGTTCAGTGGAAAGAGTGCCAGGCCTGGAGTTGGGAGGACTTGGGTTCAAATCTGCCCTCAGACACTTCTAGGCAAATCACTTAACACTTAACAACACTGCTTAGCCCAGCCTTTGCCTTTCTGTCAGAAAAGGGGTCTGCATACTAGACAATATAAAATATTTAGGAGCCTACACCAAGATAAATTCAGAATGGGTGAATGACCTGAATATAAAGAGGGAAACTATAAATAAGTTGTGAACATAGAGTAGTTTACTTGTCAGATCTCTGGGAAAGGAAAGATTTTAAAACCAAGCAAGAGTTAGAGAAAATTACAAAATGTAAAATAAATGATTTTGATTATATCAAACTAAAAAGCTTTTGTACAAACAAAAACAATGCAGCCAAAATCAGAAGGGAAACAACAAATTAGGAAAAAATCTTTATAACAAAAATCTCTGACAGGGGTCTAATTACTCAAATATACAAGGAGTTAAATCAATTGTATAAAAAATCAAGCCATTCCCCAATTGATAAATGGGCAAGAGACTATGAATAGGCAATTTTAGATAAAGAAATCAAAAGTATCAATAAGCACATGAAAAAGTGCTCTAAATCTCTAATATATAGAGAAATGCAAATCAAAACAACTCTGAGGTATCACCTCACACCTAGCAGATTGGCTAAAATGAAAGAAGGGGAGAGTAATGAATGCTGGAGGGGATGTGGCCAAATTGGGACATTAATGCATTGCTGGTGGAGTTGTGAACTGATCCAACCATTCTGGAGGGCAATTTGGAACTATGCCCAAAGGGCTATAAAAAATGCCTGCCTTTTGATTCAGCCATACCATTGTTGGATTTGTACCCGAAAGAGATCATAGATAAACAGACTTGCCCGAAAATATTTATAGCTGCGTTTTTTTGTGGTGGCAAAAAACTGGAAAAGGAGGGTATGCCCTTCAATTGGAGAAAGGCTGAACAAATTGTGGTATATGCTGGTGATGGAATACTATTGCGCTCAAAGGAATAATAAACTGGAGGAATTCCATGTGAACTGGAAAGAACTCCAGGAATTGATGCAGAGCGAAAGGAGCAGTCAGAAGAATATTGTACATAGAGACCAATACACTGTGGTAAAATAGAATGTGGTGGACTTCTGTACTGGCATTAATGCAGTGACCCAGGACAATTCTGAGGGATTTATGGAAAAGAACACTACCCACATTCAGAGGAAGAACTGCAGGAGTGGAAACACAGAAGAGGGGCAACTGCTTGAACAGATGAGTTGAGGCGGACATGATTGGAGATGTAGACTCGAAACTACCACACCAATGCAACTATCAACAATTTGGAAATGGGTCTTGATCAATGACACATGTTAAAACCAGTGGAAATATGCAGCAACTATGGTGGGGGGGAGTTCAGGGAGATGGAAGGGAAAGTAAGAGCATGAATCATGTAACCATGTTAACTTTTCTAAAAAATAAACATTTTTTAAAAAAGAATTGTTATTCTAAGTGTTTAAAAAATAAAAACTTAATAAAATTTTTAATTTATTAATAATTGTTTATTGCTATAATAGAATGTTTTGTTATATTGTATATTTATTGTTGTTAATACAGCATTATATCAATTATTATATTTAATATCATTAATGTGTTTTATTATTATGCATAATAATAAAATAAATAAAATTTTAAAATTTTTTAAATTTTAAGTCTACTAAGCCTCTGTGTCAGTAGTACTGTTCCAGCTTTGCCTTGTGTTACTTTCCTTCACTCTATACTCTAGCTAAACTGGACAGCAAACAAATCATGGACTTTCCCACCTCCATGCCTGTTCTCATGTATTCCCCAAGATGTCAAAGGTCCTCCCTCCTCCTCTTCCCCTGTCAAACTTGCCCTTTATCCTCCAACTTGAATGTCCCCTCCTCCGTGAAGCCTTTTCTGATAGTTCTCTAATAGTTCTCATTAGTAATATTTTTTCCTCCAGAAGGAGCTGTGGTATGATGGAAAGATCAGTATCCTTTAAGTCTGAAGACCTGGAATCAAATACTGACTCTGGTACTTACTGCCTGTGCCACTTTGTTAGGTCACTTAATTTTTGTGGACCTCCAGTTTCTCATCTATAAAGCAAAGGGTGGTCTCTTCCAGCTCTAAATCTGATACCAAGTTCCAAACTGAGCCCAGAAAAGCCATCCAACACAGTTTGTAATTCCTGGGCTTGGAAAAACACAATCCTCACAAATATTTCTCCTCTTTCTTCCTTCTCATTCATTTTCTCTCTCCTCTTCTCTCTCTCCCCTTCTTCTCTAGCAAGTTAGGCTTATTTTTCAGGAAGATACCTAAGTACTCTAAAATGATCTTTTTTTCAGGTATCCAAATTGCATATCTAGAGAAAACTCAAATATTAGCTAGTCTAGACTGAACATAGAAATACGGTGGCCCAAAGAATGCAAACAAATCTTTATCATGGAGAAATGTGTCACCAACTGCCCAAAATCTAGATACATATATATAAAGAGAAGAAACATTTACTAAGTGTGCTAGGTGCTGTACTAAGTGTTTTTATCATCATTAATCCTCACAATCACCATTATTATTTTTTAAACCCTTAGCTTCCATCTGAGAATCAGTATTTTGTATTGGTTCCAAGGCAGAAGAGCTTTAAGAACTAGGCCAGTGATGGCAAATCTTTTAGAAATGGAGTGCCGGACTCTGTACCAACCCCAAAGCCCAGACTAAGTGCTGTGCCCCATCAGACCCTGTACCATGCCTGGCCCCCCCATGCTGAGTACTCCACACCACCCCCTTACCACACACAGAGAAAGTGCCCAAGCTTGCTCCCCTCCCCTCCAGCTCTGCCACCTGTGAGCCACCCACCCCACCCCGTGCACTCCTATTGGCTATTGGGCAGAGGGCAGGTGATGTGAAAAAATGTCCTCGGGTACAGTGGAGAGGGGAAGGGAGCAGCTCTGCCCAAGTGGAGAGTGCTCTGCATGCCATCTTTGGCACCCATGCCATAGGTTTGACATCATTGGGCTAGGCAATGTGGGTTAAGCAATTTGCCCAGGGTCATACGTATAGCTAGTGTATCTGAGACTGAATTTGAACCTAGGACCTCATGTCTCTAGGCCTGGCTCTCAATCCACTAAGCCATCCAGCTGCCCCCCATTAGTTCCATTTTGTAAGTTTTTCCAAAAGCTTGGATCTTTGGGTTTGTTGAACACTAGGTTACTATAATCATTCTATCCCATTGGTCTTCCACTTAATTTTTTAACCAATACTAAATTTTGATAGTTGTCATTTATGATGTAGTTTGAGATCTGGTACAGCAATATCACTTTCCTTTATATTTTTAATTCCCTTAATATTTTAGGTCTTTTGTTCTTCCAGATGAACTGTTATTTCTTCTAGATCTACAAGGTGATTTTGGGATAGCTCGATTGGTAAGGCACAGAACAAGTAAATTAATTTGGGAAGAATTGTCATTTTTATATTGATTCAGCCTACCCAAGCAATTAATATTTTTCTAATTGTTTAGATCTGAGGAAAAAAAACAGGAAAATTATGAATAAAATCCTGGGGAAGAAGTAGTTAACCGGGGGGTGGGGGGGGTGACATGACTGACAGTGTCAAAAAAGTGCAAAGTGGTCAAGGAGGATGAGGGATTGTAAAGATGTCCTTGTTGTTCAGTCATTTCAGTAATATCCAACACTTCATGATCCCATTTGGGGTTTTCTTGACAAAGACACTGGAGTAATTTGCCATTTCCTTCTCCAGCGCTTTTCACAGATGACGAAACTGAGGAAGAGTGAAGTGACTTGCCCAGGATCACATAGCTAGTGTCTAAGGCTGGATTTGAACTCAGGGAGGGAGAGAAAAAGAGAGAGGGAGGGAGGAAGAGGAAAAAAAGGGAAAGAGAGGGGGAGGGAGAGGGACTAAAGATAAAAGAGTGGAGATGAGAAAAGGAGAAAACTATTGACATGCTGGGGAAGAGTTGAAGCAACTGTAATACTGTGGTGATGACCCCATAGAGATTAAATCACAAAAATTTGTGGTAGACCCACTCAGCAGGCTTCCTGATCTCTCCTAGATCTGCTTAGTAGCAGTACATGAATAGAAGCGAAGGAAAAGGATGGCAGGAGTAATCTGGGGCTGGATATTTGGCAAGGTGAGATCAGAGAGCAAGAAGCCAAGGGATCTGAGGGGAGAGGAGAAGGTAGAGCTATACATCAAAAAGTTGAGAAAGGAAAGGGAAGAGACTATAGCTACTAGCAAAAAGGGTGTCAAGGGAAGCAGTGTCATCAGGAGGGAGACTGCAGTAGATAGGAGTGAAAAAAGTAGAGATTTAAAATGAAACAGGTTGAGACAGGAAGAACAAATGGATCTGAATAATCCCCCCAAAAAAACTTTATATACAGTAACAGAAATATTGTTTGAAGAATGACTCGTGTATGTCCAAACTCCAGAGAAAGAACTGACCAACAGAAACAAGTAAGACATAGTTAAATATATACACATATCTTTTTGTCAAATAATGCCTTCTCCAATGGTGGGAGGGGAGGAAGGGAGAGTTACCTGGGTATTTTAATGTAACAAATAAATTTTAATTTTAAAAAATACAATAATTAGTCCCTACATAAAGTGTTAAGACATAAAAATTAAATTCAAATTAAAATGTGATGTAAAGGAAATTTATTTGTTTACAAATAAATATTTAGACAACACTGATTACATTCTCAAAGCTCTTTTTAGATATTACAAAAACATAATTATCTTTTTAAAATAATATCAAAATTTTCAAAATTGGAAACTCAAGTAGGTGATGGAGATTTTTACATTTTTTAAATGTAAATTTTCCACTTCATTTAAAGTGTACATCTATTAACATTGAATATCTTGACACAATTATCCTCTCCACAGCTTGCCAACTGTAACCATTCACAACTGTCAGGATCATCATCATGTCCAGCTCTTCCAGCAGAATTCCTCCAGCATAATTTTTTGACTGTGAGTGTATGACACTGGCTGTAACAAAGATAGAAAAGTCACAACACAAAGATATATCCTTGCAAAATCTACTTACAAAACAAATTTAGATTTCACCTAAATATGTGCCATATATTCTAAGGAGGTAAAATCAATCTCTCTCACTGTTATCAATGGATTGAATGATGGGGGAAAGAAAGCATTTTGGGAACAAACTGTGTCATTATTTTCTTTTAGAGTAAAGAGTTTCAATCATCTCTGTCCTTGGGTCTCCACATGTGTCTCTCCATGTGAAATCTGGATATAGTTTAATGCACAAACCATACTAATTGTGGTTCAACTAAACACACTCACTCACTCTCTCTGTCTCTCTCTCTTTCAGAGTTTTTGGGGAGTGGGACATAGAAATACCTATGATTTGTTTCTATGCATTTGGACCAATCTGACGATGCTGGTTTCTGGTAACTTTTCTCCCATGTATACAAACAGATCTTTCCACATTCCAATCCTAATGCAACAATATATCTAAAAAAAAATAAACAGTTATTAAAATTATTTCTATTATCACCAATGTTACTTCCTAAGTATATACTCCTAAACTTAAGGTGTAGGTTGAATATTAAATCTCAACAACAGCAGGACTGCATAACCAATTTACAAGCATTTTCTTATCAGAACCTAAAGGAAATAATCATCTCTAAAAGAAAATACACCAATTTTTGATCCTCAGCCTCTGGTGGGTGGGTTAATAAGTCAATCCAAGGTCTACCAATATTTTCTGTTGAAATTGCTTTGTTACAGAAAGATTCCAAGTCAACATCCTGGTCCCTTTTTTTTTTTTTTTTTAAACCCTTACCTTCCATCCTGGAGTCAATACTGTGTATTGGCTCCAAGGCAGAAGAGTGGTAAGGGTAGGCAATGGGGGTCAAGTGACTTGCCCAGGGTCACACAGCCGGGAAGTGACTGAGGCCAGATATGAACCTAAGACCTCCCGTCTCTAGGCCTGACTCTCAATCCACTGAGCTACCCAGCTGCCCCCTCCTGGTCCCTTTTTTATCTAGTTTCAATTAATGTGAACTAGCTGGGGGACAACTCTGAAAGGCCAGCAGTCTTCCCAGAAGGAGTTAGAAGAGGAACAAATACTCAGGAGGTAAGCAACAATGCTGCTCAATTCAGAATTTGGCCTTACAATAAAAGTGAGAACTAAATTTTTTTCCTCTTTAAAGTAAAATTAAAATATTTCAAATGCAGCCATACCTTCTGGCAAGGGTAAGCACAGAACTAACACTGATGGCAGTGACAGCATCTCCTACATCCAGAACTGAAGAGCAAGGACCAATCTCACAGATGCGGCTCTCTTCAGTTGCACTGGCAGAGTCGCACTCACCCCAGACGACAACCTAAGCCAGACACATAGTAAAGCAAATGAAAAAGTTGTGTTTGGTGAAACATTAATCCTTGACATCTGAAGTCATGGACAGATTGACAAGGAAAATGTCTTTCTTCTACCCTGGGATGCTCTGTGCAGGCTTCCTTCTGGAATATATATTCCATACATACGTCTATCCTTTGAGTAATTCTGAGTAACAGATGATACAGGGATATGAATGATAAAAAATATATATCTGACATTTTTTATATTTAAATTTGTATATGCAATGGCTAATGTTCTGAAAATTCACTTTACGCTCAACAAAATTAAGTTCTGCAACAGAAAATTGAAAGAGAGGAAATTCTCCTTACTCTACTTCTCACTCACTTTACCTTCTAAAGAGTAAGGATGTTAACTGGTGCTACTAAAAATATGTGGGTGTCACTTTTCTAAACTCTGGAAAAGTCTTTTATTCCAGTAAAATGATGTAAGACAGGATGATCTAACCAAGGAAAAGTTTGCATACCTGCTCTCTTGGAAATGTACATGAATCCATTTTCTAATTCTGATTCTACTTGACAAGTAGCTAAAGAAGTAAAGTTATTAAAGTGGAACTGGATGGGAATTCCCAAGTGGTGAGAAGAGCAAGAATCTGTAACCATCACTATATATGTCCCTTTAAGGATTAGGGCCTGGGAATAAAATGGAACCTCTCCCACCATATCAATGAATTGTCCCTGTCAGCCGGTATTACAGCCAGGCCACAGATGAAGAGGGAAATCAAGTCAAGAATGATGGCAAGAACAAAGCAAAATTCCCTTTCAGTCAGTGCCGTGTAAACAGAAGCATTTTCATCCAGGTGTACAGGAACAGACAAGCAATTAGTCTGATGACTCCTGGCAAAGATGTCCAATCTTATAGCTACAGCATCTGGTCTGTTATTACAGTTACTATTATCTGCCAGAAGCTCTCTGAGGCCAGGGGCCCTCTCTTTCTCTGCTGTATCCCCCAGAAATTCTTGCATAAGGCAGACACTAAGTATGTTATCTGTTGAATGAAAAACAATGTGACATAGTGGAAAGAGCGCTGGGCTTAGAATTAGAAATAGCGGTTCAAGTCATGGCTCCAATGCCGAGGTAGGGCAAATCTTTTCACTTTGCTAAGTTTCCTCATCTACAAAATGGGAATAGTAATGCCCACGTTACCTGTTCATATTATAGAGGTTATTGTGATAAAGAGTATTTTGCAAACTAAAACAACATATAAATATGAGTTATTATTGTTATAATAAATGCATGGTTTTGGACACCTGGTCCTAACACTTTCTTTTTTGAATCTATCAGTATCATAAATACAACCTATAAATCCAAAATTTTGCCCTTTCCTTTCTTTTCTTCATTAGAAATATGAATCAAACAGAATTTTAGATGAAGGCTTTGGCTATAAGATAGAAATGCTAAAAGCTGGAAATTGGAGAAACTTTAACTAAATGTCAAACAATGAGATGATCTCTACATCTGAACAAAAGAAAAAACTAACCATAAATCATCAGAAAAAAAAACCTCAATATCCTGGTAATCAAAGGACAAAATAGGTAAAAAAATAAAAGCCCAGAGTCAAAGGATATAATCACGTAGTTTTCAGAAGAAATCAAAGCTATCAATAGTCACATGAAAAAATAAATTGCTATTGATTAGTAAAATGAAAATTAAAATAACACAGAACACTTATCACATTGGCTAATATTACAGAAAAAGAGAAATGAATGGCAAATATTGAAGGGGGCTCTTTTGAAGACTAATGCACTTTTGGTGGAGTTGTGAACTGGTCCAACCATTCTGTAGAACGGTTTAGAACTATGTGCAAAGAGCTATAAAACTGCATACCTTTGATCCAGCCATACTGCTATTAGATCTATATCCCAAAGAAATCAAAGAATAGGAAAATACAGATTAAAAAAAAGATGGAGAGGTTCCGGGTTAAGATGGCGGCAGAGTAAAAAGCAGCGGCTTAACCTCTCCTAACCGAAACATATAGGACTCCTCAAGGGGACATAAAAACAAATCCAGACGAACGGAGGGACCCCACAACAGGGCGCAGCATGGAAGGTACATGGAATCGGGGCATTTCCATGCTATAAAGGGGTGAAACAGCTCTCACTAAATCGCGGGCTGAGCAAGCCCCTCCCCACACATACCACCTACATTGCCAAAGCCAGTGCAAAAGAAGTAGGGCAAGTTTGGGGCACCCATTGAGTCATTGGCGGCTCCAGGGCCTGCTCCTGAGAGCAGCAAGACTTAAGACCCCAAAAGGCTAAAATACGCGGGGCGGACTTTGAGCGCTGACACTGAGTGCAGGTGCGGGTGGAGGCGGACGCAAGTGCAAGCGAAGGCTCTGAAACCTTGAGTGGGGAACCAGGGCACCTGGGTATACGACTGTGGAAGCAGCGCCCTGAGACTTGTAAAGGAGCCTCTTGCAGAGGATCAAGCAAGGGGGACAACCAGGAGGCTTGACCTTGAGAATAACCAGACCTGAGACATCAGGAACCTAAAGAGCGCAGACAGACCTGAGCATGAGGATAAAGCTGAGAAGGTGCTGGGCTTAAAATGGCAACCCAGAATCAGGAAGCCCAGAAGAGAAAGATTAACAACAAATAGGAGAAATCTTTAACACTTGACAACTTTTACACAGAGAAAATCCAGACAACAGAGCAAACAGAAGAAGAGAACAAAAAAGCAATCACATCCAAACCCTCCCAAAATAATGAATACTGGTCACAAGCTCTTGAAGAGTTCAAATCTGAGATGACAAGAAAGTTGGAAAAGATTTGGCTAGAGAAATGGGAAATAGCTCAAAAGGAAATCAAGCAAGAAAATAACAGTTTAAAAGGCAGAATTCTGCAATTGGAAAGTCAGGCTCAGAAATCAAATGAACTGATAAGCAAACTGAACACCAGAAATGACCAGATTGAAAAGGAAAACCAAAAGATTATAGCCAAAAACCAGTCCCTAAAGGCTAGACTTGAGCAATTAGGAGCCAATGATCTCAAGACAGCAAGAACAAATAAAACAAAGTCAAAAGACTGATAAAATAGAAGTAAAGATGAAATATCTCAATGATAAAGTGACACACCAAGAAAACCAGTCTAGAAGAGACAATCTGAGAATCATTGGTCTTCCTGAAAAAGCAGAAATTAATAGAAATTTGAACTCCATACTAAAAGAAATTATTCAGCAAAATTGCCCTGAAGTTCTACAACAAGAGGGCAATATAGACATTGAAAAGATCCATAAATCAGCCTCTATGCTAGACCCAGAAAAGACAACCCCCAGGAATATAATAGCCAAATTCAAGAGCTTCAAAGTAAAAGAAAAAAAAATTTTACAAGAAGCCAGAAAGAGACAATTCAGATATCAAGGAGCACCAATCAGGATCACACAGGATCTGGCAGCCTCCACGCTAAAAGACGGCAAGGCTTGGAATATGATATTCAGAAAGGCAAGAGAACTTGGTCTTCAACCATGGATCAACTACCCATCAAAACTGACTATATACTTCCAGGGAAAAGTATGGGCTTTCAACAAGATAGAAGATTTCCAAGTATTTGCACAGAAAAGAGCAGGACTAAATGGAAAGTTTCATATCCAACCACAAAAATCAAGAGAAATATGAAAAGGTAAATAAGAAACAAAGGGGAAAGAAAGAAAACTCATATTTTTTTAAATTTGCCTCTTTAAGGGCTTCAATAAGATCTAATTATCTGTATTCCTATGTGGAGAAATGCTATGTATAATTCTCTGTAGTGAACTCTATTCACTATTATAGTATTCACTATTATAGTAATCAGAAAAATAATTCATAGGGAGAGGGTTGAATACTAAATGGTCTAAGATTATATAGGGGTGGCAAAGAGGGGGATGAATAGTAGGGGACACCAAGAGAAACTTGAGTGAATAAGAAAAATAGGATATTCTATTACACACAAAGAGGGCATGGGAAGGAGAGGGGACAAATACTATTATAAGAAGGAGAGGAAGAGAGCGTTAAGAGGTAATATTTAAACCTTACTCTCAGTGAAATGCCTGCCCTTTGATCCAGCCATACCATTGCTGGGTTTGTATCCCAAAGAGATCATAGATAAACAGACTTGTACAAAAATATTTATAGCTGCGCTTTTTGTGGTGGCATCAAATTGGAAAAGGAGGGGATGTCCTTCAATTGGAGAATGGCTGAACAAACTGTGGGATATGCGGGTGATAGAATACTATTGTGCTAAAAGGAATAATAAACTGGAGGAGTTCCAGGCGAACTGGAGAGACCTCCGGGAACAGATGCAGAGCGAAAGGAGCAGAGCCAGAAGAACATTGTACACAGAGACTGATATACTGTGGTAAAATTGAATGTAATGGACCTCTGTACCATCAGCAATACATTGACCCAGGACAATTCAGAGGGATTTATGGTAAAGAACGCTGCCCACATTCAGAGAAAGGACTGCAAGAGAGGAAACATATAAGAAAAACAACTGCTTGAACGCATGGGTCGGGGTGGACATGATTGAGGGTGTGGACTCAAAACTACCACACCAATGCAACTACCAACAATTTGGAAATAGGTCTTGATCAAGGACACATGATAAAAAACCAGTGGAAATGTGCATAGGCCATGGGTGGGGGGAGTGCGGGGGGTGAAGGGGAAAGTAGGAACATGAATCATGTAACCATGTTAAAAATGAATATTAATAAATGTTTAAAAAAAAATTAAAAAGTGGGAGAGGGGTAGAACTAGTAGTTGGAAAGATTAGGAAAAGTTTCATATAGAAGGTGGCAAATGAGTCTAGAAGAAAATCTAAAATTCTAAGACATGAAGGACAAGACACAGAACCTCTCTGGGCCACATCTTTCTTATGTATAAAACAAGACTTTGGACCAGATGACCTCTAGATTTAAATTAACAATTGTTTGAAAACTCAGAAGAAACCACTCCTGGATACTGAGCTAGAACTCCACTACCAAAAGAGGTGGACATTTGGAAAGGGACAACCTCCAGCAGTACTTATGATTTTCCTGGAAAAAAAATAAAAAGGCCAATGGCCTGCCATCATATCTGAGAATATGGGCTATAGTATAGCCAGTGTTATCAATATATCATCTAATATGGTGCCCCAGGGATCTCTGCTTGGTCTAATGATATTTAACATTTTTATCAATTACTTAAAGGCCTTAGAAGTGCCAATGACAGCAACTTGAAAAAAATAGCTGACACACTGGGTGAGTCAGGATCCAAGAATATCCTGAAAGGCTAGAACATTGAAGGAATCTAAAGCAGTGGTTCCCAAACATTTTTGGCCTACCACCCCCTTTCCAGAAAAAATATTACCTAGTGCCCCTGGAAATTAATTTTTTTTTAATTTTAATAGCAATTAATAGGAAAGATAAATGCACCTGTGGCCATCACCGCCCCACTGGATCGCTGTAGCACCCACCAGGGGGCAGTGGCACCCACTTTGGGAATCACTGATCTAAAGTAAGAAATTCAACAAAGAGAAATGTAAAGTTTTATATCTGGCATGAGAAAATCAACTTCCTAAGCATAAGACAAGGGTGTATGGAGAGCTACAAAGTTAGACAGCAGGTTCTCTGAAAAAGATCTAGAGATTTCTGAGATCTGAGAATATGACTCAGCAGGATGATACGCCAACCCGACAAAAGCTAATGGCATGTTGGGTAGTATCAAGAAGATACTGCTCAATTACATGTAAACAAATTTAACAATGTAAATGAAATGGAAGGATACTTGAAAGAAAAAAATTGCCCAGACTATCAGAAGGAAATAGAATATCAAAATAAACCTATTATAGAAAAATAAATTAAACAGTCCATAAATAAACTTCCTAAGGAAAAAGCATCAGAACCAGATGGAGTTACAAGCAAATTCTACCCACAGACTTAAAGATCAACTAATTCCAATATCAAATAAGTTATGTGAAATAACAGATAAAGGAAACAAATATGAAGATAATACCTAAACCAGGAAGGGCAAAAATACAGAAAGAAAACTACAGGCCAATTCCATTAATGAACATGAATACAAAAATCCTAAATAAAATGCTAGTTAGGAGACTACAACAATGTATCACAAAGATTACACATTGTGACCAAATAGGATTTATGCTAGGAAAACTATCAACATAATTAAAGTAATAAAAATCACATGAATGTATCAATAAATGCAGAAGAGGTATTTGAAAAAAACTCATTCCTGTTAAAAAAAAAAAACCACGAGAAAGAATAGTATAAATGGATTTTTCCTTAAAATAATATGAAGCGGGGGCAGCTGGGTAGCTCAGTGGATTGAGAGCCAGGCCTAGAGATGGGAGGTCCTAGGTTCAAATCTGACCTCAGACACTTCCCAGCTGTGTGACCCTTGGCAAGTCACTTGACTCCCACTGCCTACCCTTACCACTCTTCTACCTTGGAGCCAATACATAGTATTGACTCCAAGACGGAAGGTAACGGTTTAAAAAAATAAAATTAAAATTAAATTAAAATTAAATTAAATTAAAATTAAATTAAAATAAAATTAAAATAAAATTAAAATAAAATAAAATAAAATAAAAATAAAAATAAAATAAAATAAAATAAAATAATAAAA